>NW_012115500.1:4265232-4389021 GCF_000951035.1 Colobus angolensis palliatus | reverse complement strand
GAGCTGCCGGGGCGAGCGTGAGCGCGGTCTTGCTAACCCCAGCCGAAGGAGCGCGCGGGCACGGCGGGGGCGGGCCCTGGACTTTGGGTTTCTGTTCTCCTCCGCGCCGCACGGTCTCGCGGGCGAAGTTTCAGTCCTAAGTGTAAAGAATAACCTCGAGCGCCTGGCTGAGTGCTAGCAGGCGCGTGTGACGTAGGGAGGCGCCGCGGCTCCTCCGGCCGCCCCACTCGATGGTCCCCTGTCTGGACCAAAACTGCTGACTGGCTGACCCGAGCAGTCACATTTGCCCTCTGGGCTTTTGAAACCCTTAAATCAAAATTGCTTTTGAATCTGATAACTCTCGAGACTACTTCCGCGGCCTCGGGGCTGTTTCATATAAGGACGCGAGTTTTCCCGATCAGGTCGGTCGGCCAAGATACGATTTCCAACTTGCGATCCATCAGTTACTTCCATTGGGTCTTCGGCCCCCAGGGACTGTGGATCGTATACCCCGCGGAGAAGCCCGTGGACTGGAGCTGTGTCAGCTCTGATGGTAGGAAAGACTAGATCAATGACGCGGGCATTTCAGGACATAACTGTAGATTTTCAAGTTCGAGTTTTTCCGAGCTTGGATTATTCAGATAATTGCCTCCAGTCTCCCTCCAGTCCCCCTGGTGTGTGCACTCGCAGCCGCAGAGTTACAGTCCGGGACGTGAAGATTGGCGCTTGAAAATTAAATTTGGTTTCTAAAGTATGAATTCGTGTCCAACAGTTCGTGCCTTGGACAACGTGGCTTGTGTAAAATTCAAGCTGTGTGTTCAAAATATGTTTTCTAGCCGCTGGTTCTCTCCAAGTTATGTAGGACTTTTGAACTGGCCACCCCGCTGTGCGTCTGCGAGGGCAGGGACTGAGCGAGACCCAGCTGGGGGCGCCGGGGTCCGCTCGCCTGCTCCGGCGCGGCAGTGCCGGGAGACGGGTGGCGGCTGGGTTGGGGTCCAGCCAGAAACCGCACGTTGGCAGGGCCGCTTGGTCCGTAGTGGAGAGCCTCTGAGAAAGGTCCGTCTATCGATCCCCGCAGCCCTCAGTCACGGAGGCATTCATAGCTTTGTGGGGATCGGCCCAGGGCGTCCCTTTGACACTCCGTTTTCTGTCCACACAAGCCCGGCGTGGGGGCAGGGAGAAGAGGAAAGGACGCGAATGGAAAAGACGGGACCCTGGCGGGGTTTGTTTGGCCTGGGGGAGAGCAGGAAGGACCCCGGTGGGCGCGGAGGACCTGCAGCCAGCGTGCTTAGCCCTTATTAGAACAGAAAACCCTTTCCCCCCACACTCTCATCTCTTTTGCGCGGTCCCCGCCGCCTTGCCTTCAATAACCGTGTGAATAGAAACCCGAATCGTTCCATCCTGGCTTCTGAAACTTCAGGCAAAGCACACATTCGGCGGGGCCAGGTGGGACTGGATGGCGTCCGCGCCCGACGGCGGGGCCGCGGGGGTCGGTGAACCCCAGCTCCCCTGTCGGCCTCAGGGCGGGTGCTGGGTCGGCGCGGAGTTCGGGGCCTTCGGTCGGCTACACGAGGGCGGGCCAGCACCCAGACCCCGTCCCCACTCCAGCCCCGCAATCCAGCGGGTGACGAGCCTGACGCGCGCCGGTTGTCTGCCACCTCCCGGCCCGAGCGCCCTGGGCCAGTACCTCCTGGCCTCAGGTGAACGCGCCGCGGCCCGCCAGGCGCGAGCTCCACCGTCACAACTTTCCGTGAGGGCTGCACGTTTTTCTGAATTCAAATGCCTACAGGTGCAATTAATGTTTGCCACACGAGCAATTAGCTGGCGCGTCCAAACGCCCGAGGCAAAACCTGAGATAATCACTGGGAAAAAAAAATCTAACAGTTCTTTGCCACTATACTAGTGTATTTAATTGTAATGATTGCGAAAAACTGCAAAGAGGGAAACGATTTGCTGGCAATTAAGTAGCAACTGGTTTAATTTTTTTTCCATATTTATCTTTGAAGACTTAACTGCTGTACTATGTGTAAAGAAGAATATAGCAGGGACGTTCGAAAGCACACAAGGAATTTTAAATCTGTTAAAAATATTTTTTAAGCAAAGAAGGTCGTATTTTAAAAACACTTAAAACAGCGCCTGGTATATGGTAAGCGCCATAGAAGTCTGTTAAATAAGGAAGAATGCATAGGGCAAGAGAGCTCAGGGTTTTGAACGCTATTAAAAGAATATGCTTATTTATCTGCAAAACACAATAGCAATTAGGCAGCACGAGATTTCTCCATTAGGTCGTTTATCCCCCTCAACTACTTATTCCATTTGCCTGTCCCCTGGTTGAGCGGCTTGTCTGTTGTAACCGAAAGTGCGTTTCGGGTCAGAAAGACAGGAACAGACGCAGGAAAGAAACCCTTTAAAGCGCCCCCGCCGACTTAAATACGGTAGTGGATTGGAGGTGGGGAGTGGGGTAGGGAGGTGTAGGGGAGGCGTATGTGGAGAGAAAGAAAAGAGAAAGAATGAGGGAACGGCGGGATTTCAAGCCTCCCAGCCCTTCTGCGACAACCTTTTCAGCGAAAGTGAAGGTTTAGGAAGAAAAGATGTCCGCGCGCAGAGCAAACCGCCGTTCTTTCCTTCCTTCCTTTTTGAAGGATTTGTACCATGAGTTAATTACATCAAAAGATGCGAGGGACTTTATTAGAAAGGAGATGCCATTAGGAAAGAAAGGCCAGGACGGCAGATCTAAAGGGAATGGAGAAGGGAAGGCTCAGACACCTTCCCGAAATTGGTGGTCTAGCCTGTGTTTTGTGCTAAATGTTATTTAACTTAATGGCGTGGGAGTGAGATGCTGAATGCAGAGATCTGGAAATGCCAGATTCAGTGGTCCTGTTCCTCCTCCCCGACTCTTTTCACACCCATTTAATAAAAAGTTAAAGTTTTTACACCCGCATTGATAAATTTGGCGATGTTGGCCGAGTATTATCTTGCCCCACAAATTTTGAGTTTTGTTGCACAAACCGATGAAGTGATTGCTTTGCTATAATTGTAAAACTTTTTTGGAACGAACCGGGATTTTTTTTATTCCTCTTGTTCTGCTTTTTGCTTCATTAGAGCCCTCTGGTTTTCCAAGACCGACTGTCACACTTTGTTATTTGTTGCTTCTCTAAATCCTTTGAGATGCTGCTTGCAGCTACTTAAAAAACGTTGGCCACTCAGATATTTGATGGGCTTAGAAAGTCACCAAGACGTGACACCATTTAAAAGTTTTATCTTGGTTTCTCAGTGAAATAAGGGCATCTCTGTTATTTAGAAATCTTTGTGTTAGTCTGAGATGCCTAAGTGCATAGTCCAAATTGAAAATTCCAATATTTTGCCCCATCTGAAATATAATTATTTGCACAGGCTTCTCTTTCAAAGGGAGGACAAACAGGTTGCCTTGAGAAGAGCTATTCTATTTGCAATTGCTGGGGCAGGTGACAAACACGTGTGTATCTGTGGGCAGCCTTGTTGGGCTGCCTTCCCTGACTGCAAGGCTTTTGTGAGCTGGTAACGCCTTAAAATGTGTGAGAATGCTGCGCCCTAGGAGTGGAGGCCAAGGGCAAGATCCTTGTACATTTCAATACCTTTTCCAACATCAGGCTGGCAGCAGGCAGGCCAACCTAGGGTCACTGTGTGACACATATTTGCAAGCCAGTAAAACAAAACAAAGCTGAAAGCAAGTGCAAATTTAGGCCCACCAACCTTGAAGTCATCCCTGAAAGGGAGCTGCTTTACCAGTTAATTTTTCTTGCCCAGTCAGCCACACAAAATGCATTGTATTTCTTGGCTTGCCCAGTAAGTGCGACTTACTTGTTACAGCAGAAGCTTCAAGGTAGGAAATCTAAGACCCAAAGCTCTCTCTCTTTAAAGTTAGAATGTTTAAACTGATCTTTGAAACTGTTGTTGAGGGGCAATTTATTTAAAAGCTTTTATTTTATGGTGTTATTAGTGCTTAGCATGACCCTGGATGAAGACTAGTTTTATTGCAGGACCCTTGAGAAGAGGGGTGTATAGCAAGTAACCAGTTTTCCATACCCCAGTAAGCAACAGTGAGAACACTCAGTGTATTAGCTTAACTCTTTGTGGGAGTTAAATTGATGTTGGCAGGCTTTACCTTTAAGGAAATTCTTTTAAATTTCCATTTTCTTGAAGTTGGTTTGATTGGCAGATCTCCCCCCCTCTCTTAAGGATACAGTGAAACATATTCACTTCTCTTATGAAAATGTTCTTTTAATAAACTACATTCCCATCCCTTAGAAAAATGCCCAGCACACAGTGGGTGTACAATAAATGGTTTCAGGATAATTTCTTGTTAAAATTAATGAACTCTCTGCTTCTTTACATGTATATGTAGAATTTACATTCATTGGAATAATAAAATAGAAGTAAGCAACCATGCATTAAAAAACTATGAAAAGATGAAGAGAATATGCCTTCACATGGGAAGGAATACTTACTGTGAATGAGACCTAGTTTGTCATTGAGCTTCCTGGTGGCCAAGTCAGAAGAGAAGCACAGTGAGTTTTCTAAATTTCATAATGAGAAAAGAGAAAGCATACTGTTTTTCAAAAAAGAAAGTTATTACCTAGTCACTGAATTCTAAAAGAACTTCATGCTTGCCTTGTTCATAGACTTTAAATAATTTAATTATTTAAAATTATTTTGTCTAAAATCCTCATGTATCTCTGTTAATTATAACATGAAAATAGCATTTACATTATGCGTAAATGAAGACAATAGTTTATCTTCTAATAGCTGTATAAACCATCTACTAAGTTGTCAAGATTAATTGACATTAATAAAACCACTGTCTCACAGAGTTCCAAAAATATGGATTCTCTGTAGGAAAGTTTCTTCTTTCAGTGTCAGAAAAAAATTTTAAATCAAAGATTCCTGGATCTGCTTGTTTGGCATTATTTGATAAAAGTGAAAGAAAGGAGGAGGCTCTACAGGTTTCTGAAATATCAAATGCTGTGGAAATATTTAAGGCTAAATGTCTTTCCCAATAGACTGCAAATGACATTTATATTTTCTCAACACTTTTATTAAAATATTTTTATTAGATGTATGCACATTTTTGCCCATATCTGACTGTTTTTAAATTGGCAGGTGACTTTCTGGGGAAAAAAACCTTCATAGATTGGAAATAAGAACTTGCTAATTTTAGATTTACTGTGGAAAAAATACAGGCTATTTTTAGACTTCCATATTTTGCAAACTTATTGAAATATATACTTTACAAGATACAGAAACATAGCAATTTTTTTTTTCCTAGACAGGACTGGATTGATTCTACTGGATAAGAATTTGACTAGATTTTTCTGGATTTAGCCTTCAAAATAATTTTACAATATGTTAGTATATTGAGAATATTGGACTGAACATTTTTAGAAATTGATTTTGGTCTTCAATAGTAGCTCCTTACATTTCTAGGACATGAATACTTTAAAGAAACGAATAGTTTGTTGAGGAATTGCAGTATTCATTAGGGCAACACAATCTCTTTGAAAACCAAATGTCTTGCTGCTTAACAGAGAACAACCATGCTCAACTGCACAGTGGAGAAGGGCAGTGTACTGTGCCTTGAATGTGGAAGAAAGGGACACTACACATTTCCACAGCACTTTTAATCTGAGAATCCTAAGTCATTATTGAATCATGTATCAAAACTCACAGCGCTGCAGGATTTATTTGTCAAGACTGGCTAGCAGGATTTTGCTAGAATAACAGTTGTAATGGGAACATTAATAAAGCCTGAAAATAGAAAACAATATATGAATAGAAAATAGAAGACAAATATGAATGATGTATGTGGGTATATACTTGTCTGTCTATAGATGTAAAAGGCACAGAATAATTAACGGTTTTATAATTAACATGACTTTTTACTATATGAAAGTCTAGGGTAATATCTGTCAGAAGACAGTAGCTCAAGTCAGAGACGAAAATGCTGCATTTTGTAATTAAACCACCATTCGCAAAATAGAGTTTATAAATTATGTGTATTTGCACATTTTCTCTATTTTTGAAAATTACATTCACTTCATTTCAGTTTGTTTTATTTTAGATACTGAAATCCTTATGTTTTGTCTATTCCATTGTCTACGTTTTAAATAAATTTCTTTATGCAGTTTTTTAAATGTAGACCTTTAGAAAAACAGACTAGTATTAAAACTCTTGGTATGATGGAAATAAGATTTTTATACCAAAGGGTTGGGAGAATGATTTTCTCTGATGTTCAGGTGGAACATCTGAAAAGTCATGTCCTCTTTGCATGGACCCATGAAATATTGCTAAATTAGATAGTATATTTGTGAGCATAGATTCTAGTTGAGATGAAAAAGTTTCGATTCAAATTTTAAAGTTTTAATCATTAATTTATTTCTGTGGAATGTGAATTGGAAAAATAATGTCCGTTCTTTAATTTGATAACGAACACTTTGCTCTTATTTAAAAATGTAGTTTGAGAACTAATAGGGACATCATAGTGGGGACTACTTAAACATAACTGTGGGAGAAATGATCCAAAAATGAAACCAAAGAGCTATGGACAGAGATCACTGACAAACTGTTAGTGTGTGCACTTGAAAGTAATAAGACTCATTTTCATTAATCATGGCTTGATTTTTCTGACTGTACCTCTCTTCATTTATTCATTCTCATTTCCAGACCACTAAAATATTGAACACCTACCTACTTTGAGCAATACTGTCTGCTAAGTAGTGTAGTGGTACCTGGTGAACAAGATTTAATTCCTGCTCAGGAAATAGCAGAGAAAATAATATGGGAGTCTAAACAAACAACAATTAGACAACATGAGATGTATTCAAGGCCAAAGTAAACAGCAGACTACATGCTATCGGCACAAAGAGAGAGAAGATTGCTTTTTAAAGGAGAGTTCAGCAGTGATAGCTCCAAACTTTTTGTATAGAATTAGAGGCAGCAATCCTGTTGGAGGGCTGGGAGTGGCCCAAGGATTTTTGTCACCAAGCTCCATTTATATAACCAACACACTATTTTTACTTACATACTACATTTATTGGAATATCTTTCTATTGTTCTTAAACTTTATAGGTATCTAACATCTTATCTATTCTTTGGTGCAATTATGGGGTTAAGGGAAAAAGTGGCATTGAGCAGGGCCTTGAAGGATATACCAAATAGCTACAATTGTAAGTAGACTTTCTTGGAGAGGGACCAGCATTTACAAAGAGACACAGAAGCTGAAGAGTGCATGTGATTCTTAGGGAAAGATGGATTATTCTTAGTTGGAATGAGGGAAATGGAAGGAAAGAGGGGGAGAGAGTTGTCTTGGGAAAATGAATTAGGCTATAGGCAAATCATGGAGGAGCTTGCGTTCTGAGCAGGATATATTCTTGAAGTTATTTGAGAGCCACTGGAGGTTTTTAAGAGAAGTGACAGGTTCAGAGCTATTAATTCATTAGATATGCTTGTTCAATCTAGTCAAGTTTCTTTCTTCTTCTAGTTGTCACTACATCAAATTGAAAACATTACAGTAAAAGATACATTCCAGGACAATTCGCATTGGTAAATGGAATTTTTTATGTTTTTTGTTTCTCAGTGCAAGTCATTTGGCCATTGGAATAGCATTTTCAGGTAGGACTGTTGGCTCAGCACTTGGGAAGCTCATTGCTTTTAATTGGGTTGCGTGGGTTTATTTAATATAACCCAATTTATATGAAAAAGAAAACATGTGAACTGCCTACTTGGTGGAGTACTCAAATAGTTATGCCACGACTTGCACATCAGTTTTTACAGATTTGTTTTAAAATCTGCCATGTCATAATTAAAATCAGAACACGGTTATACTCTCAGTGATTAAGAGAACTTTCTAAAGTGAGATTTTCAGCTTCATTGACTTCAAAGTAACACATAGTACATTAACACTGCTAGCTATCTTGGACTTATCCAGATTAAATACTTTCAGTGAAAGATTGAGCCATGATGCTTTCCTGCTACTTTCTTATTGAAAGAACTATGTTACTGTTATCTTTCTACAGCGTGCCATAAATAAACATTCAAGGATTTTAAAACTCAGGTGTCATTTAACTATTTTTAGTCACATAAAGTTATGCCCTTCCCTGAAAGGCCTTGTTGAAATGGAAGTAACTTACATTTAAATATTGAATATTCAATCAATAATTAAAGTGATGTTTAATAAGGAAATGCAAGACAGCTTTGAATAGTACTTTTAAGTACCCCTTTCATAGATAAGAAAAAATAAGATAAAAATAAGGCCTCTATTAGTCAATACAAGTTAATCAGGGAGCATTCTTGTTGAATTAGAGAGGGTATTTTGCAGCACTGAGAAATTCTTGTCAGAAATTACCTTACTTCCAGCTTTATCCATTGATCAACCATTTATTGAGCTTTTTAGGGAATTCAAAAGCAGTACGACATGTGATTATTGCCCTTGGGGGGATTTAATATCTAGCGAATACATTAATAATGATCATCATAGATCCCCTTTATCTAGTGCTTGCTATGTGTCTGACACTTTTTAAATCCACAAAGCACCATGTAGATTTATTTAATCCTCACTAGAACAACCTAAGGTAGGTACAGTCATTACCTTTATTTTACTGGTGATGAAGCAGACCCAGTGAAGGTAAGTATTTTATTGGTATTAAAGGGTAGAGTCAGGTTCCACCAAGGGAATCTAACTATGAGCCAGTGCTCCTACCCATTACTGGACATTGCCTCCAAGAATAATAATGCATGTGACACAAACAGTGTAAACAGTCAGAAGCAACACATAGGTTAAGAAAAAATTGCTTCCCAGTGGCCATTTATAAGTGTGGTGTTTACAGTGCCAAACTTTTTCACAGAAACTATGTGATATGTGGCAGTTAGTTTTTTGGGTGTGTTCTCATAAGGCCTAACTACTCCACAATAAACCCCAGGAAAATGCTACACATTGGGTAAAAGATACATTGCTCAGGTGATGTGTATACCAAAATCTCAGAAATCACCACTAAAGAACTTATTCATGTGACCAAACACCATCTGTTTCCCAAAAACCTATGGAAATAATAAAGAAAGAACATATGCTTTGGAATCTGATGCCAAGGGGGCCAGTCATATTCAGCTGTCACTAGCTGCATGACCTTGAGTGTGCTACTTTTTCTGAAATCTAGACCTCATCCAAGAGGTTAATGATACCTAACAGTGGAGTCAAGCTCAAATAAAATGCTTTAAAACTAGTTTGACATATGGAAAGAGACAGATATAGGTGATCTTTTTTGTTTGTTTTTGTTTTTTGTTTTTTGAGATGGAGTTTTGCCCTTGTTGCCCAAGCTGGAGTGCAATGTCGCGATCTTGGCTCACTGCACCCTCTGCCTCCCAGGTTCAAGTGATTCTCCTGCTTCAGCCTCCCAAGTAGCTGGGATTACAGGCACACACCACCATGCCTGGCTAATTTTGTATTTTTAGTGGAAACGGGGTTTTACCGTGTTAGCCAGGCTGGTCTCGAATTCCTGACCCCAGGTGATCTGCCTGCCTTGGCCTCCCAAAGTGCTAGAATTACAGGTGTGAGCCACCATGCCTGGCGATATAGCTGATTAATCGTGACTCCCAAGAACAGGGGACAAAGTTGCCTATTATTTTTTGTTTCTTCATTAAAATTAAAAGCATCTTTTATTGCTTTTATATCATAATATCAATACGTGTTAAATGCAGAAAAATTAGTAAATCATGTTAGCAGTAATAAGAACATTTACATTGCCACTTAATTGATAACCAGAGACAGTTGCTGTTAAGATTTCATTGATTTTCTTTTTTGGATATTCCGTCTCATTAAATGTTCTTTTATAACATCATTGTCCCCCCGATAGCGTAGTAATCCTTGGTATGAATGTATCATACATGGACTTAACTATTCCTTATTATTGGGCATTTAAATGTTTACATTGTTTTCTACTGCGGACTGAAGAAATGTATTGCGCTGGAGAAATCTTACAGGTGAAAAAAGTGTGCATGTTTTAGATTATTTGTCGTCTAAATTATTAGAAATAGAGTCAGGTGACCAAATGGTGTTCACATTTTAATCACTTTTTGATATTTTCTGCGAAATTACCTTTCATAACAGTTGACTAACTTATATCTCTGCCAGCAAAGTGAGAGTACTCGTACTCGTTTCCCTGAATCGTCATCAATACTTGGTAGTTTGATAGTTGCCAACCTGATAGGTGAAATAGGAGCTATCATTTTAATTTTATTTTTTTCTTACTATTAATGATGTTAGAGATTGTTTTCGTAGTCTTTATTGGCTGTTTATACTTTTTTTGACTATTAGTATACTTAATGCTTTTGAAATAATTGTCTTGTTATTAGAAAGTTAAAAGTGATCATTTTAAATCAAGGCATTTAATGTTTGCCTCATGTATCACAAATTTACATATGTATTTATTTCAGTTTGCTGTTTAAAAAATCTTATGAACTTTTTGATATGTACATGTTGAAATTTTTATATTCTAATTTATGAAGTGTATCAATTTTTTAATTATACTTTAAGTTCTAGGGTACATGTGCACAACGTGCAGGTTTGTTACATATGTATACATGTGCCATGTTGGTGTGCTGCACCTGTTAACTTGACATTTACATTAGCTATTTCTCTTAATGCTATCCCTGCCTCCTCCCCCACCCCAAAGTTTATCAGTTTTTAATATTTTTTCCCACTTAAAAAATCTTTAGAATTTACTTTGGTATATATTTTGTGATATGAGTTGTTTTTAGTCCATTAATTCAAGAAAACATTAACTGCATATCTACAATGTACCAGGTATCATGCTTTTGCCTAGGGAATAATTGGTGCATGACACAGGCAGAATTCCTATCCTCATGAAGCAGCTGCTCCTTCAAATGGCTAGTTGTGTCATTATCAACTGTTGATACCCATGCATGACTTTTTCACTGACTTAAATGTCCGCTTCATTACGTACCAAATTCATGTGCAGAACTGGGTCTGCTTAAAGACTTACTATTTAATTCCATTCATTTGTTTCTCTGTATCTGTGTCAGCATCTGTTTGAATTACTGCAATTTTAAAACAATGTATTTTAATAGTAAGGCAAGGGCTATCTTCATTCTTCTTACTTTTAAAATTTTGCCTTGACTTGTCCCTTGCATTAAAAAAAATTTTTATTGTGGTATAATATATACACATTTGCTGTTTTGACCATTTTTTGAATGTACAATTCAGTGGCATTAATTATACTCACAATATTGTACAACCACCACTACTATCTATTTCTAAGATTTTTGTCACCCCCAAACAGAAACTCTGTACCCATTAAGCAATAACTTCCCATTATTCGTTCTGTCAAGCTCCTGGTATCCTGTAATCTACTTTCTGTCTCTACCAATTTGCCAATTCTAGATATTTCACAGAAGTAGAACCATATGATATTTGTCCTTTTTTGGTCTGGCTTTTTTCATTTAGCATAATGTTTCCAAGATTCATCCATGCTGTAGCATGGATCAGAACTTCATTTATTTTTGTGGCTGAAAAATATTCCATTGTATGTATACCGCATTTTGTTAGTCTATTCCTCTGTTAAGGACATCCCTTGTATTTATACTTTTGGAAGAACTTCAGAATAATTTTGTTGAAACTCTCCCAAATCCTCCTAATTTCTTCTTAACATCCTTTCATGTCCCTTTCTATCTCTATTACAATCTAGTAATGCTACTCAGGTTGTTAATACTGAGTACCTTTATCCTGGCCCAAGCCAAGCCTCGTACCTGATCCCCGAACCTCTCCTCCTCTCAAGCTAACCCATGCTTCAAAATTATTGACTTCCACCTTCGTTCTAGTAAAAATAGACATTCCTTCAGTGCAATTGATCTCATAGAGGTATTGGGAAGAAACAATCTGAACGAATTGTTCTTAGGTTGTGAATGTTACATCCTCTTAGCCCTCTTGGTGAAATGTGTATTTTAGGAAAAAGATGTTTGTGAATTTAATGATTTTCTATTTTGTAGAATTCCAATAGTATAATAAAGTATCTTTTAAAATTTTCTACACATGGGTAACATATTTTTGAATCGAGGGCCAGCTTCTTGCATTGGCTTCCCATACATGCTATCTTAAGGCATTCCTGTTTTTTGTTTTTTTTCCAGAAATTGTTTTTATTTTCACTAATGAATCCATTGATTTTATTTTATTTTGGAACTCCTACCGTAGTACTGACATTAGTGACCTCAGCAATGGTGGAAATGGGAGGTGGTTTGCATGTGTGATTGGCAGTGGGTAGGTGTAAATCAGGTACTATTTTAAGATGAAATCTTCCTGTAAGTAACCAAATGCTAAGTTCTATATTGCAGTCCACATATCAGGGATGGGAAAGAGAAATGAGGGTTGGCGTGGTATGAGACTGCTTCGTGGATAATTCTAGAATAATTTCTTTGGAAATGTGAGTTATAGAACTTCTGTTCTTTTTAAAAGTAAAGGCAAAATCCTAGGAGAAAGAAACTTAGATGGGTAATATTAGTTCTTCTGCTTTGTATATATAGTGGGAAAAGCATTGGTTTTGGAATCTTAGAGACCTGGGTTAAATTCATGGCCCTGTCACTAAGTAGCCTATGTTATCTAAGCCATGTTAATTTTTCTCTCTGAGTCTTGGTTTCCTCAACTAAAAAATATACCTCACTGAGTTGTTTTAAAGATCAAGTAACTTAAATGTGAAACTCCTGGCAGTATATAGTTCATTGTATATATGCAATGAAGATCAATTTCCTTTTTCTTTCTTTCCTGAATGACAACAACAGTAGCATAGAGGAAATATTTTCTAGCACCAAATGTCAACCCTGCTTGGATTAATGGCTGAATAAAGATAATGTCTTAAACTTTCATAATGCCTTAACTTTCCTATGTGTAGCTTTCATTTCATGCTTCACTAAATTATGGTGCTTGCAAGGCACCTCAAACTTTTCTAGTACAGAGCATACTGTAAGCAGGATAGAATTAACATTATCTCTGGTCTATAAAATACGGTACCTGAATTCTTAGTGATTGATAGGACGCATGTTGATGTTGCCCTGGGACGCATTCTTGCCTGAGTCCTGCAGCAGTGTTTTGCCACCTGTAACTATGTTGAATAAAAGTGGTTCCATCTATCACTGCTGTAGCTTTTCCTCACAGAAACAGTCTTGATAAGGATAACAAATCCAGGACATCATAGTATCAACAATCCTTTCCTCTTCAAAGGCATCTTTCAGACAAGGCTTTAATAGCCCTGCACAAACATTAATTATATAAACCTTGCACACTATTGCTTTGTGGGAGGCTAAGTGTTGAGTAAAAGTGATCATCTGAACACAGGTTGGCATATGGGGGCAGTATGGAAATAGGAAAAGTGGGAAGTGGCTGCTCGGCATGCATTCATTGCTGATAAAAAGTCAGCAGTGTGGCGCTGGCTGGTCCTATGTATACTTCTGCTAGATTTCCTAGCCATGTACGAAATGTTTGCCTTTCTTTGTTAAAGAGAAATTTGTGAGCGATATGAGCTGCTTGAATACAAAAGGTGTTAATTTTTATGATTAATTCAGCATACTGCATAATCAGTGGCACCCTGATGTCTGGGACTGAGTTACTTAGTATCATCTGATGAAGAGACAACCCCAAATTGAGCTCAATCTGATTCCTGTACTACATGGTGAATAAGAAACTTGATGGCTTCTCATCAGAATATATCTTACCACCAGGAAATGATTTAGTGGAGAATTGGGCCTCAGTGTTTGTAGGAATAGTGTCTAAGATTTGTATGATACTATCGCTGTATATATAATGTGTAGTATATATGTGTCTGAATCTTTTTTGTTTTATTTCGATCATAATTTTGCATCATTAGTGATTCAGAATGGTAGTAATGGATATTTTTGGGGAAAAAAGCTGTTACTTCAAAATGTCTAAAAGAAATTATACACATTTATTTAAATCTTTAATAATGCTTTTTAGACTACCATAAATAATATATCTATTTATGTCACAATGATGCTGAACACACCACTAAAAATGCCAACTGTAATGCTTCAGTACTGGTTGTTTTTTACCTTTTAGGATTTCTTATAATTTATGTGTCTTTGATTAATTTTTAATCTGGGAAAGCAAATTAATTGTTTTGTGTTTTGTTTGATAAGCATTTTTAAATGTAAAATTAACATAGAAAAATAATAATAAGGCTGAAGTAGGAGGATTGCTTAGGCCCAAGAGTTCAGAGTTATAGTGTACCATGATCATGCCTGTGAGTAGACACTGCACTCCAACCTGGGCAAGAACTTAGCATAGTACCTGGTACGTGTAAGCATTCCATTGATATTTGTTAAATGAATTGGAATTACTATCATGAGCCATTTTCCTTGGTTGAAATCCTTGCTCGTTTGATTCCTTGACTTGTTTTTGATAAACTCAAAGATGATTTCTGCATTTTAAAAATCTTTGCATAATTCAGAATGGAAGAATTCTTTTTTCTTCTCCCCAGGAAAAGTCTTATTTCATAGTTACACTTGCCCAGAAAACATAAGAGCTGCTGTGATAATTGATAGGAACTACCTGTAGTAGACGTTAATTATCTTCCCAGCATCCATTACCCACTTTCCTTCCTTCCTTGCAGTACTCAGATTTGCCTTTGAAGAGCCACCCCTCCATGTAGCAGCCCTCACTTTGGGTGAGATTACATGGACTCTAGTCCAAGGTGGATGCTGAATTTATTTATTTATTTATTTATTTGAAACAGAGTCTGCCTCTATTGCCCAGGCTGGAGTGCAGTGGCGCAATCTCGGCTCACCGCAGGCTCTGTCTCCCGGGTTCACGCCATCCTGCCTCAGCCTCCCCAGTGGCTGGGACTACAGGGGCCCACCACCACGCCCGGCTAATTTTTGTATTTTTAGTAGAAACGGGGTTTCACCGTGTTAGTCAGGATAGTCTCCATCTCCTGACCTTGTGATCCGCCCGCCTCGGCCCCCAAAGTGCTGGGATTACAGGCGTGAGCCACCGCGCCCGGCGGGATGCTGAATTTATATTACCCAACCAATCAGAACATTCTTCCCTCACTTACTATAGGCTTATGTATGTATGTGTGTCAGTTCCTAGGCCTTTAGGGTGGTTTAGGGGCAGTTCAATCAGTGAGAGGATTAAGAGATGTGAGTGAGAATTCATGAGACCCACTTTCATGGGAGACGCATTTTGGAAACAGGAGGGAAACCTGAGGGTGACATATGGAGAAGGGCAAAACGTAGAAAACCACAGAGAAAAGAGCCAGGTCCCTGACTGAGCTGCCCCCAAAGCCAGTCCCACCTCTGAACTTTACTGTTATGTGAGCAAGTCCCTTTTGTTTTATAACTAGTTTATTTTTGGTTGTAAAGGGGAAAAAATCTTAACCGATATGTAGCCTTATCTTGATCTTATTATTTTATATGAAAATAATAAGATACTAGATTCTTCACAAAATATTTTGATTAAGTTTTTGCTTTTAAAAGGAGATACAATTCATTCCAAAAGCACAAAAGTTCTTCTCTGACTAGAAAACAAAAATTCATTTGTGTATTTTAGATGACAAAGCCACTAGAAAAACTGGTAAAGTTTATGAGAAACTCATAAATGTTGTCCATTTTGTGATTATCACAAGTATCCAAGATTTTATGGGCTTTTGTATGCCACAATCAATTTATCCATGTTTCACACACCTGATATTTATCATTGTACCCCATAAGCACTGTTTGTTAGGAAAAAAACCCATTGCAATGCAGGTTAGAAAAAAATAACCATGTCAACAGAAGTCCATTCAGGTTACCTCTGGTGAGTTGTTTTTTCGTGCCAACAACAAGTCTTTATTGCTTTATATCTGCCTTAGTTTCCCTCATTGTTCATTTTGAAACCTCCCAAAGTTAAACATTCCATGAAGAGTCATCCAAAACTGAGAATATATTTGGAATTCTGCTTCTCGTGACCTAGTTGTATTGCAAGAGGGATCAAAGGGGTTTTGTTCTGTTTCTATAATCAGCTATTTCTTTGAGAGGGCAGATTCATAAGAGTTTGAATTATGCTTAGCAATGCATACAAGGCAAGTAGCTACATGGCATTTTAATTACCTCCCTCCACTCCAGTGAAAAACAATGCCAGGCACAAGCAGATGTCCAAGGTTAAATTCAGTTTGATTCTCTTAAGGTAGCAAATAATTTGACAGTCTCCTTTCTTCATAGGCTTTTTTTTTCCTTTTCCCAATCTTGGTCAGTTTGCTTCCCCACCCTTTCCTTTTATTTCCTAGGGATCTACCTTTTGCTAATGGTGAGACAATTTCTACTCGACAATTTTTTCTCTCTGCTAGACTTTATATGGCATAATATTAATACTCACAAAGGGAACAGATGGCTGTCTTTGGAATTAACCAATTATAGTAATACCTTAACCTGAATTGACTAATTAAAACCCTCAATTAACTGGTATTGATAATTCAACATATGTGACCTCTGTGATGACTTAATGATATAGTGAGTTTGCGAATGGGTGCTTAGAATTTTTTTTTCTGCCCTTTGTTGTAAAGAGACAAAAGCAAAGGGCAAGGAAACAGACTTGTCTAAGGACTTATTAAAACTCTTAAAAAACTCAAAGACTAATATGCAGGGTTTGCTCTAGGGTCAGTATACATTTAACCTAAGTTTTCATATTTTCAACATCTTTATAATCATCTGAATTAATCACGAATACTTTGAAATTTTTTCAGTTTTCAATTTAATTTGATGAATATTTATTGACCTTCCAAAATATTCTAAATACTGTTCTGTCAAAGCAATAAAAAATGAGTTTTCCACTTACTATTGCTACGTAACAGATTACCCCAAAACTTGAAATAACAAGAGTCATTTTATTATGATTACACATTCTGGGAGACAGGAATTCAGAAAGGGCTCCAATGACAGGTTATGGCTTGGGATGTCTCACATGGTTGTACTCTAACAGTGGTTGGAGCTGGAATAGCAGGGGGCTTGTGCAGCTGAGGACGCTATAGTTGTGTAGCTTCAGAGCCTCTCCAGATGCTCTCTCTAAGCTGACCAGCTTGGGCTTCCTCACAGCATGGCAGGTCTGAGCAAGCGTTTGAGTTAACAATGTAGAAGTTATATCATCTTTATGACCTTTAGGAGCCTTGACAGTCATGCAGTGTCACTGCTGCTGCATCCTATTGATTACAAGTGAGTCACCAGTCCCTGCTAATTCAAGAGGAGGGGAATTAGACTTTGTATCGCATTGAGATAGTGGTGAGGTTCTATAAAAACATGTAGGACTAGAAATATGGTCATCTTTGGAAAATATAATTATCCATAATGCACATCTTTTCCAAAGAAGCTTACAATCTAGGATAAATGCATGATTCTCAACCTGCATATTGGGACACCCCAGATTTCTGTGACAAACTCACAGGGTAGCTGAAGGATATTTTATATTTTTGAGGGAAACAAAGTGACATGTGTCACACCATGTAAATTACTTCTACTAAGTTGTTTGGCCTTGATTACTCAATAAACAGAATGGTTTGGCATTTCTGCTGTCCCATCTATGCCATGGAAAAATTAAAGAAACACTAAAAAATTATAGCAACAGAGAAAGTTTAGGAAACAGTGAGATAAAATCAAGACGTAAGAATTCAACTACAGTTCTAGCAGACCCATAACTAACATTTGTAGGGTTCAGGGCATGAGTACAAATGGAGCCACTAGCCTGCCCCTTTCTCTTCCCCCTTACCTTTATGAGATCACATGCACGTGTGCATGAACATCCCAGCTTTCATATCCGAGCTCTGTACTCTCTGTCTCTCGCACCCTAAAGAAGAGCCTCTTCTTCATCCTGGAAATGAGTGTACCAGAGGCAAATCAACCCTCTGGAGGAAGGGTCATGGGAAGAGGTCCATGTGGAAGCAGACTCAATATGGATTTAAGTAAGGAATTCTGGAGTTACAGGTACCCAGAATGTGACTTAGGAAAAGATACCAGGGCCATGGATAAGCATGTGCCCTTGGCCTTGCAGACCCTCAGCCCATTTGGAGGCATGTGGATGGAGGGACCTTTTAAAATATTTAAAAATACAGGTCCTAGGCAAGGCCTGGTCTAAGAGTGGTCCTGAGACTCAGCATAGACCCCAGCAAATAGTGGATCCTCAATACATATTTGATAGATAAGTTAATCTAGGGCAGATTCTGATAAATAAGATTGACAGAGGTAAATATTGGCTGTTGTGGAAATTGAAAAGAGAACCACTAATTCTGACTAGGTACCTTATAAAGGTTTCTGTGTATATTGCATTCAAGGATGAGGGGGAGGAGGAGAAATGGGAAGGGAAGTGTGTAAACTGCAGGGGTTAATGAAGCTGCTATAGGCAGGAATCAAAAGAACACTACAATTATGCTCACTATCAGGGTAAATCTGGGCTTCATAGCATCCTAAAGCCTATGCAATTTGAGAGGCCCTCTTTCAAAAAAAATGCAAAGGTAGGTACAAAAAAATCACAGAAACAAATTTATAAAACCTCCCAAAACTACAAATACAAAAAAAAAAAAAAATCTAGGAAATTTATTTTTTCATTAATTAACCATCTGCCACACATCTATACTATTTTTATACTGTTTTTGGCTGTATACTCTTTGGTTGCCTCTAAGCTAAACATCAATTATATATTCCGTAAAGAAAATAGAGATATAACTTACTCTAGTATGATTTAATATTTAAAAAATTGTTGATAACTGACAAACTTTAGCCTCATTATTATTAGTAATCTGTCAAATTTTATGACTTGTCAAATTGGGAAAACCTCTTATTATGTTGTTGAATTGTTACAGGCCTACTCTCTATTTTCAGTATAGTTGTGGATTTGTTCCCTTCAAACCTAGTAATTCAAATAAATTCTACTTTACACAATTACCACAAATATATGAGACATCTGAGATTTTATAAAGGTATATACTGCACTATCAAAACTATTTCTGACAAGGAAAAAAAATCTGTTTTGATTAGATTTTCGCAACAACCAAATTCTCTGTTAAAATTATACATACGGTGATTGGAAGAATTTTCTACAGATTAGCTTCTACTGGCTTCACACAGTTTGACCTTGCCTCTCCTCCATGACTTTGCTGTTAGAGCTGTACACCGTCGGAACTCACCATTGGCCCACACCTTCGTGTCAGGAGACTGGGAGATGGCATAGTGGGCGGTAAGGGTATCCTTGGAATCTGTTCCTACACTGGGTTAGTTGGCAACAACTTTAATGGAAGTATCTGTACACTTAAAAATATATGACAGTATAATGAGATCATATGTATCCCCAACAAAATAAACCACTCCTTAGTCATATCCTCGAAAAGTACATGGCTACCCAGTGTCACTTAGTATGCAGGAAAGTTGGAGTGGAAAGAGAGAGTGACCTTAACCTGTTGCAGTTAAAATAAATTACTTTTGCAAACTGTACAAAAGTCATGTGTCCATGTGAACCCATTGCTTTGCAAAGGGCGTGTGCAGATTAGGCCGTTGAAGCTTAAGCTTCATTCACGTACATTCACCTCTGCTCACCATTCTATATTCTTGAAGGCAGAGGAGTAGCCCAGACTGAGAAAGAGTATTCTGTAACAGAAAGAACACTGGACTGGTATCAAGAGGATTGGAGCTTTTGTCTTAGTTTTTCCAGGCTCTGTTGATTTGGGCCACCCTCTGGAATTTACTATTATTTGTCAAGTCTTAGCCTTTCCTCATTTACAAAAGGAAGTGGAAAATATGAAACCCTTTGAGGTTCCACCTGTGAGATAAGACATATTAAGTTATGCAAATTATGTACATTTTCATCCATATTGTTTCTGTCAGTCAGTTCTGCCATTTCTATAATTCTCGTTAATGTTATATAAACACTGAGCAAGAACTTAAAAATAATCTAACTCTGCCATAGAGAGATGTACCACCAAAAAGGCAACGAAATGGGAGAACAAACAAGTTGTCTTTCCCAGTGCTATCACTAGAAGTACACTGGAGCATTTTTTTCAGTTAAAAATAAGATGTTTCAAGAAAAAGATGCAGAAGTCACACAGCTTCTTATAAAAACAATTTGAATGCAGACATTTACACAGAAAAAAAATAGAAGTCTCATCTCCAAATTTCACTACAGAGGGGAATTACTGCTAATCATTGAGACAAGTGTGTAGCCTTCCAGAGCTGTTTTATACACACACAATGGCAGGATGATATTTTAAAATATTAACTGAAGTATTTTTTCCCTCTGTATTTCCTAATGGTCCTGGCCTTTTACCCATTCCATCAGCACATTCTGCATTCATGGCCTCAGATAAAAGATGACCCAACTGAATGTATTTTTAAAAAGGGAGCCAACTTTTCAGTGTCAAATTTTTGAGTTTCTCGTCTTTGTGGGAATAGAAAAAGACAGATCATAAAAGGAGATTTGGAAGAATATAAGTCATAAGAAGTCTTAGAGATTTCAAGATTAGATAGAAAAGATTTCAATTCTTAGTGGGAGAGAGAGGCAAAAGTACCTCTGGCAATTTATACTGCTTCTCTTCAAAAATTAGCGAAGCCCTATTTTGGTGACTAAATTGCAATAAGATACCTTGCTGAGTGGATCCTTGCCAGAGGCAGTGGCTTAGAGAGCTGACAACACCTTCATGTAAAGACAAAGGCCCCTCCTTTTAGCAGCAGCCCTGGCTTTATGCCAAGGGTCCTGACCTTCTAAATTTCAGCCCCAGTCATTCCCAAGCAAGTACTGTGTGCAGTGTTCAAACCACACAACTGTATGAAGTATAATTCCTTGTACCTTCCTGAGAAAGAAGGTACTCTGCCCTGTTTCCCAACTTAGATGAACTTGGTAGTGGAGAGGTGGACTGAAGCATGCTTAGAGAATCTGAGGGTAGAGAGGTTGTGTCTGCTTTCCCAGTAAACCTTCAGGCAGGGGTGGTAGTGGCAAGGCCTTAGGAGCAGGAGGCATGGCAGTAGAGTGTGTTGAGACCCACTGGGCCTTAGACAAGTACTCAAGAATTTCCTGCAGCCTAGCATGAATGAAATGACTCTTGGAAGGGCATGAAAGAAGCTGAGAGAGCCACCCTCAGGGAGGGGAGGGAAGAGGAGGACACAACAATGACTTGCATGACCCTAAGATGGGTGACCAGACCGGAGAGTATCTGAGGACATGAGTACTGATAGATGACAAGACAAAGGACAAGATGTCTCCTTGCTCACATATTGGTGCTATAGAAACTTTCCTGGAACTCAAACACAACATCAGGAATTAAATTTCTATCATCACAGAAAAATTGAGTTAAAATAGAAAATAAGCTCATTATCTTAGCCAAGTTACATTTCTTGTGCATTTGAATTTGTAAACTGAGATTCGTACTACATTAGCATTGCAATGCTAACAAAATTGCATGTATATTTGACAGCATGCCTGGGACAGTCTTCTATATCAGCACATATAAATCTACCTCCTTTAAAAATTTCTTCTTAAGATACCACGATATAGTATTTATCTAATCATATGGCTAGATATTTAAGTTGTATCAATGTTTCACTCTTTTGAATGTTGTAGCAGTAAATACTCTTTTACATAAACCAACTCTTACTAACACAGCCTCTTTGAACAATCTTTTTGTGTACCTAGATACCAGGTGTTGAATTACCTTCTAATTGGAAACACCTCCTCCCCTACCCATATGAGAGATCATATGCTAAAATTCATGTTCAGTTTTCAATTATTTTAGCACTCACATTTTTATCATGTAGTGAAATATGTGGCAAGTCTACATTTTAAAGAAATAAAGTTGAGGCAGTCTGAATGGGAGAAGGTAGAAGTCCAGAAGCTCTGCTGCTCTGCTCAAATCTCTCCCCACCTTGGGGCCTTACCTTTCCCCTGCCTCTGCCTGTGAGTCAATTCGAGGGGACAGGGCTGGATGCTTGCTGCACCCCACCTCCTGCTCACTGGTTAGGAAAATCACAGACAAAATTTAAGATTTGGATCTGGCAAAGCCAGTTAGCCTACGTGTGCTTTATGGCTTTTTTGACTCCTGCTTCTGTGATTTAATATCAAGTCTCGTAAAGTTAGTTGTGTTTTCTTTTGTCTTTTCATAATACATAGTATACAACTCATTTATAGCATTTACCACTTTGTTCTTTCTTTAAAATGCTGCTCCGGAAGATTTCCTTACTTAGCTTTGAAATCTACAGAACTTACTCATAAAATTTGGCAAGGACTAGTTTTTCCATAAGGCCTTCTGAATGAATACATGAATCACACATTTGCATAACAACTTAAATATAGTAGGCACAAGCTCATCTTCAAGAATATAGATACTTTAAAAAGGTACAAATGTACCTATTTTGGTCTCCTCTTGTCTTCTTTGAACCAGTTATACAGGCCTCTAAGTGTTACTGCTTTGGAATGGCCAGTTTGCTTTATATAGATGCATTGAAAGGGCTGGAATTGACCCAAAGGTCCCCCCATTATATTCTTGGAGCCACCTTTGGTGGATGACATAATGAAAGCAGCATATGTACCTATAAAAACTGCTACTGTATATGAAGATGGGCTTGGGAAATGTTGAACAAAAATGGAAATATGTCTGCTTTTTACATCTTGAGTGAGGAGAATCAAAAGCCGCCCATGCCACCCAAACTCTCAATTTTGTTACCAGAATGAGCGGGTGGGAGACACAAGAATGAAAGAAATGAAGAATGAAACACAAAATGAAATAGAGTGGAGAGCATGTGATAACTGCCAAATGCATAATGAAGGAAATGAACCACAGGAGGATAATACAGTTTCTTTCTTTAAATTTTTTATGCTCACATAATTTCAGACCCATACGTTCTCAAAAAGATGAAAATTGAAAGTTGCTGACATGATGCCACTTACCTCTAAATATTTCAGGTCTGTATCCTAAAATCGAGAACCTTCTTTTACATAACCAAGTGTAATATTAAAATCAGAAAATTAACATTAATACATGACTGTTACACAGATTTTTCAACTTGTTCCAATAATTCCCTTTTGTAAACAACAAACACAAATGACAACAACGGATTACACGTTGCATTCAGTTTGGTCTCCTTTAACCTGGAATAATTCCTCAATCTTTCTTTGTGTTTTATGGTACTGACAGTTTGGAAGTGTACAGCCATCTATATTGTAGAATGTTCCTCGATTTGAATTTGTCTGATGTTTCCTCGTAATTAGATTCAGGTTACACATTTTGGCAGGAATTCCACAGAAGTAATGCTGTACCCTTCTCAGTGCCTTTCTTAGAAAGTGCACGATATAGAAAGGTTCCATTACTGATGACGTTTGATCATTTGGTTAAGGTGGTTTCTGCCAGGTTTCTCCACCAAACAGTTACTACTATTTTTTTTTCCATTGCAATTAATACATATTTGAGAGAGAAACTTGGAGACTATGTAGATGCACTGTTGCTCATCAGATTTACACATTCTAGTTTAGCATCCATGAATGATTCTTGTCGGAATCAATTATTACAACCATCATTGCAAAATGATGACTTTGCAAGTTCATCATTCTTTTCATATTTATTAATTTGCTTTGTACTGTAAGAAGGAGCTTTCTCTTCTTTTGTAGGCATGTATGTATGTATGTGTGTGTATGTAGTTCCTTATGAACTTATGGATTCTTATTTTATTCAATGAGTTATACTTGGTTACTGTCATTATTATTTTGAAGCTCAAATTTCCAAGATTTGACTAATGGGAAGCCCTTTAACGTGGCTCTTTGGCTTTTTCTTATGTACCTATACTTCTTTGAGCACTTTCTTTTTTTTTTTTTTTTGACTTATTATTTCTTTTTCTTTCTTTTTTTATGATTATACTTTAAGTTCTAGGGTACATGTGCACAACTTGCAGGTTTGTTACATATGTATACATGTGCCATATTGGTGTCTTTGAGCGCTTTCTTACTTTCTGGCAGAAAAAGATATTCCAGATTCAAGTTGTACTTTCCCTGCCCTGGATGTATTTTAAGTGTAGTATGAGTATCTTTTCTTCTAGGCCTTCTCAGCAGACAGAGCTGGGAAATGGAATTACACAACACACACACACACACACAAATGTATAATCTTAAGTTTGTACTAATACCTCCAATTTCTATTCAAAGCCGCAAAGACCAAAGCCTTCCTCCTGTCCATATTTGTAACACTTTTGACAGTGAGAAACCTGGTTCCCATTGATTGTAATGTATTTACTTATTTGTCAGCAGACAGAGCTGGGAAATGGAATTACACAACACACACACACACACACACAGAGAAACAAAATGTATAATCTTAAGTTTGTACTAATACCTCCAATTTCTATTCAAAGCCGCAAAGACCAAAGCCTTCCTCCTGTCCATATTTGTAACACTTTTGACAGTGAGAAACCTGGTTCCCATTGATTGTAATGTATTTACTTATTTGTCTAATCCTGGCATATATGCAGAATGTAGTTTCAAAATTGATAACCCATATGCCTGTGAGAAAAAACCCCACTGATTGGACTTCTGTAATTGTTATTAATTCTTTTTGTCTTTAGCCTGAAGGTATACAGTCTAAATATTCCACTCAAAAGTTCCTTGAGTTAGCCCTCCCTGGTCCCATTTGGTTCATCCATTTGTTTATGTTCCTTTGTTTTCTTTTTTCTTTCTTTTTTTTTTTTTTGAGACAGAGTCTCACCGTGTCACCCAGGTTGGGGTGCAGTGGCACAATCTCAGCATCTCAGCTCACTGCAGCCTCAATCTCCCAGGTTCAAGCAATCCTCTCACTTTAGCCCCTCAAGTAGCTGGACTGTAGGGGCACCCCGCCACACTCAGCTAATTTTTGTATTTTTTGTAGAGACGGCGTTTCGCCATGTTGCCCAGGCTGGTCTCGAACTTCTGTGCTCAAGCGATCCACCTGCCTTGGCCTCCCAAAGTGCTAGGATTACAGGTGTGAGCAATTGCACCTGGTCTGTTTATGTTCCATTTTTGAGGTCTCTCCCCTATCTTTACCTTCTTCAGCATGTGAAACATTAAATGGTTTACAAGTCAGGATTATACAAAAAGGGGTGTCATTTCCCACCATTCCTATTATTATTATTATTTTTATTTATTTATTTATTTATTTATTTATTTATTTTGAGACGGAGTCTCGCTCTGTCGGCCAGGCTGGAGTGCAGTGGCCTGATCTCAGCTCACTGCAAGCTCCGTTTCCCAGGTTTACGCCATTCTCCTGCCTCAGCCTCCTGAGTAGCTGGGACTACAGGCGCCCGCCACTTCGCCCGGCTAGTTTTTTGTATTTTTTAGTAGAGACGGGGTTTCACCGTGTTAGCCAGGGTGGTCTCAATCTCCTGACCTCGTGATCCGCCCGTCTCGGCCTCCCAAAGTGCTGGGATTACAGGCTTGAGCCACCGCGCCCGGCCCCTATTATTCTTTTTACTCAGTTTTTACTGAGTATCTGCCTTTAGGCATATGTATATTTTCTAAATTCCTCTTTTTCTTACATAAAAATAGCTTACTATAGATATGCTTTACTTTTTCATATAACGATATATCCTGGAAGTCCTTCCATATTAATTCATAAAGATCTTACTCTTTTTTTTTTTTTTTTTTTTGAGACAAAGTCTTGCTCTTGTTGCCCAGGCTCTGGAGTACAATGGTGCCATGTTGGCTCACTGCAACCTCCGCCTCCGGGGTTCGAGTGATTCTCCCACTTCAGCCTCCCGAGTAGCTGAGATTACAGGCTCCTGCCACCATACCTGGCTAATATTTGTATTTTTAGTAGAGACGGGCTTTGCCATGTCGGCCAGGCTGGTCTTGAACTGCTGACCTCAGGCAATCTGCCCGCCTTGGCCTCCCAAAGTGCTAGGATTACAGGTGTGATCCACTGTGCCCAGCAGATCGTACTCTTTTTTTTTTATAGTTGTGTAGTACTCCATTGTGTGAATATACCATAGTTTATGTCACTACTCTCCTATAAATGGGCATGTAGGTTGTTCCCAATATTTTACCATTATAACCAATACTGTAATAAATAATTTGAATAATATTGTGCAGACATATTTTTGTGTTGTTGGGGTATATTTTCAAAGTAAATTCCTAGAAGTAGGATTGCTGGGTCAAAAAGTAAACATATTCATTTTGTTAGACATTGCAAATCCCTGTCCATAACGATTTTTGTGCATACCCACCAGCAATGTATGAGAGCACCTCATCTATAATTACTATATGATAGATGAGAAATATTATCTCATCGTGATTTTAACTAACATTTATCCTATTTACCTTATTAAACCTTTTTGCCTTTGGTTTTATATACATATGAATGATATATGTTGCAGATATTTTCTTCTAGTTCTTTGTCTTTTGATTTTGCTTTTTTATGTTTTTTTGTCATGCTATTTAAAAAAATTAGATAGTCATACTTATCAATGTTTTTTAAATTGCATCTGGATTTTGAGTCATTAGAAAGCCTTTGCCTACGCTCATGTTAAAAAGAAATCCCTTTATGTTTTCTTCTAGTACTTTCAGAATTTCATTTTTTTAACATTTAGATATTAATTTACTTGAAGTTTATTCTTATGATATCAGGTACAGATCTAATTATTTTCTAAATGGCTAGCCAGTTGTCTCAGCACCACTTATTTAAAAGTCTGTATTTTTTCTGGACCCTTGAGGTGTACTTTTATTATAAAATATCTTTTGAGTCTACCTGTGTACTTTCTATTATGACAATGCTGTTTAATAGAATAATACTTAGTTGTCCCATGGAATAAATGGAATATTTATGAAATAAATAATCTCACCTTTAAACATTATTTTAGAGTGACCAACTCTATGTTCAGCGAATTTTAGGTTTCAAAATCATTGATTCTCTACTTGGAAATTTCCTTATTCGTTGTTTACCATTCACAGGACTCTCTCTAGCTAAGCCATCTCAGAGAGAGGGGGATTTACCTTGGTTGAAAAGATACCCAAATCAGAAAGTTTCCTAACAACTATAGACACTGGTCTAATGTTTGCAATTGAATTTGGGAAGTCAAGGAAGAAAAAATAAATATAAGAGCTGGATTTTCCACTTAGTTGGGTGGTTGAATTAGCTGACCTTTAAGGTCTCTTCTACTCTGAGTTTTATGATTCCATGAATCATTCCTCTGACTTGGGCCAAGTTAGTAATGAAATGGCAAGGAAAGTGTGTTGGTCAAAGGTGAGTTGGAGAGGTGGTGAGTGGGTGAGAAGAAGGGTTTAAAAGGGAAGGGATTTTAAATAGCAGAGTATAGAATTAGGAAATAAATAACTTTTTTCCCTTTTCAACGCCTGGTGTCATGGAAGAGGAAGCAAAAATGTACATTTATGGAAGGAAATATTGGATGGATAGGGAATGACATAGGGGTGATGGTGTGGTCATGATAAGGATGGATATAGAGAGTTGGAGAGGATCTGGGGAATAAATAAGATAACAAAAGCATCACCTTCTATTGTTCCAACAGTGAAGACAGAGAAGCTATGGGTATGCACAAGGTCGTCAAAGTGTTTTTGCCTTCTTCCAATCTCATGTGCTTTGGATAAGACGCTCTAATTTAAAACCTATACAATTTTCTGAATAGAAACAAATACACTGTATTTTGGAAACTATGTTTAAATTTTAAGGCCATTCTCAGGGGAGAGACATTAAAGGAAAAATCTTCTTTTAAAGAGCTTCTCTATATCAAGGTATTTATATGAATAGATTAAAAATATTCTGGCCAGGCGTGGTGGCTCACGCCTGTAATCCCAGGACTTTTGGAGGCCGAGGTGGGTGGATCACCTGAGGTCGGGAGATCAAGACCAGCCTGACCAACATGGAGAAACCTCGTCTCCACTGAAAATACAAAATTAGCTGGGCATGGTGGTGCACACCTGTAATCCCAGCTACTTGGGAGGAGAATCACTTGAACTCGGGAGGCGGAGGTTGAGGTGAGCCGAGATCACATCATTGCACTCCAGCCTGGGCAACAAAGAGTGAAACTCCATCTCAATTAAAAAAAAAAATCTGAAGCAGCTTCATATTATTTAACTATTCAATCCATGGTAGGAGATATTTTCCTTCACTAATTCAGGAGACTAAGGATAGGCTGTATTTGTGAATTGTTGCATGTGAGAGTGGATGTGCCAATTTAATTTTCTTAAAGAAGTACTCAAAACAATAATATAAAAGGAAAAGACCTGAAGAGTGAGAATGAGAGCGGCACTATAGTGACTGGAATGGGTATGCCATGTTTGCCTGTTATTGCAACAATAATGATAACAATTAGTCAAAACATTCACTGGAAAGTTTGACCTTTTATGCTGCTGTGATAGAATCTTTCTATTCATCACGGGTGTGAAAAAAAAGAGAGTAAAAATTTTTGTGCAAGCAGCACTATAGTGGTACATAGAAGAAAATAATGTTTTCCTTGAAATGATCCCATGTTTTGCCCCTCTGTGTTTGGCTAACTTGGCTTCACTTTACTCAACTTCTGAATGGCTGAGCTGTAAAAGGTTAAAAAAAAAATCGCCCCATCCCAGCCTGTTGTTTCCTGCAGAGCTCTTTCATTCTGCATTGAGCAGAGGGAACAACACAAATGTCTTTTATTAGCATTTTGGCTCTTATTTCTCTTTTCTTTTGGAAAAATGCATTAATTTAACCAAAGTTTATTGAAAATCTACTCTGAGCCTGGCACAGGAATAATTTTCTACAGTACTTTTCACTGGATAATCTAGTGAATATTTTTATATTTTATTATTGCCCATTAAAATGACCAGCACATAAGCTCCAAGAGAGTCAGGACTTTGTTTACTGTGTTATTCCAGTGCCAAAAGAGGGTCTAGTATGCAATGTGCACTTAATATTTGTTTAATGAATGAACATATGAATAAATGATAGACTGAATAAAGAAAATGTGGTGCATATACGCCATAGAATACCATGCAGCCATAAAAAAGAATGATATCATGTCCTATGCAGAGACATGGATGGAGCTGGAGGTCATTATCCTTACAGAACTAACACAGGAACAGAAAACCAAACACTGCATATTTTCACTTACAAGTGGGAGCTAAGTGATGAGAACGCATGGACACATACAGGGGAATGACGCACACTGAGGCCTACTGGAGGGTTGTGGGTGGGAAGAGGGAGAGGATCAGGAAAAATAACTAATGGGTACTACAGTTAATACCTAGGTAACGAAATAATCCATACAACAGACTCATGTAACACAAGTTTATCTGTGTAACAAACCTGTATGTGTACCCACGAACCTAAAATAAAAGCTAGAAAAAAGAGTAAATAGATGAATGGAAGGGGATACAAGGATGAATAAGATAGAATATTTTACCTCTAAGGATCTCACCGTGGTGGGGTGAGGGTGGTAGTAGACACAAGACAAATAATTGTGAAACAATATGGTGGTTCAAGTGACGGAAAACACGCAGAGATTTTAAAAAACCATTTCCCAGCCTGGATTGGAGGTCAGTGTGATGGAAAAAATATTATATAAATCTGACTGTATTGTCAATAGCACTTGTATAATTTTATTCACTTTTTCTTGTCTCCACTAGTCTCTAACATTTTTATATTCAAACTCACTTAATTATCATAACAATACTCGGAAGTAGTTACAGTTATTGTTCCCATTTTAAAGGAATAAAAACAGAGGCAGAGAGAGGTCAATTGACTGGTCTAATGACACAGATCTAGTAAGTGGTGGAACCAGGACTGAATCCAGGCAACTTGCTCCTGTTGTTCGTCCATCAGTGCTCTCCTACTTTTTTCCCCTCTCTCTTCCTGTGAGAATGTGCTTCCAGGACTTTGTTTACACTGGGGAATAGGTGTCTAATAAACTTAACATACTGTTTATTACAGGGATATTTACAAGAGCAGAAGCATTAAGACAAAGGAATAAACCTCTAATTGTAGAATTCTAGTCACCAGCCAATGGGCACAATTTTTTTTTGTTTATTTTTGGGAAAATAATCTTTAATAATGTTTCTCAACTGACATCACTCTATTTATCCACTCAATTATTAAAGATTTATTGAGTACAGAATGGGCATGTCACAGCTTGTGTTTTCTGGAAGCAGTCACCAAGATGGAATGCGGGGTGCCAGATCCTGATTAGGGATCAACACCTATGAAAAGAAGTGAGTAGAGGCAGAATTGGGCCAAGGGAGAAGTCACTTTCCAGACCTGGGCTGAGGAGAACTTGGCCTACTTGGTAGGGGGGTCTGGAGTCAGAATTGGCCATCAGAGGGGTCCCTGATTAACTTCAGGCCTTTGTCCCCCTTCACTCTCCCCTCTTTGCCCCTACCCCCAACTCCTTGCTCAGTTATTAGATACCAGCACGACCTAAAATGAAGCAGTTTTTATTTACAGCTGAGGCCAGCTGTAAATGTGTAAATCAGCTCTTATAGAGCTGATTGGAGGCTGGAGGCTGACTGCACCCCCAGCAGCTGAGCAGCAAGTTCCTTTATTGAAGGGGGATCTAACACATCTTTGTCTATCACAAGTTGCTAGACCCTGGGCTAAATGCAGCGAACACACAGATAAAGAGGACACAGTCCCTTTGCTCAAAGAGTAATTGTTCCATCTGATTTATCAGTGGTTACCTGTGACGATTTTTCCTTCCAATAATTCTTGATTGCTCAAGGCCCTAGTTGAGGGTTTTTTCCTGTTCATGGACAAATAGCAACGGTATAGTAAAAATAGCACAGACAGATCTGGGTTTGCCTTTGAGGAAGTCATTTTTCCTGAGCCTTAGTTTACTTATCTATGTGATGAATATGACTATATTCTTTGGAGAGAGTTCTAGAAAGGAGACAAGGTATTTATAAATTTCCTAACAAACAATTTTAATACTTAGTAAGTGATCAATAAATGGCAGTAATTCGTTATAATAAATTATTACTACACTCCTCATCCTCACTGACTGCTACCATTGGCCATAAGTTTCCTGTGGGCTTCTGCCATCTCTGTCCTTTGTTTTGACCATTACCTCTCTTCTCAAATATGTCTAGGTCCTCACATGATATTTCCAAGCTCTTTATCGCTCTGCTTCCTATGAGCTGACTTCTGTCTGCCTTTCACACCCTTTCTGCCTCTATTTTTTCCTTTCTAGGAAAATTTGCCTTGATGCTTCTGTTCCATCCTTAAGCTTTATTGCCTTCTTATGTCTAAGAAGTGTGCACTCTTTGGCTCAGCAGACATTCTTATATATCAAACCATTTTATAAATTTTATAAATTCCTCTAGAATGACTAGAAAAGGCAGCAAATTCTCATTATCCTTCATGATTCCTTCTTAGCTATTAGCATGCTCTCTATTTGGCTTACATATACCATTCATAAGAACTCATTATTAGGAACAGAGAACCATTCAGTTGCAAAGCCAGAAGTAAGGTTAAGAACTTTTGGCCTCATCTTTCTCGTTTAGAAGTAAGGAAATTGATCCTAGAAAAATTAATTCAATTACTCATATTTACACAGCTAGTTAAACAGACACTGGAATCCTGGTAATTAAAGTTGTTCAACTGTATGCTATCTGTCTATTCTTGTTTTCTATGTCAATAATGCCGTATTAAGTTTTATGTTCCTAGAATACAAATAAATGCATCAATATAGTCACCAGAGAATGACTCCAAGAGCTTAATAAGCACATGAGGGTAGATGGTTCTCACTCACATAGTTTTTTGGTAGATGAAGCAAAGCCTTTGGAAACAGATGAGAGTAAGGGAGATATCATTGTTTTCTCAGTTAGTCACCCCAGAATAAGGGGAGATGGGTTGGTCTTGAGCAGGAAGTTGTCTTCATCTTCCTTCTTTCTTCTTCCCTCTCTCCACCCTTCTGCCAGGGGTCAAATACCACAAGCTAGGCTGTCTCTCTCAGGTAATGCTTCAGGAGGAATTGGGACCAACTTCTCAGCCTCAGGTTCTCACCATCTTCAATCCTAGATCTTAGATATCAGTTTTCTAAAGCCTTCCTTTAGGTTGAAGACAGGACCCTTCTCAGATCTGATTGGAAGTGGACCCCTATATGTCCAACTAGTGCTCTCAAAGCCAAGTTTTTCCGGGGAATTCACACTCAATCCAGGATAGAGAGAGGGAAATAATTCCAGTTTTCTGCTCATCAGAAAGTTTTACCTGGGCTTGGATGGGCACAATCTAATAAGGTAAATTATCCTTGGTTATCTGTCTTCTCCCTAAAACAACTCACAGAACTAGTGACTTCAGAGGGCCTTGGGGCTTTCCCTTTATTCAGGCTGTGGGTCACGGTGCTCTTTGTTGACAGTTTAATGTATACTTAGAAAAGTTTGGTTCAGCTCGGGCCAGTTCCAAACCACAGACCTTCTTTGCATTCTTGCCCACTCTACTGTGTCCTCTGTGAGATTTGCAGAGAAGAATGAGACAGTCTGGAGAAAAGAAAATTCTGTTTAATAATAATAATAATAATAAATAAATTTGTCAAGTTGTAAAGTTCATCTTTAAGTCAAAAGCTACATCCCAAAGACCACTTATGTGAGAAATCACATTATCTCAGGTGTTTCTGAGTGATGAATTTTAGGCTTACATAACTGCATCTGAATAACTCAACAAGTTTCACATTGAGTGTCCTTTCAATATAATGGTGGTTGGGGAAACTTTTATTTTCATTAAGTTTTAAAGTCACAGGTTCAGCAATCATATCTTTTTCATTATTGTATGAAGCCCAAACACTGTTTTCCCCATTAATTGATGATAATATGATTTATATTATTAAGATATTACTGGGAATATAAGTGGTAATTTTTTAATTCTCAAAAGCCACAGAATTTTAACTTGCTATTCTCCGTAGTACCTAAACAATGAAGAGGTCATTGAACACTTTGTCCCTGTTATAAACATCTGCTCACAAGGATGGAATGGAGATTAAGAAATGAACTGTCCTGGGCCAGGAATGGTGGCTCACACCTATAATCCCAACACACTGGGAGGCCCAGGTGGGAGTGTTTCTTGAGCTCTGGAATTCGAGACCAGCCCGCACAACATAACAAGTCCTTGTTTCTACTAAAAATCAAAAAAATTATCCCAGCATGGTGACGTGTGCCTGTGGACCCAGCTACTGGGCTGTCAAGGTGGGAAGATTGCTTGAGCCCAGGAAGTCAAAGCTGCAGTGACTCATTCTGTCACCCAACTGCACTCCAGCTTGGGGATGGGGGGAAAAGGAAAAGCAAAAGTAGAAATGAACTGTCCCTACTCTCCTAGAGTTTACAGTCTGGAAAGCAATCAGACGTTTCATGTCAGAAAGGCATCACCTCCTTATGCACTGAAAACTTTTGTTTGATAAGATTACAATTGAACCCCAGGTAAAAATTTTTAGGAAGTGGCCAAGAAGATAAATGCACAAATATTTCAACTTATGTTGAATACGGTGGTGATTGATTAATAACCCTCACTTAAGAGGGTTAGAGAAGAAAAGTAGAAATTTTCACAAAGATAGCTCTTGTTTTTGAGATTGTAGTTCCTCCTGTTCTCAAAAGAGACCTGAACAATGGCCTTTGGGCTTTGGTTCAGAGCACAGCTATTTAATCTGGTTGCTCCTGGAATGGCCTGAGAAGTCACAGTGGGCAGGGAGGGAATGTTGACCTGGCTTCATTTTTGCTTACACATATTCAAAACACTTCTCTTCATAGGCATTGAAGATATTTTATTTAAAAATATGAATCAATAAATAAGAACAATGAAAAATATCAAGAAAAGAGGCTATAGCTGAATATCAAGGAGCCCATATTGGCTAGATCTGCTAACCTCTGGAATAGCATCTCTATGGAAATATAAGAAGCCTTGCTGCTTGGTATCATTTCAAACTGGGGGGACTAATCTGATAGTAAAGCAAAAGAAAACCATAGCTTACATTAACAAAAGAATAGATGAAAAGACTTTGTAAAGATTTTCTACCTCTAAGTTTTTTTCTATAGTTTTTTTGTGTTTTTTTATTTTTATTTTTTTACTGAATTGTTGCCAGCATAGTAAGGATCACTATTTTCTAGTTTAATTAGTTTCTATTGGCTATTCATTGTCATAAACCACAGTATAACAATAAAAAGCAAACCTTTCAAAGTTATTACATGACAGTAAAATCATAGTATATATGGAACAAATACTCAGCATAAAGGAGAAAATTGGGGGAGATTTTTAGTATATTTTATTTTCAGAATGATATCACATTAGAGTCCTCTTTTTTTTATCTCACAATAGATAGAAACACTCAAAGGTGGCACCACAGCCTCAACTGTAAAACTGAAACTGGACTTTTCCCCCATTATCTGCTTTCACCTTTTGCCTACACTTAATAGCATTTTTGGAATTCAGCTCAGGATGCAAAAGGCAGATTCACTAGATTGTACACTTTCAGAATGCACTGGTGTCACTTTTTTAGAAGTTTCAGTTCATCATTATCTGTAAAATAAATGTAGGAAGATATTTGCCTGTATATAGGGAATGTTGAAAAAATAATTGTGGTGTTCGTTTTTAGAATTCTTTACTGGAAGGAAAAGAGAAGAACCTAAAAAACATCTAAATAATTTGAATCTGGGATATAGTCTCACTAGCAAGATGAAGTTTTAGTATTTAATCAAGTCACAGAGGAGTCAGTCTTTGGAGTAAATCAAGAGATAGTGCTGAAGGATCCACACCAGGTTGTGAACTACAACAGGCCAGGGAAGTTGATGAAGTTCTAGAGAGAGAGAGACAGGGCTGAACTTTTCAATATAATGGTGGTTGGGGAAACTCTCAGGCTGGGAAGGGATGGGCATCTAAGCAGGAATGATCAACCAGGTCCTTTAGGCAGAGGTCAGCAGGCCCAGCTTCTAGGAGGCCAGTGCATCAGAAGACACCCAAGGTGAGTCATGAAAAGAAGACAGAAGTGATTTGTTCTTGGCCTCCTTCTGAACTCCTGCTATGTGGGTGGGCTAGGGCTCACAGGTGTCTGTAGCCAGGAGAGATAGGGCCTCACTCAGATCAGCTTTCAGTTTTCTGATATCCTCACCCCTGGTCTCAAGCTATTCAGCCAATATTGCGTCTTTAATGGTTAAGCTTTGGGGCAGGTGGCTATTTGTAAGGCTACTAATTAGATAAAGGGACTGATTTGCACCAGGATGCAGATAATGCATGGAATTGTGCTAGGACCCACAGCTCAGGAGTTTATGACCCCCCAGCTGCCATGGCAACCATGCCTATTCAGTTGGGGAAGTCTTTTTGTTGTGGGATAGGAGGCAGTGCATAGGGCACAGCATCAGCTTCTGTGGGGTGTGAAAATGAAAACTGAAAATGGAAGTGAAAGGACAAGAAGGCAGGAGGGCACTAGATTTTCCATTTATACCCAAATGGATAGATTGCTCTGTGGGTTTGCTTCTACTTGCTTGTCATAAAAATCAGGGCCTTTCCTTGCATGCAACTCTCTGATGAGCCTAATGTCTGGAAGGAAGCATGTACTTGTGAATCTTCTTTTTTTGGTACTGTCTTTACTGTTCACAGCTTCCACCTCAATGTCTTTGATTTATTATGCTTCTTTTTATTTTTCCCAAATGTTTTGTTATGTTTAGTAAGCAGAATATACTATAATCTGCAAGCTTGAGACTCTAGAAAAATCTGAGATCCGTTTTAACATGTATAATATAACATTGCCTTCTAGAGCTAGAGTAGTTCTTGAATGGCTCGAGAGATAGGTAGTCATATGCCCAGTTTTTTGGGGACTGTCCTGTTGTCCTGGTACAATAATTAAGATCTCTTTTCACTCTCAAAAGCAACCTGGTTGGTCAATGGTTATCCTACTAATATCCAGCTCTTTGTAAATAAAGGCCCAGATTATTCTAAAATCTTGATAACCAAGCTGAGACAGAGCTCACTGAAACAGAGATAACTGTTAAGAAGGAGTGGCATAAGAGAGGGTGACATGAACAGCTGTAGAATCTAGGCTGGACTGGGAAGAAAATAAAGCCAGAAAGTAACGAAAGATTGGGAGAAACAGGAGCAGGAGATGGAGAGACTGGGCAAGGGATTCGAGAAAGAACAGGCAGATTAAAAGTCTGAGAAGTAGAGAACTGAAAGGATAGGAAATTGTGGTCAGAGACTGGGGTGTTGGGTTTATGATTTCAGAGGTGGATCATAAACAATGTGGCCTGGGGTCACATAGTCCCCAGCAGGAAACAAATGATCCACTAAAGAAATAGTCAAAGAGAGCTGCTTTTTTTTTTTTTTTCTGAGTTGTTTATAGAGGTGAGGGTAGGGCAAAACAAAAACAAAAACAAAAACTAATGATAAACCCAGAAAATCACAGTAATGGATGTGATTTTCAGGCCAATTCATTTTTATCCCCTAGGCCTGAAGAACCAAGTAGAAAGAGTAGTGTTTTAGAACCTGGCGAGTGTGGTAGCCATGGGAAAGGGACTGCTCCTAGGAACTCTGGCCATAAACAGATGAATGCAACTATTACTAAGACTTTGGCTAGAAAAGAACGTGTGGGGATGGGATCATTGGCTCCTACCCTTGGACCTCCTGCTAGGGCCTTCTATTGGTTAAAACTAACTGGAAGGGAGAAAGAAGAAGAGAAGCATAAAGAACAGACCTGGGGTGAACAAAAAATAATCAGCACTTTGAAGAACTGTGAAAATAGGGTTGTAGCAATTTTCTGTAGATATTGTTTCTATCCAGAATTGAAATGGTCTGGTTGTGTCCCCACACAAATTTCATCTTGAAGTTCCCATAATCTCCACGTGTCATGGGAGGAACACAATGGGAGGTAATTGAATCATGGGAGTGGTCTCCCCATGCTGTTCTCATGATAGCGAGTGAGTTCTCACGAGATCTAATGGTTTTGTAAGCATCTGGCATTTTCCCTGTTGGCACTCATTCTCTCTCCTGCCGCCCTGTGAACAGGTGCCTTCCACCATGATTGTAAGTTTCCTCAGGCCTCCCCAGCCATGCAGAACTGTAAGTCAAACTCTTTTCTTTATAAATTACCCAGTCTTGATATTTCTTCATAGCAGCATGAGAATGGACTAATACAAGGATGATGGTGAGATATGGCGTGAAGAAAAGCTACAATATCCTCTTCTATAAGTTTGTATATATTGTTATTCTGAAAAACTATAATAAGCGATTTTTAGAAAAATGACTAGGAGGTAACCTAAGACTAAAGTCTCGTAAAAAAGTAAACTAGTTTTGGTGTTATCCGTATTCTGTATTTCTTTTATTTACAAATTATAAATTTTTGTATGGGCTGCTATAGAGTAACAGGGACTGGATATACATTCTAATATAAACAACTAGAAAACCAAGAAAATATATGAAACAATGGTTTTCAAACGTGGTCAGCAGATAGCTCAGGACAGTGCCCAAGACAAAGGAAACAATGAGAACTCTATGATTTCTACAATTAACTGTTTGGGAGGCTTTCTAGGCTGCAACCCAGGAAAGAAAACTCAAATAAAGCCTAGATAATTTGCTGAATTATCCAGAAGACAGACTTTATAGTTCAGGAAGGTCAAACTGGCTAAAAATTGCAGAACAAAATTAGAGAAGTGAGTTAGAGAGCGAGGAGGAATTTCAGAGATTTACAGAAGGGTTTCCTCAAGCATTTGATTGAATACTTTTCTGAGCATGCATAGAAGAAAATGATTCCAGGCTGAGGAAAGAATCACTGCAAAGAACAGGTAGAACAATCTTTGGAGCTTACACAGTCTGGGAATAGTTCATGTTCCTACCAGCCAGAGTGAAAAGATCTCCTAATACATGGGCATTAGATACATTCCTTAGAAATGGCCAAATTAACTCCCGAGTAAAACTGCTCTGGACCTATTCTAACACGTTATAAAAGCAAATACTGATAGAATCGAACGAATTCACGGTAACTAAACTGATTCACAGTAACCGTCACAGAAAAAGCTTTACAATACTTAAAGAATATAAAAAAATCCAACAACCAACAACATAATGTTTTCTAGGTCTGTCATACAAACAAAAGATTATCAGACATTCAAAGAAACTGGAAAATGTGACCCATAAGGAGAAAATACATCAATCATTAAAAACACACTCAGAAATCATGCAGAAGTTAGACTTAGCAGATAAAGATACTAAAACTGCTATTATAAATACGCTCTGTTTAAAAAGATTAAGGATAATGCAAATGCAATATGGAAAGAAATGGAAAATATAAAAACACAAAAGTGGATCTTCTACAGTTGAAAGATAAAAAATTTGAAATAGAAAGTACAGTGGAAGTAATTACTGCATGTTGGACACCATAGAAGAAAAAAATTAATGAACTCAAAGACATAATAAAGTCTATCCAAAATGAAGCACAGAAAGAAAAATGGCTTTAAAAAGTAAACAAAGCATTAGTCTCCCATGGAAGACAGTGTGAAAAAATATTGAGCTATCTAACATAGGTGTAATTGGACTCCCAGATAACTGGATGACAGAGCAATTGTTTAAAGTAATAATTGCTAAAATTTCTCTACATTTGCTGAAAACGATAAGTCATAGGTCTAAGAAGCTCAATGAATCTCAAGTAGAAGAAATATGAAGACAACCACACTAGGGCACATTATAATAGCATTAAGTTACTCAAAACCAGTCATAGATCGAAATTATTAAAAGTAGTTAGTAGAAAAAGACCTATTAAATACAGAAAAACAAAGATAAAAGTGACCACTAATTTATCATTGGAAACAATGCAAGCCAGGAGACAGTGAAGCAATGTCTTTAAATTGTCTGAAAGAAAAAATGGTCAACCCCAAATTCCTCACCAGTGAAAAGATTACTCAAGAACACAATGATAAAGCCTTTTTCAGACATACAAAACCAAAAGCAGTTACTAACAGCAGATCTACACTACACTTGACACCAGCACATCTTAGAGTCTCACCCAAGGCCCATACTGTGTACTACCTGGTTCCCACTGCTGATTATTCAAGACCCAAGGACTCTTCAGTCAGCAGGTGATGAATCCTGCCAGGACTGGGTCTTTCCCCTTAAGGTAGCAGGTTCCTTTCTGGCCCATGGTGCGTCAGGAAATGTCATCTGGGCGCTAGGGCCTGAAATGGAGGCCTCAAGACCCAGTGTGCTGTCATACTGCGGCTGAGCTGGTTTCCAAATTCAAGACAAAGTCCTCTTTACTCTTCCCTCTCCTCTTTTCAAACAGAAGGAAGGGGTCTCTTTTGGAGCTGCAAGCTGCACTGCCTGGAGTTGGGGGAGGGGTGACACAAACACTCCCTTAGCTGCCTCTGCTGGTGTCTCACTAGGTCATGTGCCCCCAGAGTCCAGTGGCTCAAAGCCCAGCACAAGCACTAGGATGTGCCTAGGAGTTGCAGCCCTTTTGGCCTCAACTTCTTCCATGTTTATTTAGGACCCTAGAGCACTTTAGCCTGCAGTGGTGGGGCTTGCTGAAACTCAGGTTTTGACTGCTGGGATGTGTGATTCCCCTCTGGCTAGGGCTGGTTTAAATGTTCCCTCTGTGGGCACCAGCTGAGTTCTGCGTGGTATTGGCAGCACTGTGTACCAATGAAAACTCCCACAATTCCTGTATTCTCCCTGCCCCAAGCAGTCAGGTTCTCTCTCTGCAATATGCAGCTGCTGCTGGGGGTTGGGAGAGGGGCGGTGGCAGTGATTCAAGACTGCCTTTCCTACCCTCTTCAGTGCCTTTTCCAGCAATACGAAGTTAAAACCAAGTACTGTGAGCACTCATTTGAGTTTTGGTTCTCATGAAAGTGTCTTTTTGTGTGTGTGTAGATTGTTATTAAATTTTGTGTTCCTGTGGGGAGGAGGATCAGTGGAGGCTTCTATTCAGCCAACTTGCTCCACCTCCTCTCAATGTGATGTTTTGATCTATGTATAAATTATTAAGATTGAATCAAGCTAATTAACCTGTCCATCAACTTTTTTGGAGGGATGAGAGTGGTAAACATCTATTTTAGCAATTTTGAAATATGCAATATATTATTATTAACTGTAGTCACCATGCAGTGCAATAGATCACTAAAACTTACTTCTCCACTCTAACTGAAACTTTGTACCCTTTGATCAACATCTTCTCTTTCCCCATCCTCTCCTCCCCTGAGCCTCTGGTAACCACCTTTCAGTTCTGTTTTGATGAGATCTCATATGTGGAATCTAAAAAAATTGATCACGTTGCAATTTACACTAGTTGTATTTCATTGATCCATAGCCAAATGTGGCTAGTGACTATCATATTGTACATTTTAGGTCTAAATACTTCAATTAAAAGTCAAAGATTGTCATTGAATTAAGAAAAGCAAAACTTAATTTTATGCTGAAAGCCACTTTATTTGAAGACACACAGATAGGATAAAAGTAAAGGGATGATGGAAACATTCTATATTATGGTAATGATAGTGGTTACATGACTATACATTTGTCATACTTAATTGAATTATTCACTTAAAATTGGCGAATTTGTTATATTTAAATTGTACTTCAATAAAGGTTGATTAAGAAAATTTTGAGCTACAATTGATGTCTTACAAGTTAGCTTTCAAAAATTATATGAGTATATATACTTATTTAAAGTCAAATAGAACAAAGGGTATAAAATGAAAAGTAAAAGTTATTTTCCCTTCAAATTTCCACTTCTTTTTCGTATTAATATCACTCAACAGGCATAATTTCTTAGGTAAATTTCCAGAAGTCACTAATGTACAGTGTAAACAAACATTGATCAGGTATGCCTATGCTTTAAAAGTTTTCTTTTCCTTTTTTTTTTTTTCGTCCAAGTAGACTCATATTCTATGACTTAAAAAAAAAAACATGGACACTGAAACAGGCAGGTTTACTTTCTTTTTTCTTCTTACTGGCTGCATATTTTTCTATTGCATTGATTATTCTAATTGATTTAGCCACACCTATACTGTGAGATATTCAGATTTCTTCTATGTTCTGCTAAAATAAAAAATGTTACAATGGATACTCATGGGCAGACATTTTTCAGATCTTGTGCTTGCTCTTTAAGATAGATTCCTAGCCATGGACTTGTGGGGCCATTGTTTATGTAAGTTAGAAATTTTGATGAATGTAGTCAAACTGCACTTCTGAAAACTGATTCTCTCCCACAATACCTGTTTATACATATTCATGCTGATTTGGGGAATTATCAGACATTGTAATCTTCACCAATCTGAAAGGTAAGAAAATGCTACCTCCTTGTTTTTCACTAAATTGTGACATTTTCCTTGCAGTAAAATAGGATAGAACTGTTAGGACTGTCTTTGGTAACCACTAGACTTCAGAATGGATATATCTGCCCCCTAGAACCCCTAACTTCTGAGGAAGACCTAAATGATTTCTACAGCTGCTGAGAGAAATCATCTTATTTTTTTTTTTTTTTTAAAGGAATCCATCCTCTTCCTTTCATGGTTGTATTGCAGTATGTTTTCCGTATAGATCTACCACTTTAGAGCTCACAGAAGTAGAATATGTATTCGCGTGTCTCTTGGAGTTTATGCTTTTAGTCTCTTCCTTTAAATACTTTTGCCCTCCCCAGTGTTGTCTTCCCCCATGGGTATTTAATCATGTATATGACAAACCAGCATTACATGTGATTCTCCTAGTAATGCCATATGGTTTCCCTGAATGGGAATAGATGGAGGAATTTATTGACTTTGATCATTGCACTATAACAAATACAATTATGGCATGGGAAACTTCCTACTTTAGTTCAAGAGAAAATGGTGTAACCCCCTCCTTTGGATGATTTGTGTGTCTGAATGAATCAGGAGGTTTTCTCTAGATCCCATCCTCTTTCATATGCAGTCATTGAGATGACATATCCATATGCATTACTGGTGAAGGATTTCTCTCCACCCCCACCTTGCTAATCAAATAATCACTCCTTAAAACAGAGGGAATGATTTAGCAGTTGAAGTGTTGGCTCTGAAACACTTAGACTTGGTGGCATCTTTTAAAGTTTCATCAGGATTGACTTAGGCCCTCATCCTGGAAATATCACAACCACATGGAACCCTAAGTCATTGCAGAAGGGCTGTTTTTGTAAGAAATCCCAAACCTGGGGGCCCCGTTTTCTCTGAGATTGTTGAACATACACAGCATGTATTTCTGAATCGTGGCCCTAACCATACAAACTAAGAACCTAAAATTCAGGTCTTTGTTATGCCCGGCCAGTTTTACAATTTTAAATAGACAATGTAGGCTGAATAGATAGTTCAGTTTTTCACTTACAGTACTATGTGCATTTTGACATATTCGGAGTTCTCTCATTCTTTTTACAGTTCTATAGTTGTCTCTAGGAGTAAATAAGTCACTTTGTTTCGATAAATTACCAGTTGGGTGTTGTTTTCTGAAACCCGAGCAAAATTAGCCTTCTCCTTACTTTGAGTTCTTGAGGAAGGGAAAAGAGAGAAAGTAAGTGAACTTCGAAGCAGGACATCCAGCTGGAATTCCTGCTTTAAGCACTGTTTCTAATGAAGGCAACTGTCAGGGAGTTACATGCCCCTTTAATCTTGGCCTAGGTTCTTTGAGGACTGTCCCTGTCACTATTGTGACCTATAGTTTGGTCACATAATAAAGAATGAAAGAAGTCTCCTTTGCCCACAAAGCAATGGTACATGTAACACAGCATCTGAGGAAGACACTTAGAGGTGGAAACAAGGGGTCGAAGCAAGGGTCATTGGAATACAAGGAAATGCCTTTGTGTGGGAGACGCAACCTGCTGTGTGATTGCCAAGCTCTCTCTGGAGGAGAATCAGGCAAATTTGTTCTCACACTTGATGGGACAGGAAGGATCCCCAGGGGCGTGCAGTCTATCAGGAAGCTGGGTTACTGAGAAACACAGGAGCCCACTTAGCGCAGATCTGAAAGAAAATCCTTTCAAACAATAAAAACTTAGCAGTAAGGCCCTCTGTTTCAGGCTTCATTTAAATGGCAACAGTTCTGTGTCTCTTGGCAGCTCTGAAGCTTTGGCCCCTGTTGTCCCCTAAGTCTGGCACCTCACAGTGTTGCAGAGCTGCTTAGACAATCATTCTCCTGCACTCCCTCTCTGAGGTGGCTATCATCCGGGGTTCCTGGGCTCCTGGGTAATTTCTCATGGGTTTTTCATCTGTGAGACCCTGCTTGTGTTCTTGTTGTCTGGGGAGTCTGTAGCAAATCCTCCCAGCCTTGGGAACAAAGCGAGTTCTGATAAGTGTCTCATCAGCAGCTGATCTCTATTAAACAATACATGCCTTTTCTTTTCTTTTTTTTTTTTTTTTTTGTAACATCCTGCTGGTTGCCAATGGCACTGTGTGCCCCTCGTCCAAACACCACTAGGGAATGGGATCCTTGTGACTTTTCTTTACAAAACAGCCAGTAGGTCTCAATAAGGGCTCTTTCTTGACATCAATCACCATCCTGTTGAGAGTCCTGGACAGGCCATTTTAATTGACCAGAACCAAATCCAGTTGTTTGGTCATGGAAAATGAATGCCATTAGATTGGTTTTCCTTTGCACACTTTGCAGAGTTAATGGTTAAACATACAAGCACTCTGTTAATAAAATGTAATCAGCCAAATAATTTCAAAGGCTTTCTTAATCTTAAAAATTAGATGGAATTTCAGACATGATGAAAAAAATCTTTGTAGTAATGGAAGGTTCTATGGATCTTTTATTTTTCCATTACATAACTGACATTGAGATAGTGTGGGCAGGTGGTTTAGGGAACTGTTTAACCAGATTTGCTAATTTAGACAAATTTTTGAGCTACACAGAAAACTCAGTCTTCTTGTTTGTAAAATGGGGATAATAATATCACTTACCTTCCAGAGATATCATGAAGAGTTAGTAAAAAAAGTAAATGCTAGTCAACAAAAGTCTCTTTAGTACAAAGAATGCAGAAATTTCACAGTTGGCTAAATGAATTTGATTAAAATAAGCATAGAAATTGACACTTTAAAAATTACAGAGGGAAAAATTATAGTGTTGTCGTCTACACGTGGTACATTATGTCACTCTGCTAGATAAACACTTTTTGGTTATCTTCTTTTTCCATTTCTACCTGGGCTTGATGTATTCAGTGTTTGATTCCCCAGGGAGAATCAGGGAAGGACATGTGACTGATTTTGTTTTTCACTCCCTTCTCTGAGCCCATGCGTCTCTCCTGTGTATGTATTTCTCATAGCACTTACTAAATTGTCTTGAGATTATCCATTTACCTGTCTGAATTTCCCACCAGGACAAGAGCTTTTTGAAGGCAGAGACTGTGTCTTATTTATCTTTGTATCACGAGCACCTTTCCTAACACTTGGCACATAGAGCTGTGGTAGGTCCTGAATAAATGTTTCATGACTGACCGAATGTATTTTTAAAGACTTTTTGCCAGCTTGGAACAGTACTTAGCTATTATTAACTATGACTGGAAAGAATTGAAAAAATAAAATATTATTACAGTGAAAAATATATTTTATTTTTAATATCAAATAATTTAAAAATAATTGTTATATTTTCAAATATCTCAAAAATACTAGAAAGCTCCAAAAAGAAAGTAACAGATGCCCATACATCTATCATTAAAGTTAAACAAATATAAATGCTTTGCTTCAGGTTGTTTTCTGTGTTTATAAAAACTATAATTTTAAAGATGGAACTACCCTCACCCACTTCAACTCCTCACTCTCTTCTTCCCATTGCTTCTCCCTCCTCCCTTCCTCTCTGGAGGTAATTACCATCCCGAAATTGTGTGTATTCTGTCTAGAGTAAAAGTATAAATCAACTGGATGTTTTTTTCTTTCACTAAAGTAGAGATTTTTTAAAATATCAAGTCTTTTAAAATTTTCTCTCTTTTTTTCTTTTTTTTTTTGGTAAAATGCTCTTTTCTCTTAACCCAAAAGCCATGCTAACCAGAATAGGGGAAACTGTCACAGGATGTCTTTGGTTGGAGAGCCTGATTGGAGAGGGGTACAGATTTTAAACATGACCATCTCATGAGTTTTGTTTGCTTAATAAAAAGTGTGATCTGGGAATTGAGACACCTTGCATTTCTTGGTCTTAAAACCACAAATGGTATATCTAAGAACTAGGCACTTCATTTTTCACAATCTACATACAGTCTGGAAATAGTCACTAACCTCCTTGTCATGGGTGAATAAGAATTTTTCTGCTTGAAGAAAAAAATATTTATTTTGTTCATTTTCCTAGCCATATACTTTCACCTGTTCTCTTTCACTTTACTTCACTTGGGCATGAAACATATCAGAGGACACCCTAGGATTTAGTGTAATTTTAATAACTTGTTATTTTCCAGATTCAAATTTTTTAAAAAATTGAGGTTTAACTCACATATTATGAAATTCACCATTTTAATGTGTACAATTCAGCAGATAGTAATATATTTGTAAGGCTGTGCAACTATCACCACTGTCTAATTCCAGAACATTTTCTTCTCCCAAAAAGAAAGTCATACCCATTAGCAGGCACTCCCTGTTTCCTCTGGCCCTAAGCAATCACAGATCTACTTTCTATTTCTATGGATTTGCTTGTTCTGGACATTTCACACAATTGAAGACATAGGATATGTGGGCTTTTTGTGTGTGACTTCTTTCACTTAGCATAAGGTTTTCAAGTTTCATCCATACTGTAGCATGTATCAGTACTTCATTCTGTTTCATGACCGAATAATATTCCATTCTATGGATTTACCACATTTTGTTTAATGTTTCATTGACTGATAAACTTTTGTGTTGTTTCTACTTTTTGACTGCTATATATAATGCTGTTATGAGTATTAATGTAGAAGTTTTTGTTGTCAGTTCTCTTGGGTATATGCACGGGAATGTTATTACCAGGTCACATGGTAACCCTATGTTTGACTTTTTGAGGAACTGGCAAATGGTTTTCCAAAGTGGCTGCCTCATTTTACACTTGAAAAATCAGTGTATGAGTGTTCCAATTTTTCTACATCCTTAGCAATACTTGTTATGGTTTGTCTTTTTGATTATAGCCATCTAGTGGGTGTGAAGTGGTTTCTCATTATGGTTTTGATTTTCATTTCCCTAATGACTAATGATAACGACCATCTTTTCATATGCTTATTGGCCACCTGCATATATTCTTTGGAGAAATGTCTATTCAAATCCTTTGCTCATTTATTAATTGAGTTATTTGTCTTTCATTGTTGAAAGGATTCTGGAATAAAGGATTCATTGTTGAAAGGATTCTGGAATAAAGGATTCTGGAAACTAGATTATTTTCCAGAGATATGACTTGTAAATATTTTCTCCCACCTTGCTGCTGATCTCACTTTTTGATAGTGTTCTTTGAAGCAAAGTTTTTAAAATTTTTGATGAAGCCCGATTATCTATTTTTTTATTGGTTGCTCATGTTTTGGTTTCATATTTAGAAAAGCATTGCCTAATCTAAGGTTATAAAGATTTAATCTCATGTTTTCTTTTAAGATTTTTCATAATTTTAACTCTTATATTTAGAAATTTGACTATTTGGAGTTAATTTTTATGTATGACATAAGATTGATTGACATTCAGCTTCATTCTTTTGCATGCGCATATCTACTTGTCCAAGCGTCATTTGTGAAAAAGCCTCTGTTTTCCCCCGTCGAATTGTCCCAGTACCCTTATCAAAATCAACTGACCATGGATGTATGCATTTATTTCTGGGCTCTCTGTTCATTGATCTGTAGTTCTATCTTTATGGCAATACCATACAGTCTTCAATACTGTAGCTTTGTGGTAAATACTCTAGCTCTGAAATTGGAAATTTTGAGTCTCCAACTTCATTATGCTTTTTCAAGATTATTTTGGGTATGATAGGTCCTGAATTTCCATATGAATTTTGGGATCAGCTTTTCCGTATTTGCAAAAAAGGCAGCTGAAATTTTGACAAGGATTATGTTGAATCTGTAGATTTGAGGAGTATTGCTGTCTAAACAATATTAAGTCTTCCAATCCATGAACATGGAATGTCTTTTCATTTATTTAGGTATTCTTTAATCCTTTTCAATGATGTTCTGCATTTTTCAGTGTGTATGTCTTACATTTCTTTGGTTACATCTATTCATAAAGTTTATTCTTGCTGATTCCTTTGTAAATAGAATTATTTTCTCAATTTTATTTTTGGATTGTTAATTACAAGTGCATAGAAATACAGTTAATTTTTTTGTATTGACCATATAGCCCATAATCTTACTGAACTCACTTATTATCTCTAATAGGATTTTTTTTTGGTGGGGCGGGGGTGGATCTCCTAGGACTTTCTGTACGTAAGATTATGTCATCTGCAAATACAGATAGTTTTATTTCTTCTTTTTCAATCTAGATTCCTTGTATTTATTTTTCTTGCCTGACTGCCCTGGGTAGAATATCCAATACAACGTTGAACAAATGTGGTAACAGTGAACATCTTTGTCTTGTTTTGGACCTTAGGAAAAAACCTTTTAGACTTTTACAATTAAGTATAATATGAATTGTGGGTTTTTCATAGATACCCTTCATTAGGTTGAATAAGTGCCTTATATTCCTAGCCTGTTGCATGTTTGTTTTTTAAAATTTTTAATTGATGAATAATAGCTATATACATATGTGGGGTTCAACATGATGTTTTGATCTATGTATATATTATGGAAAGATTAAATCAAACTTATTAATATATTCATCACCTCACCTACTTATCTTTTTTAAATAATGAGAACATTTAAAATTTGCTCTTTTAGCAATTTTGAAATATGCAATACATTAGTATGGTCACAATGCTGTGCAATAGATCTCTAAAACTTCTTCCTCTTGCCTAACTGAAACTGTGTACCTTTTCACCCATGACTACTCTTTCCCCACCCTTCCCACCCCAGCCTTTGGTAACCATCATTCTACTCTCTGCCTCTATGAGTAATGATTTTTAAAATTCCAAATATAAGTGAGTTCATGGAGTGTTTGTCTTTCCGGGACTGTCTTATTTCCTTAGCATTAACGTCTTCCAGGTTCATTTATGTTTTCACAAATGGTCAATTTTTTTTCTTTTTAAAGGATGTGTAGTATTCTATTGTGCGTATATACCATTTTTTTAATTCATTAATCTGTGGGGTTAAAATGATAAATATTTGAGGAACTCAAACAACTTAATAGCAAGAAAAACAAATAACCTGATTTAAAAATGGATAAAGGACCTGAACAGGCATTTCTCAAAAGAAAATATACAAATGGCCAAGAGATACATGAACATCTCTAATCATCAGGGAAATGTAAATTAAAACTACAATGAGATATTACCTTATACCTGCTAAAAAGGCTATTGCCAAAAAGACAAAAGATAGGTACTGGTGAAGATGTGGATAAAAGGGAACCCTGGTACACTGTTGGTAGGAATACAGATTAGTACAGCCATTATGAAAAATGATGTGGACGTTCCTCAAAAAGTTAAAAATAGAACTACCATGTGATACATAATTCCTTTTCTGGGTATGTATCCAAAGGAGCTGGGGTGTGTGTGTGTGTGTGTGTGTGTGTGTGTGTTTCATGGAAGCAGGTTGAATTTTATCAAATGCTTTTTTTCTGTGTCTGTTGAGATGATTATGTGTTTTTTTTGGCCCCGTATTCTGTTAATATTGATTAGTTTTGATATGTCGAAACAACCTGTATTCCTCAGATAAATCTCACTTGATTATGGCATATAATTATTTTTATATGTTATTGAAATCAGTTTGCTAGTATTTTATTGAGAATTTTTGTATCTATATTTATTACATTTATAAGAGCTACTGGTCCATAGCTTTTATTTTTCTTTTGATCACTTCGTCTAGTTTTGGTATCATGTTAATACTGGCCTCATAGAATGATCTGGGAAATGTTTCTTCCTTTTCTATTTTTTGAAAAAGTTTGTGAAGAATTAGTGTTAATTATTCTTACTAAATATTTGATAGAACTTACTAGTGAAGAGATTTGGTTCTGACCTTTCTTTGGTGGCTTTTTTTATTATCAGTTTAATATTTTAATTTGTTATAGATTGACTCAAATTTTCTATTTCTCCTTGAATCAGTTTAGGTAGACTGTATTCTTTTAGGAATTTGTCCATTTCATCTAATCTATCTAATTTGTTGGCATATGATTGTTCATAGTATTCTCTAATGATTCTTTTTATTTCTCGAAGATTGGTAGTAATATCCCCTCTTTCATTCCTGATTCAGTAATTTGAGTCTTTTTCTTTTTCTTCCTTTTTTTTTTTTTAACCAGAGGGTTTATCAATTATGTTGATCTTTGCAAAAAGCACACTATCGGATATTGGGGGAAGATGGCGGATAGAAAACAGGGCTAATGTGCAGCTCCCACATGAATGGACAGAACAGTGTGTGGAGACTCACACTGTGATCTTTTCTCCAAGGATCACTGCAGGAACACACCAGGAAAACTGAAGGAATTCACAGATCCTTTGAAAGAAACAGCATGCCACTGCAAATTCCATTCCCACCTAGGGAATCTGAAAATCCAGATCACAGGAGAAGAATTCAACCTTACCTAGAGATGAAACGGATTTAAGAAGTCACCCGAAATATAAAAGTAGAAGTAGCAGTGTGAAGTGCCTTGCACTTACTCCCAGTCTCCAGCTAAAGCCCAGGGGAGTTATCCCTGACTAAATCTCACAGGGGCCCTTTGGGAAGGCAGCCAGCAGAACTGAGGAGGGGTTGCAGAGAGAAGGAAACTCTCAACTATAATTGGTAGTGGTTTATACTGGGAACAATTTTTTTCTTAGTGGAGTCCAGGGGATGAGTGGATGCTGCTGTGGATATGAGTGAGCACAGGAGCGCAGGAACTGCTGCTGCTGGAATAGGCAGACAGGGAGGGATGAGGTCTAAAGGCCATCTTGCTTTCTCAGTAGGGTAGCTCATGGTGCAAGGTCTGAGCAAGGCACTGCAGGAGTGAGACTAGCCTCACCAACTTCATGGGAGCTGAGTCAGGCTTCTCACTACTGGGTATCTCTCACGTCTATGGTGAACTATATGATACAGCAGAGGCAGCCAAGATCCCCTCTGGAACATCACCCCAGTGGACTGAGAACCCATCCCCCTAACAGTGACCATGAGAGGCCCTGCCCAAAGAGAGTCTGAGTTAAGAGCCAACTAACCCTGCCCCAACTTGATGGTATTTTACTACCCACCCTGGTAACTGAACACAAAACCTAGAAACTCTTGGGAACTTTATGATTCTGTCCATCATCAGAGAAACCAAAATACCATGGCCATCTTACAGCATGCTTAGAACTCCCTACTACTACCACAGCTGGTGCTCTCTTGAAAGTACCATCTGCTGGCTAGAGGCCAACCAACTGAGGTCATTAAAGCAACTCATGGCAGAATAAATATGATCTCAGAAAGGAGGATCCAACACCTAATTTAACTGCCCACAACATTCCGGCTAACCAGAGGTCCTGAGTGTGTCCACATGATCATTTCACAGCTAGCATAACTAGCATTCAAGAAAGCCAGTACACTAAACATATCTGCAACCAAGGACTCTCACAGAGTCTACTTCACTATCCTGCCATCTCTACCAGAACAGATGCTGGTATCCATGACTGTGAGGCCTGAACATGGATCACATCACAGGACCCTTTGCAGATATCCCCCAGCAACAACCCAGAGCCTGGTAGTCCCACTGGGTGACTAGACCCAGAAGAGCAATAACAATCACTGCAGTCCAGCTCTCAGAAAGTCACATCCCTAGAGGAAGGAGGAAAGCACCATATCAAGGGATCACCCATGGGACAAGAGAATCTGAACAACAGGACTTGAGTTTCAGACCTCTCCACTGAAATAGTCTACCCAAATGAGAAGGAACCAGAAAAGTAATTCTGGTAATATGACAAAGCAGGGTTCTATAACATCTCCAAAAGATCACACCAGCTCCTCATCAATGAATCCAAACCAAGAAGAAATCTCTGAAGTGCCAGATAAAGAATTCAGAAGGTTAATTATTAAGCTACTCAAGGAGGTGCCAAAGAAAGGTGAAAAAAAACCTAAAGAAATTTTAAAAAGATACAGAATATAGATGAAAAATTCTCCAGAGAAATAGATAGGATAAAAACAAAACAATTACAACTTCTGGAAATGAAAGACACACTTAGAGAAATACAAAATGCAGCTGAAAGTTTTAACAGTAGACTAGAACAAGTAGAAAATAGAATTTCAGAGTTTGAAGACAAGGCTTCCAAATTAACCCAATCTGATAAAGTAAAATAAAAAAGAATTTAAAAAAATGAACAAAGCCTCCAAGAAATTTGGAATTATGTTAAACAGCCAAATCTAACAATAATTGGTATTTCTGAAGAAGAAGAGAAATCTAAAAGTTTGGAAAACTTATTCGAGGGAATAATTGAAGAAAATTTCCCTGGCATTGCTAGAGATCTAGACATGCAAATACAGGAATTTCAAAGAACACTTGGGAAATTCATCACAAAAAGATCTTCACTTAGGTACATTGCCATCAGATTATCTAAAGTCAAGACAGATGAAAGAATATAAAGAGCTTTGAGCAAAACAGCATTAGATGACCTATAAAGGAAAACCTATCAGATTAACAGCAGACTTCTTGGCAGAAACCTTACAGGCCAGAAAGGATTGGGGTCCCATCTTTAGCCTCCTGAAACAAAATAATTGTCAGCCAAGAATTTTGTATTCAGCAAAACTAAGCTTCATAAACGAGGGAAAGATAAAGTCTTTTTTGGACAAACAAATGCTGAAAGAGTTAATCGCTACTAAGCCAGTACTACAACATGCCTAAAGAAGTTCTAAATCTTTAAGTAAAACTTCAAAATACACCAAAGTATAACCTCCTTAAAGCATACATCTCACAGGGCCTATACAACAATAACACAATGGAAAAATCCCAACGTATTAAGGCAACAACTAACATGATAAATAGAACAGTACCTCACATCTTAATACCAACATTGAATGTAAATGGCCTAAATGCTCCACTTAAAAGATACAGAATGGCAAAAGAATAAAAAAATCCACCAACCAAGTATCTGCTGTCTTCAAGAGACTCACCAAATACATAAGGACTCATGTAAACTTAAGGTAATGGGGTGGAAAAAGATATTTCACACAGATGGAAACCCAAAATGAGGAGGAGTAGCTATTCTTATATCAGATGAAAGAGACTTTAAAGCAACAACAGTAAAAAAAGACAAAGAGGGACATTATATAATGGAAAAAGGAATAGTCCAACAGGAAAATATCACAATTCTAAGTAACACTGGAGCTCCCAAATTTATAAAACAATTACAACTAGACCTAAGAAATGAGATAGATGGCAATGCAATAATAGTGGGGGACTTCAGTTCTCCACTGACAGCACTAGACAGGTCATCAAGACAGAAAGTCAACAAAGAAACAATTGCCTTAAACTATACCATAGAACCTATGGACTTAACAGATATTTTCAGAAAATTCTACCCAACAACTGCAGAATACACATTCTTTTCTTCAACACATGGAACATTCTCCAATATAGACCAGATGATAGGTTACAAAACAAGTCTCAGTAAATTTAAGAAAATCAAAATTATATCAAGTATCCTCTCAGACCACAGTGGAATAAAACTGGAAATTAACTCCAAAAGGAACCCTTAAAACTATAAAAATCCATGGAAATTATATAATCTGCTCTTGAATGATCTTTGGTTCAACAATGAAATCAAGATGGAAATTAAAAAATTATTTGAGCTGAGCAATAATAGTGACACAAGTTATCAAAACCTCTGGGGTACAGCAAAAGCAATGCTAAGAGGAAAGTTTACAGCATGAAATGCCTACATCAAAAAGTCTGAAAGAGTGCTAATAAACAATATGTCACACTTCACAGAACTAGAGAAATAAGAACAAACCAAACCCAAACCCAGTAGAAGAAAAGAAATAACAAAGATCATAGCAGAACTAAACAAAATTGAAACAATAAAATAATACAAAAGATAAATGACACAAAAAGCTAGTTCTTTGAAAAGATAAACAAAATTGATAGACCATTACTGTGATTAACCAAGAAAAGAAGAGAGAAGATCTAAATAAGCTCAATTAGATATAAAATAGGAAATTTTACAACTGATATCGCAGAAATACAAAAGATCATTCAAGGCTACTATGAACACCTTTACACACACAAAGTAAAAAATCTAGAGGAGATAGATAAATCCCTGGAAATATACAACCCCACCCCAATTAAATTAGAAATAAATAGAAACTCTGAACAGATCAATAACAAGTAGCAAGACTGAAACAGTAATAAAAGAATTGCCAACACAAAATGTCCAGGACCAGATGGATTCACAGCTGAATTCTATCAACATTGAAAGAATAATTTGTACCAATCTTACTGAAATTATTCCAAAAGATAGAGAAAGAGGGAATCCTCTTTAAATCATTCTATGAAGCCAGTATTACCCTAATACCAAAACCAGGAAAGGACACAACAAAAAAAGAAAATTAGAGACCAATATCCCTGATGAATATAGATGCAAAAATCCTCGACAAAATACTAGCTAACCAGATCCAACAGCATATCAAAAAGATAATCCACCATGATCAAGTGGGTTTCATGTCAGAAATTCAGGGATGGTTTAACATATACAAGTTAATAACTGTGATACACCACATAAACAGAATTAAAAACAAAAATCATATTAGGTAGGTGCAAAAGTAATTGTGGTCTTTGCATTGTTGGAATTTGCTGTTGGATATTGGAATACTTTCTTAAATAAATGTGGTTAGGTTATACATCATTTTAATGGGCATATCTTGCTTTTTTTTTTTTGCTAATGATGCATTACTTGCTGTTTGTGTTTATTTTAGACTATGGAAATGATGTTAGATAAAAAGCAAATTTGAGCTAATTTCTTATTTGTGTCTAAACGGGTTGTATAGCAGTGGAGACAACTTGCAACATCAGCAACACATTTGGTCCTGGAACTGCTAATGAACATACAGTGCAGTGATGGTTCAAAAAGTTTTGCAAAGTAGATGAGATTCTTGAAGATGAGGAGCACAGTGGCAGGCCATCAGAAGTTGACAATGACCAATTGAGAGCAGTCATCGAAGCTAATCCTCTTGCAACTACACAAGAAGTTGCTGAAGAACTCAACACCTACCATTCTATGGTTGCTCGGCATTTAATGCAAATTGTAAAGGTGAAAAAGCTGAATAAATGGGTGCCTCATGAGTGGAAATCAAAACAATCATCATTTTGAAGTGTCATCTCCTCTTACTCTTTGCAACAACAATGAACTATTTCTCGATCAGATTGTGACATGTGACGAAATTTAGATTTTTTACAACTGGTAATGGCCAGCACAATGGTTGGACTGAGAAGAAACTCCAAAATACTTCCCAAAGCCAAATCTGCACCAAAAAAGGTTATCTTCATTGTTTGGTGGTCTGCTGCCAGTCTTATCCACTACAGCTTTCTGAATCCTGGCAAAACCATTATATCTGAAAAGTATGCTCAGGAAATCGATGAAATGCACTGAAAATTGCAATGCCTGGAGCTGGCATTGGTCAACAGAAAGGACTCAATTCTTCCCCAAAACAATGCCTAACCACACGTTGCACAACCAACACTTCAAAAATTGAACGAGTTGTGCTATGAAGTTTTGTCTAATCTGCAATATTCACTTGACCTCTCACCAACTGACTACCACTTCTTTAAGCATCTCAACAGCTTTTTGCAGGGAAAACACTTTCACAACCAGCAGGATGTAGAAAATGCTTTCCAAGCATTCACTGAATCTCAAAGCACAGATTTTTATGCTACAGGAATAAACAATCATTTCTTTTAGGCAAAAATGTGTTGATTGTAATGGTTCCTGTTTTGATTAATAAAGAGGTGGTTTGAGCCTAGTTATAATGACTGAAAATTCATGATCTGAAACTGCAATTACTTGTGCACCAACCTAATACAATCATCTCAATAGATGCAGAAAAAGCATTTGACAAAATTCAGCATCTTTTTATAATTAAAACCCTCAGCAAAGGTGACATAGAAGGGATATACCTCAAGGTAATAAAAGGCATCTGTGAAAAACCTACAGCCAACATTATACAGAATGGGGAAAAATTGAAAGTATTTCCCATGAGAACTGAAACAAGACAAAGATGCCCACATCTACCACTTCTATTCAGTATAGTACTGGAAGTCCTAGCCAGAGCAATCAGACATGAGAAAGAAAGAAAGTGCATCAAAATCAGTAAAGAGGAAGTTGAATTGTTGCTGTTTAGTGATGATATGAATGTACCCCTAGAAAATCCTAAAGAGGCATCCAAAAAACTGCTAGATCGGATAAATGAATTCAGTAAAGTTTCAGGATACAACATCAAGGTACACAAATTAGTTAGGACTACTATCCACCAACAATGACCAAGCTGAGAAACAAATCGAGAACTCAATCCCTTTTACAACAGCTGCAAGAAATTAAAATATTTAGAAATATATTTAACCAAGAAGGTGAAAGATCTGTACAAGAAAAACTACAAAACCTGCTGAAAGAAATCATTGATGACTCAAACAAATGGAAACACATCCCATGCTTACAGATAGGTAGAATCAATGATGTGAAAATGACCATACGGCCAAAAGCAGTCTACAGATGGAATACAATTCCATCAAAATACCACCATCATTCTTCATAGAACTAGAAAAAACAATCTGAAAATTCACATGAAACCAAAAAAAAAAAAAAAAAAGAAAAAGAAAAAAGAAAAAAACCCTCACATAGCCAAAGCAAGACTGAGCAAAAGAACAAATCTGGAGGCATCACATTACCCAGCAAAACAGCCTGATACTGATTAAAAATAGGCATGTAGACCAATGGAACAGAATAGAAAATCCAGAAATAAAGCCAAATACTTGCAGCCAACTGATCTTTGACAAAGCAAACAAAAACATAAAGTGAGGAAAAGTCACCCTATATCAACAAATAGAGCTGGGATAATTGGCAAGCTGCATTTAGAAAAATGAAATGGATCCTCATCTCTTACCTTATGCAAAAGTCAACTCAGGATGGATCAAAAACTTAAATCTAAGACCTGAAACTATAAAAATTCTGGAAGGTAACATTGGCAAACTCTTCATGACCAAGAACCAAGAAGCAAATCCAACAAAAACAAAAATAAATAGATGGGACCTAATTAGACTAAAAAGCTTCTGCACAGTAAAAGAAATAATCAGCAGAGTAAACAGGCAACCCACAAAATGGGAGAAAATATTCACAAACTATGCATTCGACAGAGGACTAATATCCAGAATCTACAAGGAACTCAAAATCAGCAAGAAAAAACAAATAATCCCATCAAAAAGTGGACAAAGGACATGAATAGACAATTCTCAAAAGAAGATTTGCAAATGGCCAACAAACATATACAAAAATGCTCAACATCACTAACTATCAGGGAGATGCAAATCAAAACCACAACGAGATACTACCTTACTCCTGCAAGAATGGCCATAATTAAAAATAAATAAATAGTAGGTATTGGAGTGGATGTGGTGAAAGGGAACACTTTTCCAGTGCTGGTGGGAATGTAAGCTAGTACAACCAGTGTGTAAAACAGGATGGATATTCCTTAAAGAACTAAAGTAGAACTACCATTTGATCCAGCAATCCCACTGTTGGGTGTCTACCCAGAGGAAAATAAGTCATTATATGGTAAAGACAGTAGCATATGCATGCATTATAAGTAGGAGGTAAGCTATGAGAACACAAAGGCATAAGAATGATATTGTGGACTTTGGAGATTCGGGGGAAAAGGGAGGTGAGGGATAAGCGTCTACACATTGGGTACATTGTACACTGGTTGGGTGAGGGGTGCACCAAAATCTCAGAAATTACCACTAATCCATGCAACCAAAAACTACCAGAAAAGGATTGAAATAAAAAAAGCTAAAAGAAAATAAAAATAAACTGAGAGGGAGGAAAGCCTTTTGAAGTATGACACAGAAGCCATAAACAATTTGACTCTAGGATAATTTGTATTTTTAATTTCTTCAATCTTACTATATCAGATAGAAAATTATCAGACATTTGATAGCACATCCTCCCCACAAGAAGGGTGTGGGAAAGCATCATACATTCTTGGACTCAACAAAAATTTGCTTTTAAATATTTATTTCAGAAATATAATTGCACATTTAAATGAAACATATATAAGGTCATTGTATACTTAAATACTGCTTATAATAGAAAAGATTGGAAACAACAACTTGAAAGTCTATCAACAGAAGACTTGTTAAAATAGTACATAAATTATACAATGAAAACCTAAAAATTGTGCACCTGTATAGAGAATACCAATGTTCTCTAGGCATAGTGAAAAATTGTGTTCATATTATGCTAAAAATTTTATGGGAGAAAGAAAATGTATACCTATAAAATTTGTAGACTGTTTCTCAAAGGATATATGAGAAACTTGTAAGAGAGAATGCATCTGGGGAGGAGAAATGGATGGTTGAGTAGAGGAAAGGGAAATAAACTTACTTTTCATTATTAAAAGGACCATCTGTTTTGTTGATTTTCTCTGCTTTTTGAGTTCTCTATTTTATTCATTTTCACCCTATTATGTATTGTTTGCTTCCTCTGTTTGCTCTGGTTTTAATTTACTCTTCCTTTTCTAATTTCTTCACCTTCGAATTCAAGTTATTGATTTGAGATCTTGATTCTTTTTGAAAGTAAGTATTTATAGTTATAACTTTCCCTCTGAACACTGCTTTTATTTCTTCCTATACATTTTGGTACGTTGTGTTTTTGTTTTCATTCATCTCAGAGTATTTTCTTTTTTTTCTTAATTTTATTATTATACTTTAAGTTCTAGGGTACATGTGCATAACGTGCAGGTTTGTTACATATGTATACTTGTGCCATGTTGGTGTGCTGCACCCATCAACTCGTCAGCACCCATCAATTCGTCATTTATATCAGGTATAACTCCCAACGCAATTCCTCCCCCCTCCCCCTCCATGATAGGCCCCGATGTGTGATGTTCCCCTTCCCGAATACAAGTGATGTCATTGTTCAGTTCCCACCTATGAGTGAGAACATGCGGTGTTTGGTTTTCTGTTCTTGTGATAGTTTGCTAAGAATGATGGTTTCCAGCTGCATCCATGTCCCTACAAAGGACGCAAACTCATCCTTTTTTATGGCTGCATAATATTCCATGGCGTATATGTGCCACATTTTCTTAATCCAGTCTGTCACTGATGGACATTTGGGTTGATTCCAAGTCTTTGCTGTTGTGAATAGTGCCGCAATAAACATATGTGTGCATGTGTCTTTATAGCAGCATGATTTATAATCCTTTGGGTATATACCCAGTAGTGGGATGGCTGGGTCATATGGTACATCTAGATCTAGATCCTTGAGGAATCGCCATACTGTTTTCCATAACGGTTGAACTAGTTTACAATCCCACCAACAGTGTAAAAGTGTTCCTGTTTCTCCACATCCTCTCCAGCACCTGTTGTTTCCTGACTTTTTAATGATTGCCATTCTAACTGGTGTGAGATGGTATCTCATTGTGGTTTTGATTTGCATTTCTATCTCAGAGTATTTTCTGATTTCCCTTGTGATTTCTTCTTTGACTAATTAATAATGTGAAGTGTATCATTTAACTTCTACATATTTGGTAATTTCCCAAATTTCTTGTTGTTATTTATTCTAGATTTACTTCTGTTGGGGTCAAAGAGCACACCTTGTACAACTGTAGTCTTTTTAAATTTATTAAAACTTGTTTTGTGACCTAGTATATGATCTATCTTGGAGAGTATTCTTTTTACTCTTGAAGAGAATGTGCATTCTGCTATCGTTGGGTTGAATGTTCTATGGATATGTTAATGGTCTAGTTGGCCTGTAATGTTGTTCAAACTTCTGTTTCCTTGCTGATCTTCTGTCTAGTTTTTCTCTCCACTACTGAAAGTGGAGTATTGAAGTCTGCAACTCTTATTGTTGAATTGTCTGTTTCTGTCTTCAATTCTAAAAGTTTTTACTCCATGTATTGTGGGGCTTTGTTGTTAGAGGCGTGTATATTTACAATTGTACAGATTCAGATTAAGAAGGCATCAAATCATGCAAGATGCAACAGTTCATCAATATTTTTATAATCCTTTGCCTTTGTAAACTCTCAGTTTTTGCCTGAGTGACTTACTTGACGTGATTGTTCTTCTTCTGGTGACCATTTGTAAGAACCTGAGTGGAGAACAAGAAAGTCCAGTAAACCCAGGACTTGTTGGAAGATCTGGCTGAGATTAAGGATCCATGTAAATAAAGTATTATGCTTCATTTGCTCAACAAATATTAAAAGAACTCCTACTGTATTGCCAGACACTGTTCAACAGTTAAGAAAAAAAAAAAAAAGACAAAGGTTCTGGCCTCATAGCACTCACATTCTAGTGAAGGAAAAAGGAATAAAGAAAAAAGTGAACAAATATATGTGTCCTATTTTAATAAGTTCTAAGAATAATAATAAAGCACGTCAGGGATAATATTTAATAATATTTAAATAGGATATATGCTCAGGGAAGGTCTTTCTGATAAAAAGTCATTTATCTGAAACATGAGTAAAAAGTGATTTATCTCTATGAACTTCTGGAGATGAAAAAGCAGGCCTTTGAGCTAGGAGTGTGCTGGGTGAGTTAAAGGAGCAACACGGAACCAGTCTGACAGGAAATGGAAGGGCCAAGCCAACAGGCAAGGGCAGAGGGTTAACAGGGCCAGGTCAATTAGAGCTTTGAAGCCCATGGTAGGAACTCTCATTTCATCTGAGTTGGGTGGGAACCATTGGAAATTTTCAGCAGAGGAGCGACAAGATCCAACTTAGGCTTTAAAAGGATCACTGGGCTTTTGTGTGGAAAACACAATGTAGGGGGACAAGGTCAGAAGTGAAAAGACAATTTCTAATTTAGAAAACCATGTCATATTCCAGGCAAGTTATGGTGCTGGTTTGGACAATGGTGGCAGCAGGGTTCTAGAAAAGAGAAAGGAAGTAGCAAGTGCAGTATGTTTGGGATGGTGAGATAGAAATGGAGGGGCTAAGTGACTTTTCTTGCCACTTTTCTTCTTAATTATGCATAGAATCTAGAGGAACAGTGTAAAGATTTACACTAAAATGAACTCTTGAGTATTTGTTACCCAGATTAAGAAATAAAATATTGCCAATACCTTGAAAGCCTTTGTGATTACCTCCTCCATTACATGCTTCTCTTGTCTCCCATGTGTAACCATCATACTACCTTGTTTTGGTCATTCTTTTGTGCTTCTTTGTAGATTTACAAGTGACATATATATTCCTACATGATATATTTATGACTTAGTTTTGAAAAACTCTGTAGCAAGCACAAACTTACCTTTGTAGGAAAAAAATGAGATAGAGGGTTCTGGGAGAAGATGACTGAACAGAACTGTATATTCACAATGTGGCTTCAGCTTCTCTGAAAGTTTCTAGACGTCCATCTGGGGAAGTCATCAGGCAAGATCTTGAGAAAATCTTGGGAAACATTGGGCTGGTACACCAGATTTGGGCCAGGAAGCTGGATTGTTTCATGGGCTATGAACTTATCTAGGAGTAAAATCGTAGAGGAGTGAATTATTCTGTAGTTTCTTCTCAGCTTAACACTGCTACTAAGCTTATAAGCCTACCTCCTGCTCTCAGGAGCAGACCTAAGTGGCACACATCTATGGAGTGAACTGTATATTCTCAGCTGATCTAGGCTGTAGAACATGGGTGGAGACCATAAATTCAGCAGGTGGTTGGACAGGGCACCGTGGCTCAGGCCTGTAATCCCAGCACTTTGGGAGGCCATGACGGGCGGATCACGAGGTCAGGAGATCGAGATCATCCTGGCTAACACGGTGAAACCCCGTCTCTACTAAAAAAATACAAAAAAATTATCCAGGCGTGGTGGTGGGCGCCGGTAGTACCAGCTACTCAGGAGGCTGAGGCAGGAGAATGGAGTTAACCTGGGAGGCAGAGATTGTAGTGAGCCGAGATCGCGCCACTGCACTCCAGCCTGGGCGACAGAGCGAGACACGTCTCAAAAAAAAAAGAAAAAAAATTCGGCAGGTGGTTAAGATAAGCCAAATACAAATAAAAGCCTGGACTGGCTCACCCAGGCATTTTCAAGTCATGATAAAAAGGAGATAGATACATGGCAGAGGTGTCTTGATGATAAAGTCTTCAATGTGCCTGAGTATCTTGAGTCAGTCTCTTTCTAATCTTAACTAATTGCTTTCTCTTTCTGGAGCAGCTGTCATCCTGGGATCTCCCTTCACCATACTTCTTGGGAGTTCCTACAATTTTATCCTTTCCCCTACATCCCATGTTTTTTGAGGTTTGGGCTTAAATCTATCATTATTATCTTTTTATAGAGTCAATAATCATTTAGACTAACTTCCATATATACCAAATTTAATGCTCCTTATTCCTTCCTGTATCTTCATCTTTCCATCTAGGACCATTCTCCTTTTGTGTAAAGAATACCCTTTGGGCTGAGCATGGTGGCTCACACCTGTAATCCCAGCACTTTGGGAGGTCAAGGCAGGTGGGTCACCTAAGGTGAGGAGTTCAAGACCAGCCTGGTCAGTGTGGTGAAACCTCGTCTTTACTAAAATTACAAAAATTAGCTGGATGTGATGGTGGGTGCTGATAGTCCCAGCTGCTCTGGAGGCTGAGGCAGGAGAATCACTTGAACCCGGGTGGCAGAAGTTTCAGTGAGCTGAGATCGTGCCATTGCACTCCAGCCTGGGCCACAGAGTCAGACTCCGTCTCAAAAAAAAAAAAAAAAAAAAAAACACCCTTTGGAATTTCTTTGGTGCATGTCTGTTAGAGGTAAACTTTTCTGAGTTTCTTCTTATTATTTAAAAAAATCTTTGTTTTACCTTTATTCTGAAATAAGAATAATCATAAGAATAAATTTTTAAAAATTCATGTGAAAACTTATTGAGCTTTACATTCTTTCTTTCAGTGTTATTTGCATGAACCTGTTTGACCCACATGCGTGGTTCTCTTGTGCCTCTCAGCCCATCCACGTTCAGCCATCTGGCTCCTCTGAAAATGGGAACTTCAGCATCTTCTCATCATTTCTACTCTCTCTCTCCTTTCCTCACTGGCTGGCCCTGTTTCATGTAGAGGAGTATCTCCTGATCTTCTAGATTTTCTTGGCCATCTGTTTCTCTTGCCTTTGGACCTCATTTTACATTCTCCTCCCTAGTGGCCATTCTTTGGCCCTTCACACCATGGTTGGCACATTGTTCTTGGTTAGGCTTGTGTCTCCATCCTTGACTGCTACCCAAGTTCCCTTCCAGCTATGCTGCCATCCAGCCACCCTGGATAAATTTCTTTCCAAGTGTGACTTGAACAGTTGAAGCTCTGACTTCACAACAATTTCTATGGGTACAACTTCTGGTAGATTGGTTCAAAAATTAAAACTCTGCTGACAACACATTTAATAGAAAAAGGGACAGAGAGGAAATTGAGGAGCTCTCTCACAATTTATCAAGGTTGAAATGTAAACATTACTTAGAAGGAACCAATGAAAGTTTCAACGTATGCACATGAAATTTTGGTTAAGTAGATATAAATTTTACCTCAAATTTTTAAGTGATTTCCCTGTACTGGGGGTTTAGTACAATGTTTTATGATTTTTAAGTCTCACTGAAAAGAAATAAAAAAAAATTCTCAGATAATCAGATATGATTAGACTTTGCCACTTTATTGAATTACTGGAACTAAAAGGTGTGTTGCTAAAGGAAAGAAATATTACCAAATAATTTTCACATTATTACAAATAAAGTCTGGCTTAAAACATACATTTTCAAAGTACTGTTATAACAATTGATGTTAGAGTATCTCTGTTTGACTGATTGAATACTTTAAAATAAAAGTTCTGGAATCTAAATTCAAGCTAAGATTTATCCCCAGAACTCGGCTTGAATCTAGTTTCTTTTTGAAAAGAGCATGCTATCAAGAAAATGGCTTTTGTAACAGGTTGTGGAAAAAAAGTTGCAATTCTATTTGTGGCTCTGATTTTCTATGTGTTAGCAGGAGTTACTTTATTGGCCTGCATGTCATTTTCCCCAGTTGTGAAATGGGGAGACTAATTGTTGCAAAGTATTTTAAGAACTTGAAATGAAAGATAACTATCACAGTGCAAAGAATAACCAGACATTTTACTACATTTGTCTTAATCTGATTTTGAAATTTTTGCTCTTTTTCCAGTCTCACAAAAAAAAAAAAACAACATCTGCATATTTCATCCTGTGGCGATGAATTGTAAGAAGGGATGTGGAAGTCAGCTCTGAATTTCCTTTTCTTTTGGTGTGTGTAAACCCAGTCTTTAATGTTATTGCCCTATTATTTTTGTGGTTTCCTTTCTTCTACGTCAACTGCATTCATGTGAAGGGCTTTCTCCAAGATTAAATGTTTGCCTCATTGGCTGTATTTCTGAAGTTTCATCTGCCAAACTCTTCACATGCAGACTGCATAAAGCCAAGTTTTTCCAACTGAAAATCTGACTATATCCTGGCGCCTCATTATGGTCAGAACCTTGACAGAAATCAGGCAACTGTTGTAATGCAGTATTGAATATGAATACGAAATTGTGATATGGAGAGGGAGGTGGAAGAGTACAGAGAGAAAATCCTTTTCAGCCAAGAGTCTCTGATTGGACAGACAAATGGTGCCAGCAAAAAAAAAAGAAAAAAGAAAAAAAAGGCTGGAGCTGCAAAAGTCAGGCAAGTTAGGTAAAGTGTGTATGTTTGGGGTATTCCTCCATTCAAGAAAGTTGCTCCACTTTTGTAAACTGGAGCTAGTCTGAATTTGTGAGGTTAGCACTGCAGCTGGGAGGCTGAATCTGTGGGCTCCGTGGAATGTGCAGAATGCGTTTGATCAGTTTCCCTACTTGGGATTGAATGACGGGGCATAAAAAGAATGTTGTCAAAATAGGCTGAAAGGACTAGTCAAATTCTAGGGATAAATCTTAGCTTGAATTTCCCTGTTGATATTATTTGCTACAGAAAAAGTGTGACTTTTTATAATTTTTGATACACAAAAAGTGCATGGACTATTTTAGTATCTCTACCAGCCTTTGCAAGTCTCCTATTATTCTCTTCCCCTCTGTACCTCAAGGAAGCTGACACCAGCTCTGCCATTTGGGAATATAATATGGAAATGAGCATGAAGACAGTTTTAATGACATTATTGTGTCCTTGACAACCAAGAGATGTTAGTCAAAAATCGCTTTAAGAAAAGCAAGGATTGGAAAGCTCTCTTTTTCTTCTGAAAGAAACTTTGGTAAGAGCCTATTTATAAAGTTTATTGGCCTTATCCGTCCTTTCCTCCTGTGTTCAAGGACTCCACAGATAGTTTCCCTCACAACATACCCAGGCAGTAACACAGCCTGATGCCAAGAATATCCTCAAGGTTGTCGATCTTTATTCTGTGGGTGGATCAGTAGCCCAAGGTCGTTGCATTGTGGGAGGAGAGACTGGGATCAAACCATAACCCTGGTCTCAAGTAACTGTATACAAATAACTGTCAGCAGATGTCCTAAAACATATGAACAGCTAGCTGATACAAGACAATCTTACAGTAAAGAAGGAAGAAGGCAGCCATACAGCTAGGTACTTTTATTTGTGCAAAGAGTGCCCAAAAAAAGAGATTAGTCTGTTGGACACTGGAGACCCAAATCTTGAACTGACTCTCTTGCTAGCCGCTCTGGTTGTAGACAAGTCATTTAGTTGTTCTGTGTCTGTGTTTACTCATTCAAAAATGATCTTGGAAATGTTTGATCTATCTAAATAGGATTATTTTGAGGGTTAAAAGATGATGTGAAAAGTGAAGCGTTATATAAACATGTAATATTTGGCGTTGGCATTATATTAAACAAAGGCAACATAAATAATCTCTTTAAAGCAAATTCATATTTAATAGACTCTAATAAGTTTTGTTGAATGAATAAGAAACTGCAGAATGCTGGAAGAGGAGGGGATCTGGGCAGTCATTTTATAGATTGAGAAACCAAGGCTCAGAGTACTTTTTTTATTTTTATTTTTAGTTTTTTTAGGTGGAGACTTGCTCTGTTGCCCAGGCTGGAGTGCAATGGCACAATCTCAGCTCACTGCAATCTCCACTTCCCGGGTTCAAGTGATTCTTCTGCCTCAGCCTCCCGAGGAGCTGGGATTGCTGGCGCCCGCCACCACGCCCAGCTAATTTTTGTATTTTCAGTAGAGAGGGGGTTTCACCGTGTTGGTCAGGCTGGTCTTGAACTCCTGACCTCAAGTGATCCATCCGCTGCAGCCTCCCAAAGGGCTGGGATTACAGGCGTGAGCCACCGCACCCTGCTAAGGCTCAGAATACTTAAGTGACTTAAGTGGTTATCTTAACTTGTTTACGGCAGGGCCCCCGCCATGTCATGTCCGCATGTCCTGATTCCTATTCTGTTGCTCTGATAGATCTCATTGCCTCTCTTAGGGACTTGTATGGTTGCTTATATCCTAGCTGCAGAATTAAACATGAGGAAATCTAGCTATAGGTAACATCTTTTAAAGATTTAAAAATTACCTACATGAGCCATTTTAAACTTTCTTAATCTGTTTTTTTTTTTTCTACAGCTCTGTTCCCAGAGAAATACTGTAAATACAGGCATGAAGAAACAAACATTAACTATAAATTAATTGTTATTTCCATTATCAAAAAGTTGTGAAAGGTTTCTGGAGCTCCCCAGGATTCATCCAAGTTGGCTTCTAAAATATTTTCCTATAGTTGTAAAATATTTTCCTAAAATTGTAAATGTAATTACAGGTGTAATGGGAGGGACAAAGCTCATTTCAGCCTTTTCTCCTTAGTGTTTTCCTAAATAAAAATAATTTAGAGTATAAAATTTATTCAACAATACAATGTTTATTATCTAAAAATATTGATGTAACATTAAAAGATATTGGTAAGAGCTGAGTAAAGTAGAACATGCCTGCGGTCCCATATTCTTGGAAGGGTGAGGTGGGAAGAGCCCTTGAGTCCAGGAATTCAAGTCCAGCCCGGGCAATGTAGTGAGGCTCTGTCTCAAAAAAAAAAAAAGAAAAGAAAAAAAGAAAAAAGCATTTTCAGTTAGGTTTATTCTAAATTCAGGAGAACCAGATCCAGTTTAAACCTATCGCTGATAATTCATCTTATTAACCCTTTAGCTCAATTCATCTTATGTCGGTTTTGATTCTTGATCATGAGGGGATTCCAGCACACATTACTACTGATAATGGCCCTATTCCAACTACACTTAAAGATTTGTTTGTTGCTCCATGACTTAATATCATGTGACACTGAAAAATTAGGAAAATAATCCACAGAAAGAAGCAAATATATTTACCTAAATTGAAGAGGAGCCATGATATGTATGCAACATAAAAATAAATATCTTATTCATTTAAGTACACTTACATTTCTTTTGTTATTGACTAGAAATATTTAAAAATCTTGAACTCCTAAGAAATTTGTTGAGGGAGAGAGAAAGAAACAGAACTAACTCACTCAAATCAGGGGAAAAAAATCCAAACAACCAAGCTAGAAATATTGGCATTTCTTTAAAGTTCTGAGGGAAAACATACAATATAATATTTACAGCCATCTTTACATTGTTCAAAGTATTGCTTCTTGGATGGATCTGTCTCAGGCATGAAGTGAGTTTAACAGCACAACTCCCTTTTGGTGTGGCAAGAACAGAAGAAAAAATAAGCAGTTCTCACAAAGGCACTTCAAAAATGAGGATCATAGGATAGAGGCGTTTATTTAAAAGTTTACATGTTCTGAGCCCTTTTAAAAACAAGATGAACCAGTAACGTTTTGTCTGTGCTGTTACTGAAATCTACAGTTTAAGAACTCAGCCTATGACCCGTGGGCTTCTAAGATCCTATTCAGCCAAGGTGAGCACTCTCAACGGAACACTTTCTTATACTTGGCTTTCACCTTTATCTGGAAAATCAAGGCTGAGGCCATAACACAGCAGTTGTGGCAAAGGGTGTCTGGATGGTCACCATCCACTACTCCCTAATTGACTGAGGCTCTTGGAGTCTTAGGAATGTAGAAGCAGTGGTGAAGGTGAATAACTAGTAACAGCTTTGAGATGTTCCCACAGTTTTCTTGGATGGCTGCTAGAACCAGATTCCAGAGACAATAAACAAAAAACTGGTAGTAAAATGGGAGGAGATAATGTTCTGAGCTAAATACAGTCTGAAAGACTTCATTTCTAGAAATAGAGTTTTATATGCCACTCAGGAGTTCTCTGGATCTCTTTTTGAAAAATGAACTCGTCCTCTAGCATTTTAGGTACTTGTTCTTTGAGCCAATTTAGGTCTGCCTTGAAGTTCTCCCATTCTCTCTGATGGATAGCTCTCTGATCTTTATTGAACATCAAGGCAGTGAGGAAATGGGGTTGACTATGGCATACAGAGCTTGAATGAGAAATAAAGTTAGAACATGGGTTGCTAGAACCAGGCATGCAATCTATGCTTGCAGGTGAGGATACACCAAGCTCTCATTACATGGATGGTTTGCATATTTGGAAGGGAAAGCAAAAATAACCGACATGGGAAAGAAAGGCAAATCTAGAGAAAAGAGTAAATGCTTGGAATTGCTTCTGGGAGCGAGGACCACCAATTCATGGCAAACTCTGTCATACCCTCTTAAGTTGCTCTAATTAAGGTTCCAGAACAGAAGGTGTTGAAGGACTTAGAAACTAGATCACCAAGGTTTTCTTGTTGTTTTACCTGATTTGCATGACCTCTAGAAGATAGGTTTAGCATTGCAAACCTCTATGACATAGATATTTTGTCCATTTTTCCTGAAAAGGGGTGTTATAGTTTGGGTTCCCAGGAATCAGACTCGGATACACTGAGATTTGTGTACAGTGGGTATGTTGGGAAGGGCTCTTGGCAACAACATCTTTCAGGGGTAAAGAATGCAAGATTAGGCAGAGAAGAAGCTGGATTACAAAGATTTTGCAATAAAAGTCTTAGCTATTCCTATGGGGAGTGCTGAACCTGGGGTAGTCCTTGGGCCAAGGATGTTAGTTCTTAATAAAAATGAGTCACCAGATAAACAAGTAAAGGATTTTTATCCCTACTGGGCAGATGAAGAAATAGGCACAGGGTTGAAAAGTAACTGCCCAAAGTCACATAACTTTTGAAAGGAATAGCTGCAGCTATTTCTGCTGAGGCCCAACTCGAGACTCATGGTTGAGCCAGATGATACATCATCCCTGGCAGAGGGCTACAGGATATGGTCTCCTATCGAACAGTGACCTAAGTAAAATAAATGCGCCTCTGAGTTTCTGTACAATTTAAATGTGCATATCTTTTGGTTTTGCATAATATAGAAAATTTTATATATTTAATAAAAGTTATTTTTTGACTGGTAAAATTTTCAAACAATTTTTTTGACACCAAGATTTTCTCTTTTGACTTATAGCTTAATGGTAACTTCAGAATAATACTCTTCTTAGATCTCATGTTAGCTGACCTTTTCTTAAAAATAGATCAGAAGACCATCTCAATGTGCTAAATGCTGTCCCTTGAATTAAAGTACACAAAAATAATAAATGTTGTGTAACTTTTATAGTTTATAGAGCTCTCCACATAATCCACACAGTGTGGGTTTGAGGTAATGTTGCCAGAGTGTAAATGTGAAATCCATGACTGTGAAAGGTTGTGAGATTTGTCTGAGGTTACAGTGATTGCAGGTGATCCTGGCTTCATGTACACCTTACCTGGGTCTGTATGCCTCATGTGTTCCATACGCTGCCTCACTTCAGTGAACATTCCACCACGGCTCTGTATCTGGGAAATAGGGTGTTGTACTTATGAATCAATGGAAGGACCAGGGCCGGTGTGCTTTCAGTGTGAGAGGAGCAGCCAAAACCACTGCAAAGAGGGGTTGGAAATCTGATCTCCCATGAGTGCTGAAGAAAAAATTGCTTCTGGAAAGAGATGAAAGGTTTTAATATAACTCATTATCTGTTTTCTTTGGATGCACTTTCTGCTATTAGTCAATGTGATTTGGGCTTGGATACCACATTAGAACCAGTGACAGAAAATATTGATCCTACAACTTGTGAGAAGCCTGAAATGGGTATGAGTTTATCTCAATGCTTCCATAAATGGTAACTTGCATTCCAGTTATTTGAAACTTTCTTGATTATTATTATTTGAAAGGGATCCAGCTAAAACATAATTTGTTTGGATTCTTGGGTCAACGATTTTACTTCTAGTGGCAAAAAATATACTACATAAAACAGCTATGTCTATTTTTCTTAACTTTCCTTTCCTTTTTGGTCACTTAGCCAGAGTGAGGTCCTGGAGAATATTCTGCATATGCTTTAGTATGGGGAAAATGAGTGTATGTGTGAGAGACGGAACAAGTAAAGGGAGCTGGCTGCATCTCAGTGTGTTAGATAATGGTGAGCTTGGCTTGTTAAATAGACCAAACTTGTGAGGAACAGCTTTGAGAGTGTTTGGCTAGGGTTTGCTCTCACAGCGCTGGGTAACACTAATAGTGCTAATAATACTCAATAGCACTTCGTAATACTGCTTAATAAGTGTGATTTAGTGATGTGTGTATCACCTAGTATGTGTTGGGTGATGACTTCCTGTAGATAGTGGTCGAGACTATGATATCACCACGGCAGCACCCAGACTCCATGTCCTCTAGAGTGGTTGTCATGGAAAATGCCACAAGGCTGCAGTACACTGCTAGGTGGGTCTAACCTCTGGTCAGGCCAGAGTAATGCCACTTTTGTTGGGGAAAAGACCAAAGTTGTGTTGCTGTCAATAATAAAGATAGACATTTTTAGAGCAGACGAACAGGACAAGAAAAGATGATGGACAGTTCCTGGATTCTCTATGGTTACAACGAAAACAGTTTTGTGTAGAGTTGAAATGTCCATGGGTATGCAAAAAAATTTGCTAAGTGTTGTCAAGAAGTGAAAGCACTAATTATAACAAATAACCTGGGAAATAAAATACGAGCGATAGAAGTCTTATCATATGATAATTATAATTTTAAAGAGAATTAACAGGTTTTGGGGCTTGAGGGTTACAGAAAATATTCAAGGCTGAATCCAATAATTGTGTTGCAGGTGTTAGTGCTGAAAACCTTAAAAATGTTCATAAACTTGATTGAGCAGTTGCTTCTGGGAATTAATCCTAAATAAATAATTAAGAATACATGCAAACAACTATAAGAATTGTCTTTGAAACTTGTTTATATTAGTTAAAAATTGGAACAATGAAATGTTGAAAACCAGAGATTTGTTAAATAGATTATGATATAATGGAATCTCATTTAGTCATTAAATATGTGATAGAAATATGCCTAGCTGGGTGTGATGACTCTCGCCTATAATCCCAGCACTTTCAGAGGCTGAGGCGGGTGGATTGTTTGAGCCTAGGAGTTCAAGACTAGCCTGGGCAGCATGGCAAAACCCTATCTCTACAAAAAAATGCAGAAATTTGCTGGATGTGGTGGTGTGCACTTGTGGTCCCAGCTACTCGGGAGGTGAGGTAGGAGGAGCACCTGAACCTCAGAGGCAGAGAGTGTAGTGAGTCGACATTGTACCACTGCACTCCAACCTGGGCAACAGAGCAAAACCCTTTAAAAAAATAAATAACTAAAAATAAAAAAAGCCTAGTATCTAGGGTGACAAAGTAATCTGTACCACAAATTCCTGTGACATGATTTTACCTGCATAACAAACCTACACATGTATTCCTGAGCCTAAAATAAGTCTAAAAAATAATAAAGACAAATATGCTCACTTATATATAACATACTTATGCTTTATAGATAACTTGGAGACATTTCAAACTCACCAAAAAGTTGAAGGAATGGTGCAGTGAATATGTGCTAACAACATGTCTCTGTGGGTATGTTCTTCCTTTTGGCCCAGCCTTCTGAAAGTAGTCTACCAATGTCATGAAATTTCACCTCTTAATGCTTCATTTGGCACTCCTTTCAAGAGTAAGAGTATTCTCTTTCACAACACCATTACCACACCTTAGAAAAAAATCATGGATTCAATAAGATCATTTGCAAACATACTTAAATTGTCCTAAAATATTCTTTATAGCTTTTTTTTTCTGATTCAAATTCCAGTGAAATTTTACTCATGACTTTAGCTATTATATATCTTTAGTAGCTCTCAATCTTTGAACACTGTCTCCTCTGTTCTTTGATGACTTCAAATCCTTTGGGAAGTTCAGGATAAGCATCATGCAAAATGCCCAACATCTTGGATTAGCTTGTTTCATCATGATCAGAATTGGTTAAACATTTCAGGCAAGAACACTTTATAGGCAATGTGCGTACTTCTCACTACATTGCATCAAGAAGCGTGTAGTATTAGGCCACCAAATTACTGGCAAAGTCAAGCTTCCCTGGTTGGAGGATAACAGGTGCCTTTATTTTAAAGGCACATTTTCCCCTTTATAATTAAAAAGAGGTGATATTTTGCAATGTAGATGTACATTTTTCAACATAGAAAAATATTTATGTTCTATTAAGTGTAGATAGAAAATTATGAATTGTAGGCAGATTAATTTTGTTAAAATTTTATATATACACACAGGGCAAGGTCTGGAAGAATATATATCCCAAATCATTCACAGTGGTTATGTCAAGATGGTGTGATTATATGTAATTTTAATTTTGTCTTTTTTATTTGATTGTTTTCCTTCTTTTTATGATGACTCTATATAATTTACATTATTTTCAAAGTGAATAGAATGAATTGGCTGTGGCTGATGTGTTATACTCTATTTTAAATAGGTGAATATAGTATACTTGTTTTCATTATATCCCCTCCCAGCTTTGGTGACACTAACGTTGAAGAGTTTGTCTGCAGGGCTGAAGTTACTCTCATTTTAATGCCAAGTACTACTGGGCATATTTCTCTAGGAAAAAACAGTTACTTTAATTCAAGGGTAGAATTCTCACACTAGTCTTCTCTCCAGAATTTCAACACATTTATTTTAATAAGTGCAGTGTAAAAGTGACACAATTTGAAATAAAGTCATCACAGAATTTAAAGCACTTGTTTGCTTCTTGCTCCAGGATGTATAAAAAATGTCCTAATTCTGACCAGTATTTTTGCATTTTGCCTCCAAAAGTGAATATATTATGATTATGACCTACAGTGACTTGACCTCTTTGCAGATGTCTTCTGGTAATTTCAGTAAAGGAAGTAAACATTATTCAGCACAGTCACAGATGTCTTGATTCAAGGAGACGGGAACTTAGGCTCATCTTGTCTGCTGACACCTAGGTGTATGCCAGGCAGTAGGGCAACCAAAGACCAGAGGCATAGTATTTGGGACAAGGTTAAGAAACCATGTTGGCTAAATGACAGAGTTGAAGACGGCCAGATCACAGCCTCTCGCTGCCTTTGTTATGGATACCAGCCTGTTGTTGCTGGAAGCAAAGTCTGTCACAGGCGTTCAGTGGAAGCTGACCAGGCAGGAGGAAATAATGTTGGGTTCTCTCCTTGGGGAAAGCTTCGTTTCATCACTCGGAAGGCAGACAAGCTGGTGCAAAAGGAAACCCACACCTAGTAACTGATACACAGCAGTGACGTCCTGCTGGGAGATCTGAAGAACAGGGCAAGATGGAATTTTGCATTCCATTAGCTGTAAGCAGGACGTGAGGGATTAAACGGGACTTGGAGTGGGCAGCACAAAGCTAAAAATTATTTACTAGCCTGAAGAACTTAAGACAGCACCATTAATATACATTTGTAAGAGTAAACACTCTGAAATATTTCTGGAAAATATAATAAGGTTGGCTCCAGGCAAAACCGGTGAATGGGTGGTATAATTTTATCATACACTACTTCTATTTCAATACTTGTCTGTACCAACCCTGGCACCCCATTTTCTTATTGCTATATCCTTTTCCACTGAAGAATCTGCTCTTAATTTTATACCTTTGAATTCAGGGAGTAAACTAGCCCTGGTAATCCTTGGAACTGAAATAACGCTAAACTAAGCATAGGAAGACTAGGCTCAAGTTTCAGTTCCTTCACATACTGGTTATATGAACTCGATTGAACCTGTTAACTTCTCTGAGCCTCAGTTTTATCATCTGTAGATGGAAATCATAAACTGATATTTAACTTAGGTCTCCCTGTATAGTCAGAGAAGGGAAGACGATGGGAGCTAATGCTTGTTGAACATTTCCCAAATGCCAGGCTCTGTGCTGAAATAACTTGTGCAGCAGTGGTCTCTGTTTGAGCTCAGGCTACAGTCACCATTTGGAGTCTGGAATGTCTACGCACGTCTGGTGACCTGGCAAGATGGATCTTCCAGCAGTTTGAGGGAACTAAGAAGAATCCCCGAAGAGAAGTTATCTCAAGGGAAGAACAAGTTCAACAGACAAGCTTAGTTCTATAATACCTTATTAGCAGGGAAGAGTTTCTGAGTAAAGCATAGTGTTTGTCGCTTATAACATTCATGAGTCCAGCCTTTCATGGATTTACATCTGAAGCCTATGAATAAATGGAGCTATAAGTGAAAAAAGAAACCTCGTAAAAATAAAGCTTTATAAGATATCGGGGAGCAAACAGCACTGCTTTCATACCTTTGTGGAAATACATAATGCTAGAGGAAGACTTGCATTCCCTCTGTGGTAGTTTATATACAGGATGGCTACCATCAATTCCTTCTATTCCTACGTGTCATTCCCCAGCCAAGAAGTGGAATCTATTTCTCCAATTCCTTTGAAACTGGACTGACTTTAGTGACTTGTTTGACTACTGGAACTAAACAGAAGTAATTTTCAGGGATTTCTGAGCCTTACTCATAAGAAGCCTTGAGGCTTCTATTTGAGTCTCTTGGGATGATTTTTTCTCTGAATTCTAAGTACCATGTAAGAAGTCCAACTACCTCAAGATCATCATCCATGAAAAGTCCAAACCGCATGGATAGGCCCTGGAGGCTGAGACAGCATGTGGAGAGAGAGGGAGGCCAAGGAGCACTGAAGCATCAGACATTTTAACAGCCAATCACGACAGAAGAAGTGTCTCAATTCCCAGCTGCCCCATGGGGATGGCACTGGGATCAGAGATGAGCCACCCAGCCCTCACAAGGAATAATAAACAAAACATAACAGTCATGTAAAGTCACTAAGTGGCTTTAAAAAGAAAAGACCATATGTGTGCAAGTCCTTCAAGTCTTCTAAAAATCATGTCTGAGAGCTATTTTTGTAAAATAAAACAAGTTTCAAAAGCTATTTCTGTGAAATAATAGAAAAATTTTATGGATGGAAATGAGGGGATGGTTAAGGTTGGTCACTCATGGGAGAGAACAAGCAGACTGTTCAGCTGGCTATGAACATTTTAACCATGACCTGCCTTCTGGTCATGCTTGGGTTCCCATAGGAAGAAATTTCAAACTAAGTCATGGGGCAGATGGTATCTCGGAGGCCTGTGGTTGAGCTTTAATAGATCCCCTCAGTCAGAGTTCAAATCAAGAAGGCTTTGAGAGAACCTGGCTCCTTCATGTCCAGAATTGGCCCTGGCATCCCAAGTTACATTGGACTGGGTTATGTTGAAGTGACTTCACAGTATGGACACAAAGAATCTCTGGGGCAATAGACAAAGTCAAAATATACCTATGAATTATGTTATTTGTTCAGAATAAATGCTTCTTTACTATGTTGATGCCCCAGCTGGGAGGTCTCCTTATGAGAGAGTTAAAATGGAAACAAAAACCATGTGGAAATGATTGAGTACAAAGAAAAAGATCAGGTCCTTTTGGCCAAAAACCTGGCCCCTGTGTGAAAGACCCAGGATACTACATCAGACATTCTGTGGCCAGTGAGCTAGACGTGGCCATGCAAGGCCACCACCACCCTGTTAAGGGTGTTAGACCTCATTGAGTGGCAGTACACAGTTTATGCTAGTCATCCTGCACTCTGGCAGGGGGTGAGGTTCCGTCGTTCGGGAGAGGCACTCTTGGCAAACTGCGTTACTGTTTGAGGATTGAACAATTAACAAAGTGATAATTCTTCAATGTTTGAAGTACAAGGGAGTCAATGCACTAATGCTGAGTTGAAGCAGACGTGTCGGCAGATAGAGTGATACATTTATTCCAGGAGCCATGAAGAGGTTATCATGGCTCTACTATATTACAAGTTTATATCAGGTACTTTTTCAAGGCAACTTTCTCCCGCTAGTTGGTCCAGGTGTGGAGATACATAAGTCCTGAAGCAGGAGATCTGTGGGTCAGTGGATTCAAGAAGGTAATTATTCACTGAGGTGCATTTCTTACACTTGGTCATGCCTTACCCTTGGGCATTGTATGTGTTGAATCATTTTCTTTTTATTAGCCATGAAAATAATCACTGCGTTGGGCCGTCATTGTGTTCTATTTTCCTGGGATTTTAATTTTTTAAAAAATTGCTTTTCGCTAACTTGAAAACAATGTGTTTTCAGGCTCCAGGTTGTCTGCTCACTCGTGAGTGGGGTCTTGGGTCAGGTCACTCAGATTCTCACAGGATTCATTACTCACCTACATTGTGGTCTGTCATGTACACCACACACCAATTGCAGGTAACTATATAGCAGGCTTTTGTCTCTAATAAAGGAGCAGGAAATCAGAGGCAACAACTACTGCCTGACAAATTCAGTTCTCTCTCTTTCGCTGAGTAGATGTTCTTTTGATTGCTTAAACATAGAGGGGAAAAACAAGTTCCAACCTCTGTGGGCAAGCTTTGGCTAGAACGACATCCAAACCCCGTGGAGCCACTGGTGAGGCCTTGTTTTTCCCCGAGTCTATTGCTGTGTAATAGAAACCTTCTATAGGAAATTAGTAATTAAATGTACTCATTATCAGAATATGCAAGGAATTTTGTTTAAAATCATTTCACAAAATGAGGGGCAAAGTGTGTCTTCCCTTTATTCCTAATATCCCTGAGATCAGTACTCAGACCTAGGGCAAGCTTGACCGCAGGCCTGTACTATTGTCTGAATTGAGGGTTTTGCCTCTCTGAGGTTTGCATCCATATAGATGGAAGGTATGTCTGGTCAGGTCTACACGCCCGGTGAAAATGAAAAGGTGGCATACATTCTGCTGTCACCTGCTCTGGAGATTTGGGGCTGGAAAAGCAGATTAAAAAATTTGCACTGGTATGTAGTAAGACCAAGCCTTCATATAATAGGGAGATAGTCAGTTATGTAGCTGTGTCAGTGTTGTTGGGCTTGGGCAGAGGAGAAATACAGAAAATAAAACGTTCAGATTTGCACATACTTCGAAGAGGAGGTCAAAGAGCTGCGTCTCAAATGAATGTTACCGTTTGGTTTATGTGCAGAACTTTGCTGGCACTTTGGGGTTACTTCTGCAAAAATGCAAGTAACGAAAATAAGAAACCAGCAACTCAGGAGAGATGCAGGAGCATGTTCAAGGGATCTGAATCAATTGGCAGAGAGTCTGGCAGGTGAAGATCTTTACTCTAACTTCTCATAACTGAGATCTCTTTTATCCTGGCATGCTCTGAGCAAATTTAAGGGACATGGAAGATAGAGAAGGATGAGAAAGGGAAAAGGGTGCCATATTAAAACTTCTTATTCCAAACCCAGAAGCAAAAGGTATGTAGTAATTATATCCAAATCCATCTATCCATCGATCCTTTTTGACATATGTTCATTCAGAAAAGAGAATAAGAGACCTAGAAACCTAGGCTTGCTACTACATACCATTCTTTGAAAGTGGTTTACCTCGATTTGATGCTTCCCAGATGGATGCTTTAATTTTTTTTTTTTTTTTTAAGAGATAGAGTCTCACCATGTTGGCCAGGGTGGTCTTGAACTCCTGGACTCAAGTCATCCTCTCCTCTTGGCCTCCAAAAGTGCTGGGATTCCAGGCATGAGCCACCATGCCCGGCCTTCAGATAGGTGCTTTTAAAAGTTCTGTGTGGCCTCTTCACAATGTAACATTTGAGTTGTTAGGTGGGGGCAGAGTGCAGGGTGTTCAGTCTGAGAGCCAATCTTTATAACCAACACCTCTTTTGTTGTGGTGAAGCTATGAAGAGAAGCAACGAGTCACATGGTGAAAGGATCCAGCTTTCCCTTCTACTTTAATTCCTGGACTGGGGACACATTTGGTAAAGCCCAGTGGGGAAAGGTATCCCTGTCAAAGTTGTATCCATTGTGTGGATGAATAGAGAGCTCTTGTCTCTTAGGATGTCAGTCCAGCACCATCCGTCAGAATTAAGTTCACTCAAAAATTTAAAGCAAAGCACCTCCTACAACTTTTCCTATGTCCCTGCAGGATTATATTACTGTAGTCAAAGAGAATCCAGATAGAAAGGGCTTTGCAGGTTATCCGGTTCATCCTCTGTTCATGCAGGTTTCTTCCTTCAGCAGAGCCACTACTGTTTGGCTCTGTCCGGTTTCCAGTGTCCTGAGTGAGGGAGCTTCCCGCCTTTCCCTGGGGAGGCCATTCTCAAATCCAGCATTTCTCACTGCCAGGAAGTCTCTGATATGCATCTAGTTTTCCCTTCTTCAGCTGTATCTTGTTACAGCCAGGAACAACCTTTGTACACACCCTCTCTCCCGTCTCTGGCTGCATGCTGTTTCCCGCCTTGGCCTTCGTGGGTTACACTATATGGAAACTCCTTTCAGGTCGTTTGTTTTCCTTTACACATCCTGCTTTCAGTTCTGAAGATGGCAGAGTTTGCTTTTTGAGACTCCCTCTACCATATTTTGTTTGCCTCTTTCTGCATATATGAGCACAGAATGTACTGTTTCATCTTCAACATAAAGTTGGGTGTTACTAACAACTTGTTTTTGTGGCTTTTGTCATTCTTTTTTCCTCCACAGAAACTAATTATAATCTGACTATAAAGCTCTAGTATGTTTTCCCAATAGGCTTACTCTTCACAGGGTAACTTTGTGTTAACTTTGAGGATTACGAATCAGCCTGTGCAAAAATGGGAGGAAGACAAATTTAGTCAAGAATGACACATGCTCTGAAGCAACAAGACGAAAAATCAACTTTAGAGGAAAGGCCTGCGGAATTGTCTGCAGTGTGGCTTTATCAGGTTGTGTGCTGTCAGGGATCTTGAAATAAATGTCCTGTCTAATGTGCGTGATGGACTCAGGAGCTGGACTCAGGGGTGGACTTTGGTGCATATCATAGGCTTTGTGGTCATCCCGGACCTAGGGCAACCCAAGGATAACTCCGGATTCCAGAGTGTTTCCGGGTCATCCCAGCTGGACTCTCTAATTGGGAGCATTCCATACACTACCTCTGATGTGGAAGGAAATCCCCTTTCATCTGAATATTAGGAGACAAGGCAACTGTGGCAATGTTCTTAGTAAAAGCCTAGGCTCTGGAGATGGACTAGAGTATTCAAACCCTGGCTCTATGAATTCTGTATGAATTTAAGCAAGTGGATTAATCTTTCTTCTGCTCAGTTTTCCTATCTGTAAAAGGCAATAGTAATCAAAGATACGCCATGGGATGTGGGCAAGGATTGAGCTGATAATGCTTATAAAATAGTGCACACTGTCTGGCACATTGTAAACACTCATAACATGCCCTAAGTGTGCCTAGAAAATATTTCTGAAATGGCTTTGCCAAATTTGTGTACAAGGTTGCTCATTGCAATATTATAGTGGTAAAAAATTGGAAATAACCAACATATCCAGGAATACAGGATAAGAGTCTAAAAAAATTGTTAATGAACAATTTAAGTTAATTTAGAAGAGTAGAGTACAAAACTGTACAGTGTCCTCAATTTTATATTTATATATATGTTCTATGCAAATACACAACACACATGTGTTGATAGATACTGGATGTGAATACACGAATATTTTAACATTTTGCTGATTCTCCCTTTCCCCATCATTAGCAGGCATTACTTTATTTTTTTTTTTTTCCAGAAATGGCATGGTTTATAATCTCAATCTCTGTGCAATAATAGCATAATTTCTGTTTAGGAATATGTGTCATTTAGAATGAGAAATCTCCTCAGCCTAAGTCTCTGCAAAGCCCTGCTTCCCTGCATTCAGCATCTAGGCATATTTTTATAATCAGCAAAAAAGAGATGTAAAAAATGATTTCCTTGATAAGTGGTATCTTGCAGGCTGTTATAACACAACTCATTGGAGGTAGGCAGGGAGACCCACGGCAGATTTCCTGCCTCTGAGCTCTCTCCACTTTCTGTTCTTGGTAAGCTCTCAGAGTGACCTTGTCATCCCCTCTGCAGAAATAAAAATTGCTTATGGTCTTTAAAATAAATGTATCTGAATTTGAATTCAGATACATTCCTAGCCTTGTTGCTCAAGAGTTTCATGTCTTTGAACATGGAAAAAGAAGGAAGCAGAGTCTATATTTATAAGGTGTTCTGGGATACACTTTACATAAAAGTTAAGCTAGAGGCCAGGTGCAGTGGCTCACGCCTGTAATCCCAGCACTTTGGGAGGCCGAGGTTGGTGGATCACTTGAGATCAGGAGTTTGAGACCAGTCTGAGCAACATGGTGAAACCCCGTCTTTACTAAAAACACAAAAATTAGCTGGGCGTGGTGGCGCTCGCCTAGTAATTCCAGCTACTTGGGAGGCTGAGGCATGAAAATCACTTGAACCTGGGAGGTGGAGATTGCAATGAGCCAAGACAGTGCCATTGCACTCCAGCCTGGGTGACAGAGTGAGACTCTGTTGCAAAAAAAAAAAAAAAGTTAAGCTAGAGACCACACAGTGGGACAGTGTGGTGGGATGATGACTCAACCCCAAGTCTTCACACTGCACATCCTCTGCTTTTTTGCTCTGCCTCTAACAGTTGGCCTGGTGTGAATTGGTTTTCTTGTCTGCAAAGTGGGAATAATAAGGGGATTAAATGAGTGACCTATTTGGAAGTGCATAGAACATGATACATGTCCATCTTGCAACCGTGTGATAAAGGTCTTGGATGAAGAAACCAAAAGGGGCTTACTTAGAGCCAGGAACAGAACTTCAGGGTTCTGATTTCTAGGTGGATAGTCTCTCCACCAATACATACACTCTGATACATACTGTAATTATTTCCATTTAAAAAAGTTAGACGTAAATGCATTGTTCCTGTTTTATGTTCATGTCAAAAGGAATTCTTGATCCTGATAAAACACATACACCCCTAGTTTACCCTATTTTGTGTTCAGTGTCATATCATGAAAGATATCTTTAAGTGAAAGAATTGACTGATGTTGATGATTTTCAAAGTGAAACCATATGCTAAATTGCCTCTCAAGAGCTAAGAAATAAACTCCTGCTGATGTTCTCTCAGCCTTTGTCTTGTTTAAAATATTTAGATCTGATAAGCAGAAGAGCCAGGAGCTGGATCGTTTCTACATTTTGCCAACGCCAGCGAGGTACTTACTGCGGCATCAAGGTGAATGATTAGCAGTTTTGGGGGCAACCCATCGAGCGGTACAGTTAGCCGTAGTTTCACTTCATCTCAGAATAGGAGACATTTCACAAATTATATTTTGCAAATGAGTTATTTTGAATAGCTGAGATGCCCTCTCTGATATGGCCCATGGTTGTGATATTTACATTATGAGCAATATCGTTTTATTTGCTTTTTATTATAATATTTTTTTTTTCCTGCCAAACCCAAGATGGCCGAAGGAGTACCTCTAGCTCCTGCAGTGGCTCAGGGCTGCAGTCTGCTCTGTGTCTGCTCCCCTGACCTCGGGCACACAAAGTACGCTTCTAAAGATTCCACTGTTTGCTTCAAGCCTCATGCTGAGTCCCTGCTGTTGACCACATTTTGAATGTTTTTCTAATGATTTTTCAACTACTTCCCTGAAAAAAAAGTTCATTTCTGAAATCATCTGTTGGTAATTAGGGTGAGCAGCTACTTGTCTTCTATTATAAGGCCTGGATCAGAATTTCATGGGCAGTGGCATTCAAAGTCAGCTTTGCATTGCAAAGGAGTACAGGTTTATTGGGAGAGTTTTGGAATCACTTCAATTCTACAGTCTGGAAGCTTTTGGTCAATGTATGGCAAAGTTGTCAATAATGATGACAGTTGAAATGTGTAAAGTGATGTATAGTTAAAAAGCAACTCATGAAACCAGCAATTCATCCACCAGAATTTCCTAAGGATCTGCTACATGGTCTATTCTCAGAACATTCATAGGTAAGGAAAATGTAATAATTTCTTTGGTCCTCGCAATAACTGTGTGAGGCAGGATTTATTTTTCTGAGATACGATTATTTAGGGTGGGAGCAATTGATTTCTGGGAACAGTGAAATTGATGTCAGTATTTTCACACATGTATAGGTCAGAGCTGGTCCTCAAACCCAGGACCCATGCTCCAAAGTCTTGCTCTTTCCCATGAGCATGAACTCTGGACTCAGATGTCTGCATCTCATTCCGATCATCAATGCTACATAGCTGGGAGACTGCAAACATTACTTAACCTCTTAGCTTCCATCTCCCCATCTGTAAGATGAGGGACATCATTCTGGTTACCTTCTAGGGTTATTATCAGGATTATAGGAGCTATGCATGTGGAACATTTAGCACAGTTCCCAGCACATATAAACATCTCAGCAATGCTCTCTGTGAGAGTAATAACAAGAATGATTATAAAATCATTCATATGATTATAGCTACAGTATGAAGCTGACTTACGGGACACTCTTACAAGATCCTTGAGAAAAATGTCCCACAGACTTGCAGTGGAACCAAGGAGGTTATGTCAGTTTCCATTTTTTTGCTAGTGATTATAAAATTAAAAATGTATCTTAATTAGTTCATTTATTTATTCAATAATGAATATTTCTTAAGAATATATTGTGTGTCAGGGCCAGGTATGGTGGTTTATGACTATAATCCCAGTACTTTGGGAGGCTGAGGCAGGAGAATTTCTTGAGCCCAGGAATCAGGTGTTTGAGACTAGCCTGGGCAACACAGACCCTGTCTCTAGTTTAAAAAAAAAAAAAAAAGAGAGAATATATTATGTGTCAGATGTGGATCTAGATGCTGGAAACTTACATTCTAGGAGCTAATCTTTAATCTTCAGAATGGTTAAATATTATGAAAATTATCCGTATTAGTATTTTACATGTGAATAAAATGTGACTTGGAGAGTTACATAATTTGCCTACAGTCACCTGGTTGGTAAGCTGCAAGGCCAGGATGCTAATTCAGGCCCTTTGCCATCAAGTCCAGGGCTGCTGCTATTATTGTCTGTAGCAAGAGAGCTTCTTCATTCCAGAGTCACCCTTCCTTTCCTTGATGAAGGGGTGGAAGTGACTGTAGTATACAATACACGTTAGGCAAATCTAAAGTCTTAGATTATAATTTATTCAGAGAGGCCCAAATAGGAAACTTAAAAAAAAATAAGTAAATAGGCCAGACGCGGTGTCTCATACCTGTAATCCCAGCACTTTGGGAGGCCGAGGTGGGCGGATCAACTGGTCAGGAGATTGAGACCATCCTAGCTAACACGGTGAAATCCTGTCTCTACTAAAAATACAAAAAATCAACCGGGCGAGGTGGCGGGCGCCTGTAGTCCCAAGCTACTCAGGAGGCTGAGGCAGGAGAATGGCATGAACCTGGGAGGTGGAGCTTGCAGTGAGCTGAGATCACGCCACTGCACTCCAGCCTGGGCGACAGAGTGAGACTTTGTCTCAAAAAAAAAAAAAGAAAGAAGTGAGACTCCGTCTCAAAAAAAAAAGAAAGAAAGAAAGAAATAAGAAATAGATTCATTGACAGGTGAAATGATAGATTCACCTATTTCCACATAGATTTGTTCTATAGACAGGTGGATGTTTACTGTTAAAATCATCATCATTTTTTTGCCTCACAACCAGATTTACTAGTAACATGCATGCACAGAAGTACACTTTTATGTGTGCAACATAAATATCTAACATTAACTCAGGCAGTCACTGGCTAACATGAGGCTTTTACATCGACACTCAGTATGTATTAAGCTGAATTAAATTATTTCACCGTCTAAAATAAGTGGAATTGAGAATAAACTGATGTCTTCTCATAAGATCATCATTTATATACAATACTTGAAGAGGCCTATTTCATCCAGATTTGTTCTCCTTTCTTTCAGTAAATGAATTCTAAATTCCAGCCATTTCTTTTTTGGGTGCTATTTATTTATTTTACCATTTTTAATTTATATCTCAATTTCAGCACCAGCCACATACCTAATGTGCTTAATATCAGGTACTTTTGCCAGGGGTTTCAGATAGACTTGTTCCCTGTCTGAACCTGTACTTTCTTCCTTATAGCCTGGGCAACAGGGACTGGAGCAACCACTCATAAAGGTGTAGGTTTGTCCAATACGTGAAGAAGTAGGTGGGGACTCGAGAGCCCACAGACAAACTATAGGGGGAACTTTAAGTACCCTTAAGAACCAAAATGCTACCATAGGATCATCAGGAGAATAGGACCACTTCATCATTCATTCATTCATTCATTCATATTTATTTTTCTCTAGCTGGGCTTTTCTATAGAACTTTTTGAAAACCTGTTACCAATCCGCCCACTTACCATACAGTAGCACTGAGTTCCAGGTAAGTGAAGTGGGTCTATCACTAATTTTCTATGGTTGTGTTGAATCCTAATCCTGAATTCTAAGCTTCAAAATCAGTGGAAAATAAGTAGCATACATTTTCTTTGTTTATTTATTTATTTATTTTTAGATGGAGTCTCACTCTGTTGCCCAGACTGGAGTGCAGTGGTACAATCTCAGGTCACTGCAACCTCTCCCTCCTGGGTTCAAGTAATTTTCCTGCCTCAGCCCCTTGAGTAGCTGGGACTACAGGCTCGCACCATCGTGACCAGCTAATTTTTCTGTTTTTAGTAGAGACGAGGTGTCACCATATTGGCCAGGCTGGTCTCGAACTTCTGACCTCAGCTGGTCTGCCTACCTAGGCCTCCTAAAGTGTTGGGATTACAGGCATGAGCCACGGTGCCTGGCCCATATTTTTTCTTTGTTACCTAGTTCACTGATCAATATCTCTCTAATTGGCCAGGAACAGGACAGAACTTCTACAGAACACCAATCAGTGTAAACTGGTCTTTTCCAGTCTCCCCACCTGTGGGTCTAGATGGGTCGTAATAGCATCAAAGCTCAGATTTTGCTGGCTCTTTCCTTTACTTGGTGATGTACGCTCCCTCTCTTCTCAGATGCTCCTATGAGTCCCTGTGGGGTTTGTGCATGTGCTTGGCATACCCTCCACCCCCACTCTTCCAGGCTCCATGCCTGTTCTGCCTGGGATCGTTATGGATGCTCTGAATTCCTGAGGTGCCCAGCTATGCAGTGACTTACAGTGATGTGGGAGAGTGCTGTCCTATAGTTGGCTACAGGAATCTTAAAAGAACCTTTCTGTGATCCAACATTTTGCAGAGTTTTCAAAGAAAGAAGCCTCCCTTCTCTACTCATAACCCTCTTGCTTTCAAGGTTGAAAAGGGTGGATCCTGGGGTGGTAGGAAAACTGGAGTAACAGAAATGTCAGCACTATCCCTCCCCTTCAACCAACGCTCTTGGCTGCACTCTGAGGTTGTGAGAGCTCCCAGGAGGTGCCTCAGGCCACAGACAGATGGCTTCAGAGTCCTTCCCTACCACTTGGCCACACAGACCCAAATATATCTGAATCCCACTTAGACTGAAGCTCCGATCTTTACTGCATATTCCCAAGTGGAAGATAAACTGTTTTTAACTGCTTTTAGAAAAAACCCGCTTAGCTATAATAGCAGTGATCTAAGAACTTTCACATGTGGATTAAATGACGCCTCGGTGGGGGCAGAGAAATGAAAGGGACTAAAACTTCCCTGAATTTCAGGATGATGAAATAATAATAGTAGAAAAATGGACAATTCTGCATTCAATACAAGTGAGACTTCTACTTAATAAAAACCCCAATGAAATACTGCATATTCTTAAAGCAGATGAACAATTATACAGGAAATAGAGAAGTCTAAACCTTATAGTCTGTTATCTATCTGTACCTTAAGTCTGCAAATTTCAAAGGATAATTAAGAAATTATTAATCATGGGGTAGAGTAATGGAGGATGTTTCTCACAAACATCGTCTTTCCCTCTCAGTGACCTCCTATTTTGGGAGATGGTCATGAACAAGCATAAACTTGATACCGTTATCCATATGGCTGAGCAGATTAGGGTGGGTGTCAGGTTGTGCCAGGAGTGAGTGGCTAGAAGCACGGCTGTCCTTGATAAACGGAACTGAAATCATCACTCAGGCAATCGCTAGTGAAAGCCTTGAGTGAATACCTCTAAAACCTCAGTCTCCATTTAAAAAGGAATTGCATTTGACATTGGAAACACACTCCATGGATCTCATGTGGATGACTTTCCTTTGAGGTCTACAGTGTTCACTGCTGTGCTGCAGATGTGCCCAACTACAAAACGTAATTGGGATGATCCAGATCTTTAGTCAGACAATGAGAACCAATCATGAGCAATCAGGAAAGAGGATGAATTCAAAAGTTCCATAATGTGGAAGCCTCAATCAGTTTCCCCAAAAGTATGTAATAATACCCAATTAGTCTCAAACACACTCTCATTTTGATAGTTACCGCTACAATCATCTGTAGGAACATGAAGAATTGTTATGCATTAAATTGCTGATTTTCCATGAGAGGCTTCTTTTGGTAGTACTGTACTCAGCTTGTATATTCCTTGTTCCGTTTCCTTGCCTTTTCATCTAACTTGACAGGTTTATAGAATCAGTACTGAAAAACTGCGAGTTTAATCTTGGGAGTGTATATTGAAATTCTGGGCCTCAAATAACAATTTTGGGACTCCTGGTCTGCTGCTTGTTTATTCTGCTCAGACCTGCCATTCACCTGTTCAGAGAGTTTGTGCTGTTTCCCCAAGGTAGCCCAGTATCACCTGGCTCCCACACCTGTTACCTGGCCATTCTTCTGTTGTGTGATGTGACATTGTTGGACTTTACATTTGTGTGTCTGTTTTTGGACTGGGTTTCTGACCTTTGTTGCCTGCTCTGAGAAGGTTGTTTTTTGGTTCCTGTAGAGAATCTGGAAGACTACTCTGCCAAAACATCTCAAAAAGTAAGTCTTCAACTAAGTGCTAAGGGAAATTGGAAAGTTTTGTAAAAATAAATTGAATTCCCCTGCTTTTTTAAAACTGGTATTTCTCTTGAGGATAATGCATCAGAACAATTAGTGATTTAGTTATTTGGAAAAAGTAAGATTCCTCATCTGTGTATAAACTCTAGTTTTTAAAAAAAACAAAAACTTGGTGTGCCTGAGGTTTACACAGATTTAGTTAAATAACCCTGTAAGTCTACATTAAAATCCTTGCAAAATTATAAAAGAAAAAATTAATGAAAGAAGGAAAAAAAGAAAGAAAGGAAACCTCTTTCCCAGTTGGTCCCTCAATCCTCAACACCACCAAAAACTTTCAGAGTTCTAAATTTACTTTCCATTAAGACAGTGGTTAGTTGGCAGCTGTTGAGCCTCTTAAGCGAATACACGATATGGTAATAAACATCATTTCAGAAATAGGCTTTTCGTTCACTTCACTAGGCAGCCCAATAATGAGTTCTGCATGTTCACTACACGTTTTACTCCAGATCCTGACTTTAACAAGGGAGGGGGGTCACTGCAATTGTTTTACTCCCTACCTAGAAAATAGAAATGTTTGTTTTGTCTTTGCATTCCAGTCACCCTTGACTATGCAGTGCATTGTAAAATGCTCTTTGAGGTTTGTGTGTCATCCATTTAAAATGAACACTACAGGTTGGCATGTGCTGCTTTTCTCTCCAACTGTGCTTGGTATCCCAGTTTCTCTGGGGAAGGTTCAAATCTGACAGTACCCTTCCCTTATTGTATAGAAGTCCATGCATAATGCTAGATGTGCCAGATGGAGTCTGGACGTTTATGACTGATAGCTTTCTGTTTGTGTAGGAATCCAATTTATAGGGAAATATAGGGTGATCATTTTAATGTAATCAGATGTCCTGAAAAGTACTCCCTGAATGTCTCATGCTCTATGCTCAGCTGGTTGTGTGTAACAACTGACATGTCTTCTCTTTTTCTATAGCACTGGGCAGTCCTGGGGAAAGTAGGGAGAAGTCAGATAAGATGCAGAACCATTGTTTGCAGGAGGAGATAACGTGGAAGGGAGAAAAAACTGGAATTTAAGAATATCCCAGTGTGTGTTTTAGAACTCTATTTGGGAGTCCACAGAAGCAACCAGATATGTCTTATATACTAATGTTGAGTCTGGACATCTTACAATGTACAAATAAGATATTCTTTGGGACGGCATATACTCTGCTCTATGTGGGCATAACACTTTATTGTTTACAAGGTGCTGTTGGATTTTTTTTTTAATTATTCATTTAATCCTCATAACATTGCTATGAAGTTGAGACCATTATTTCTCTTTTCTAAATAAGAAGAGAGTGGAGGTTTTGAAGAGTGATGCTGGGGTCAGATTCCTGTTCTACCATCTCACTTTACCCTACTTAGGGATTAAACGAGACAACTTTTGAATAGTGTTTAGGGGCTCAACGAAAATGTTTCTTGCCCTTTTCCCTCCATCCCATCTTTACCAGCTAGATAGATTAACTACAGGGAAAGTGATTGTGAGACTGAAGCTAAGCATTATTTGTATATTGAATAATCAAAGTAATGGATTCTTTTTTTTTTTTTTTTGAGGCGGAGTCTCGCTCTGTCGCCCGGACTGGAGTGCAGTGGCCGGATCTCAGCTCACTGCAAGCTCCGCCTCCCGGGTTTACGCCATTCTCCTGCCTCAGCCTCCCAAGTAGCTGGGACCACAGGCGCCCGCCACCTCGCCCGGCTAGTTTTTGTATTTTTAGTAGAGACGGGGTTTCACCGTGTTAACCAGGATGGTGTCGATCTCCTGACCTCGTGATCCACCCGTCTCGGCCTCCCAAAGTGCTAGGATTACAGGCTTGAGCCACCGCGCCCGGCCGTAATGGATTCTTTAGACTTGCTTCTGTTGATAATCAGGATTGTATAGAATTGGGCGTGTAAAGCTTAGGGGTGAAATTCGTCATTGAAGAGAAGCAAAATGCAGGCTCCTAATAATTTGAGGGATGTTGCTTTTAGATTTTTGACATATTACTTAGGAATGAGTTGATGAATCATACTTATTCTATTATAAATTTAAATCTGTGATCCACTCAATTCTCTGATCTTGAGCCTCTCACTTGTGGAGTAGAAGGATCTGAACAGTCATTATGACTTGGAAAAAAATGCTGAAAATCATATTGCCACCCCTTTCATTTTACAGAGGTAACATGACCTGTTCAAGGTCAAGCAGATGAAGCTGGACCTGAACACAGTTCTTCTTTTTGCCACGTGACTTCTTAACCTTTAGACTAATGCACTTTCCATTATATATTGTAATTAAAATAAACTCATTTCGATAAGTTAAAATGAAGTGGTTATAAATTGCAATGTGTGGACTTTATCTGGATGCCGATCCAAACAAACAAACAAGTTTTAAAAGTGATGAAATTCAAGAGATGATTGCAAATGAAAACACTGAGCAGATATTAAGGAATTATTATTTTGTTTTTAGATGTGGTCATGAGATTGTGGTTACGTCAAGAAAAATGTAGAATTATCATTAAGAGATCCATAGTGAAATATTAATGAATGAAATGATATATCTCGGATTTGCTTCAAATCATATAGTGGAGGTGGGTACAGAAGAAATAAGATTTGCCTTGAATTGGTAATGTTTGAGTCGGATGATGAGTATATGGGAGTTCATTATGCTATTCAATTTTAATGTGTGTTTAAAATTCTCCATTAATAAAGAAAAATACATGACCAGTTATATTTCTGTCTACACTTGGTGTTTCCACTGTTAGGCTTTTCATTTGTCTTCTGATCTTGTATGCACAAGGAAGCGATAAATTATTGTTTATTCTTCTCCCAAGAAATTGGTTTGCTTTTTTCTGAATCATAAAATTAAACTTATCCTCCTTTTTGTTTTGGATGTTAGAAAGCTTAGGACAAAATGTGTGGCAAATCACATTCATTTATTCTTTTATTTATTCAACTGAACTGAAGTGATGCTAAAATGGACTTATTTGTCCTCTACCTAGTTTTTCATGAGCAGGGATTCTAGACAGTTAATGTTGGAAGGTGCATGGTGCCATGGTTTAAGTCCCAGGATTAGACTGTTTGAGCTGGTAGCCCACCTTTGCCGTAATTGACAAATTTGCCTCTGAAACTCAGGGTAAGCATTGTACAATGAGGATAATGATAGAACTTACCTCAATGGTAAATGTGAGAATTAAGTGAAACAATACCTTTTTTTTGCCCTTAGAAACAATTTATGAGAAAAAACAAATAACCCCATCAAAAAGTAGGTGAAGTATATGAACAGACACTTCTCAAAAGAAGACATTTATGTGGCCAACAAACATATGGAAAAAAAGCTCATCATCACTGATATTAGAGAAATGCAAATCAAAACCACAATGAGATACCATCACGTGCCAGTTAGAATGGTGATCATTAAAAAGTCAGGAAACAACAGATGCTGGAGAGGATGTGGAGAAATAGGAATGCCTTTACACTGTTGGTGAGATTGTAAATTAGTTTAACCATTGTGGAAGACAGTGTGGCGATTCCTTAAGGATCTAAAACCAGAAACACCATTTGACCCAGCAATCTCATTACTGGATATATATCCAAAGGATTATAAATCATTCTACTATAAAGACACATGCAGCACTGTTCACAATAGCAAAGACTTGGAACCAACCCACATGCCCATCAATGATAGACTGATTAAAGAAAATGTGGCACATGCACACCATGGAATACTATGCAGCCATAAAAAAAGGATGAGTTCATGTCCTTTGCAGGGACATGAATGGAGCTGGAAACCATCATTCTCGGCAAACTATCACAAGCACAGAAAAACAAACACTGCATGTTCTCACTCACAAGTGGGAGTTGAACAATGAGAACACATGGACACAGGGAGGGGAACATCACACACTGGGGCCTGTTGGGGGGAGGTATAGCATTAGAAGAAATACGTAACATAGATGACGGGTTGATGGGTGCAGCAAACCACCATGACACATGTATACCTATGTAACAAACCTGCATGTTCTGCACATGTATCCTATAACTTAAAAAAAAAAAAAAAAAGAAAGAAAGAAAGAAAGAGAGTCAAGTATATGGGAAACACTCCATCAATTTTTGGTTTTATTAATATTATCAACAAATAATTATTTAATACCACTATATGCTAAGCAGAAGGCTGGGGAGGGAGATCGCCAAAGTGTCCTAATTTCATTTTGGATTATATCTTAACTCTGTCACATTTTCTTCGAATCCAACAATATTTAAATTCATCTTTTCTTGTTATATTTTATGTATTTATATAAGCATTTATGCATTATTTTAAGAATAAGGTAGGATATAAATAAAAATACTGCTTTTAGGATTATATTCATGCCTAATTCCAGGCATATTTAAAGTAATAATTTGAAAGATGAAGGATTTGATAAACTAGTTACTCCCTGGGAGCTGCATGATTTAAAATTCGGAAACACAGTAGTGAAATAACAAAAATCTGAAGTCAGTGAACGCTGAAATTTGAGAGAGACTTTATAAGTTTCTAAATTGAAATTATCTCACCTAGGCACAGTGGCTCACGCCTGTAATCTCAGCACTTTGGGAGGCTGAGGCAGGCGGATCACTTGAGGTTGGGAGTTCAAGACCGGTCTGGGCAACATGGTGAAACCCTATCTCTACAAAAAATTTAAAAAATTAGCCAGGCGTGGTGGTGCACGCCTGTAGTCCCAGCTACTTGTGAGGCTGAGGCAGGAGAATCACTTGAACTCAGGCAGTGCAGGTTTCAGTGAGTTGAGATCGCACCACTGCACTCCAGCCTGGGTGACAGAGCAAGACTCTGTCACAAAACAAAACAAAACAAAACAACCCTCTTAGTTGTGTGAACGAAAGTTATCTGAAAAGGAACTTTGGAGGAAAGAGACTTTATTTCTGTGAACAGTTTGCAAACCAAGGAGATGAAGCCTTTGGTGTAAAACAAAGGTGCATTTCGGAGAACAAGGGGAGGGTTTGGGTTTCACATCAAAAATTCCCCTCAGGGTTCCCAATCAGGTATATTTATACAAATGAAGGTTTGGGAAACTTGTGTAGTTCTGATTGGTCTCTATAGCTGAGTTCTGATTGGTTGATACAACTGAGCCCTAATTGGCTAGTTCAGGTGAGCTCTGAAAGTTCCAAAGTTAAATAGAGGTGTGGGTTTTTGGGGAACTCAGAGAACCTGTGTGATGTTAAGTCAGCAAATGGCTGCTTGGCTTAATTTAAAATTTAGGCCCAGATAACCACTCAGGATCTGTCTTAAAGGATTAGCTTGTTCAGGGTCACATTTGGTCACAGCTGGTACGCAACATTCCCTGCCATAAATCACCCTCTTCATATCTTTCACATTTAGTTAATTTCTATTCTTCTTATTTAATTTTACCTACTTAAAAAAAATGTGAGCAGGGAAATCAAGTGTGTTATTATGCCAACAGATCTTCAATGACTTAACAAGGTTTGACCCACCTGTTACTGTACAAATTTTCCCACTGTTCTGGGATCTGCTGATAGATATTAGCTGTAGTGGTTGGTGTAGGCCTGATAAGGCATTCTCAGAGTGCACAGTAATGTGTGAGTCTGCGCAGGCACCAGCCCCTAGATGGGCCTTGGATTATAACTTGTGCAGCATGGTATTTAGAAAAGTGATCGTTTTATAGTAAGGCCCAATCAATTGGGAAAGAAATCACATTTAAAAGTCATCATTATTTTAAAATTAGCAGACTTCAAGAAAGTATATAAAATCAGTATGCTATTTTTAAAAGGTAATGCCAATTTGTTAATCCATGATATTAATGTTAAATTTCCTAATTTTGATAAGTCTACTGTGGTTATATAAGAGAAAGGCCTTGCTCTTAGGAAAGGCCTACTGAAGAGTTTAGGAGTAAAGGGACATGATTCTGCAACTTACAAATGGTTGAAAGAATGAAAGATAACAAATGGGAAAAATATATAAACAATTTGTTAATCTGGGTAAAGGATATATGGAAAATCCTTGTCCTACCTATTTTTGTAACATTTCCATACATCTGAAATTACATCAATATAAAAAGATTTAAAAGGTAATGAGAGAATTCTTTACTTAAAATAGTGAGATACTTTTGGGAATGATGTTTCAGTCGAGAAGATATTTTCTTCCTCCTTGATTTGTCATCACTGCTACAAAGAAAAGATCTGCTTCTCTGTCCATAGGCAGGGCACAATGCCTAGAAACACTAGTATATTCTGGTATGCAATATTAACCTTAACTTAGAAATGGAACATGAAAAAAGGATGCAGAATATGTCACCTTTCTGGCATTTCAAGGCACAGTGAACTCTTAATGATGAAACCATGATCACCGCAAACCAGTAGCAAAGATTGTCCTCATTCATAGATTGCAGAGTTAGAAAGCTTAAATGAATCATTCTTGTGCCTCTCCCACAGAACACAATGTTGTGGTAATGAATCTGACAGCAACAAACCATATTCATCACTTAAAGTTAAGTGTCAGCCTGGCCAACATGGTGCAACCCCATCTCTACTAAAAATACAAAAATTAGCCAGGCATAGTGGTACATGCCTATAATCCCAACTACTCGGGAGACTAAAGCAGGAGAATTGCTTGAACCCTGGAGGTCAAGGCTGCAGTGAGTCGAAATCATGCCACTGCACTCCAGCCTGGGTGACAGAATGAGACCCTGAGACTCTGCCTTAAAAAACAAAAACAAACAAACAAAAAAAGTTAAGTGTGTTGTTTGTGCTGGATAGAGGCAAAAAGACTTATCCACCCTCCACCACTTTCTCCCACAGCAAAACTTTTAGAGTAAATTTCAACCCTTATCTGAGGCTACAAATTGAGAGTGTTTCTCCAAACTGTCTAATTACCTGACTTTCTCATCTTTGGAAAGATACATGATTACAGTAAAATCAATGATTTCCACTTGACATAAGTACTTCTACTTATGCATGGAGTTCTTATTTTCATATAATTGTGCAAAGGAATATGCAACTGGTGGTCTATGTCAAGGTTGGAATTCTTTGAAAATATAGGCAAATAACTGGAAAAATTCCAACAAAGTATTGGATGTTGTAGGTTAAAATCCCAGTGAAAAATTGATTAGTGATAATTTCAAGCATTTATTGAAATAATGATAGCTCCATACATAAAGCTAAGAATCTATTGCATACAATATGCTAGAGGAGAAATGAAAGGGAAGAATAATATTAATACATCGTTCCTATGATCAAGTTGCCATGGTTCTAATAAGAATACAAGATGAACAGACTCAAGGCAATAGAAGACCAAGTATGGTGTGTTGATGAGAGCACTAGTCCTGGAGTTGGTCCCTGATTAACTGACCTCAACACAGCCTCTACCCCCACTTGTCTGCAGTTCTCTTACCTGTGCAATGAGGGGGTTGAGCTCCAGATTCTCTTTTAATGCTAAATTGTATTTTCTATAATTACATCATAAAATTTAGCTTCTCAAGTGGTAGTAACATTGTTAGAAACGTGGTATATATGTGAAATAATTGTTCAAAGATCTAGTCTTATACAATATAAAGAATTATTTCTGAGATTTTCTAAGTGATAGAAAGGCCAGTCTCCAAATATTTTAGGTAATCTTTACTTTAGAAGATGAGAAACTCTTTGGATTTATATTTTTAGCTCATTCTGGCATTTAAGCCCAGAGTCATTCTATTTGAAAACAACATTGTTTTTTAAATGTCCGAATATGAAATATTTATAACACATACCTATAATGATTGAATAAGCTATTAATATAATGCTAACACAAATAAAACAAGGCATATGTTATTACAACCCTGGAGAAAGGAAGGGAATTAAAAAATTCAATGATATTGGAAGAGTCAAAAGCTCCCATAAGCGCTGACAAGAATTACAGTAGTTACATCCTGACAATCTGAGAATGCTGGTGCTGGGGAAAGGGTGGGTGGTATGCAGAATCCTTCCTCTCCAAAACAACAACAACAACAACAACAACAACAACAAAAGAGTCGGCAAATCATGCCTGATTTATGGTTACTTTTTCCTTTATGTTACAGATCCATAAACTTTGGTCTGCCTTTTTGCTGATTTTCACTGTACAGATGGGACTGCTTTAAGAAATTCTGATCTCTGAAAATCCCCACTTACACAACACATCATGTCTGAAATGATCATTTCCTTGGTGAGGTTACTTTACACAGCCATCAAAGTAGCCATAGGTTACTTAGGTATAAAGTAAACTTTCTTGGCAAGATTACTTTAAACAGCCATGGAAGTAGCCATATGTTACTTCTAAGCACGTAGAACGTATAATTTGATTTGCCAAGCAAATTTACTACTAAAACTGAGAATATAGTAACCTCTTTTTGAAGATTCTCCAAATCAAGCAAACAAACAAAAAACAGACACCAAAAGAACCTCTTCAAAACTTAGAGATGATAAAATACAGAATCACTTAGTAAATGTATTATATGAAGAGTCTCAAGACAAAATTATTTTCATTGGCAATGCATTAGGTCTGCAGTCTCTTAGAGGCAATTCTGAAATACAAAAAAACTTGGAACACTATTTTTTTTCTCCCTGCTTTATTTGACAGCAAAACTTGAGCTGACCTGAACAAATTTGGTAGGAAACCTCATTTAATCTGATGTCTTTTTGTAGTCTTATTTACTGCACGTACTGTGAATATTTGTGATTTTCTCTACAGAAATATTAATGGTCTTAATTATAGAAGACTATGCCAGACTCTGCTGATGTAATATGCAATATACAGCTGATGTACTATATTATCTTTCTAAAATTCAAACATTTCTGAATTTTGAAGTATATATAGCTACATGGATTTCAGATAAGGAATTATGGACTATAATATTTGAATTTAGTTGAGCTGACATTGAATCCTCCATTTATATGGATTTGTTTTTTAAATCATTAATGCAGTAGGTTTGTTTTAATTTATAGATATTCCTTCCTTTGCCTCTTTCACCTTCCTGAAGAGTTGACTATAAAGTGAATATTTCAAGGTAAATCATGTTTTCCCATGGATTACTTTAGATCCCAAAGATACTGGAAACTCATAGATACTACTAATACAGAATACCTATGACTATAAATGAAATAGGTTTGATTTTATAATAAAAATAACTTAAAGTAACATAATTATAAAACCAACTCCTTGCCAACAGGCCCCAATGTGTGTTGTTCCCCATTCATGTCCATGTGTTCTCATTGTTCAGCTCCCACTAATAAGTGAGGACATACAGTGTTTGATTTTCTGTTCCTGCGTTAGTTTGCTGAGGATAATGGCTTCGAACTCCATCCATGTCCCTGCAAAGACATGATCTTGTTCCTTTTTATGGCTGCATAGTATTCCATAGAGGCTTTTACATTGTTGGTGGGAGTGTAAATTAGTTCAACTAATTTGAAGAAGTGTGGCGATTCCTCAAAGAATAGAAAAGTCAAATCTTTTTATCATGACCTTGAAAATGAGACGTGCTGCCCAGGGAAGTGCTGAATGAGTATTCTACAAGGCTCACAGGGGATTTTTCCAGGGCACAGAGCTCAAAATGCTGGAAGGGTGCGGACAGGAAGAGACATATGTAGTATGGTGGAAGGGCTAGCAAAGGTAGGTCACTGGGCAAACATTACATAAGGCTAATTATGTTCTTTCTTTTAGGGCCTCCAACCATAAAAAGGAAAAATGAAGAAAAGCAAAATAGATGGGTGTTAAGGCCATAGAAATGGGATGAATCTTTTTTGAAATAGACAGAAAACAAACACGTATAGCTATTTTTTCAGTCATTAGAAGCACAGTAGAACAAAGTCTGAGAGGTTTCAGTACCTGAGAAATGTGCTAGGAGATTCTCAAGATACAGGAACAACTTGACCAGTCTAAGGCAAGCTAAGAAAGATGTCGGGTCAATTAAATTATTTAAAGCTGGCAGCCAGAGCAGAAGAGATTAAGCAGTAGTTGAGAGCAATGAAAGAATAGTTTCCGTATTTCTTGAAACCTTTCTCTAAATAGTATATATCATCTTTTAAATCTTGCCATTCTGTGTAGACTGTGCTTATGTGAAATGAAATATAGAAATGTACCAGTCATGTTAAAGTGAAGAAAGAAATGTAAGTTGTCAGTACGTGTATGTTTAATTTTTTTTAGAAGCTACCAAACTGTTTTCCAGAGTGGCTGTACCATTTTATATTCCCAGCAGGAATGTAGGAGTGATTCAGTTTCTCTGCATCCATTTGATGCCACTATTTTTTATTTTAGTCATTTTGATAGGTGTGTAGTGATATCTCACTGTGGTTCTAATTTAATTTGATGTTTATCTTATATCCTTATTAGCTTTAGAATTTGGGGGGATAGATTTATTGGGATTTTGTACACAGACAATTATGTAATCTGCAAATAGGGACATTTTTATTTGTCCATTCCAATCAGTATTGCTTTCACTTACCTTTCTTGGCTTATCCAGTGGCTAGAACTTCCAGTATCACCTTGAATAAAAGCAGATGTTCTTTCCTTGTTCTGGATCTTAAAGAAAAAGAGTTCAGTTTGTTCTCGCTAAGTATACAGTATTAGCTGTAGGCTTTGTCAATGATCTTTATCATGTTTAGGAAGCTTCCCTTATTCCTAATTTTCAGAGAGTTTTTATCATAAAGGCGTACTGAATTTTATCAAATGCTTTTTCTGCCATCAGTAGATATCATCGTGTCATTTTTATTCTTTTGCCTGTCTATCAGTATAGTGGATTAAATAGATTGGTTTTTAAATATTGAGTAAGCCTTACATCTCTGGAATTAACCCACTTGGTCATGATCTACAATTCTTTTTACATGTTGCTGAATTCTATTTCGTAATATTTTATTAAGAATTTTTGTGTTTATATTCTTGAGGTATAGTAGTCTGTAGTTTCCTTTGTTTATGCTGTCTGGCTTTGATATCAAGGTAATACTAGTTCACAAAACACATGGGAAAGTTCTTCCTCCTATTCTATTTTCTGAAGTAGATTGTATGGAAACTTTGTTAATTCTTTAAATGTTTAATAGAATATTCAGTGAAACTATCTGGGCCTGGAGATTTCTTTTTTGAGTTTTAAAATTTTGAATTCAATTTCCTTATTATGATAGGGCTATTCAAATTATGTATTTCATATTGGACAAATTATGGAAGTTTGTGATTTTCCAAGAATTTTTTCATTTTTTTAAGTTCTCAAAATTATGTGTGTAAAGTTGTTCATAGTATTCTCTTATCTTTTTATGTCTCCAGGATCTGTGGTGTTCCCTCTGTTTCATTCCTGACATTGGTAATTTGTATCTTCTCTTTTTTTTAATTGTCAGTTTTGGGGGTGTTTTGTCAATTTTATTATTCTTTTCAAATAATTAGCTTTTTATTTGATTGATTTTTCCCATTATTTTTCTGTTTTCAATTTTATTGATTTCTACACTTATCTTTATTATTTATTCTTTTATACCTTTGAGTTCATCTTGGTCTTTTCTAGATTGTTTAGGTGAGGGGTTAGATTATTGATTTGAGACTCTTGCTGTTTTTAATGCTACAATTTAGTGCTATAAATGTCTCAGCATTGTTTTACCTCTGTCCAGTGAATTTTGTTATGTTGCATTTTTATTTTCATTCAGTCAAATGCATTTAAAAATTTTCTATTAAGATGTCCTGTTTAAACTATGTCAATTATATTTTTTAAAGTGTTTTTTTGTGTATTCCCAAGGCTATACAACTATCACCACTAATTCCGGAACATTTTCATCAGCCCACAAAGAAACCATGTACCAATAGCAGTCACTGTGCATTCCTCCCTGCTTCCACTCCCTGGCAACCACTAATCTATTCTCTGTCTCTACAATTTGCTTATTCTGAATGTTTCATATAAATAGAATCATACAATATGTAGCCTTTTGTGTCTGACTCCTTTTACTTAGCATAGGGTTTTCAAGGTCCATCCATGTTGTAGCATACATCAGTACTTCACAGTTCTTCATGACTGAATAATATCATTGTGTGGATATAACACATTCTGTTTATGGAATCGTCAGCTCATGGACATTAGAGTTGTTTCCACTTTTTGCCTATTATAAATAATGTTGCTATAAACATTCACATACATGAATGCTTTTGTGTGAACTTACATTTTCAGTTTCCTTGGTTGTATTCCTAAGAGTGAAATTGTTGGGTTACATAGCTGTGTTTACCTAACGAACTGTCTTCCAAAACAGCTGCCCCTATATTCTGTTTTAAAAAAATTATTGCATATTTTCTTCTTGAACTTTAAAAAATATATCTGTGGCCGGGCACGGTGGCTCACACCTGTAATCCCAGCACTTTGGGAGGCCGAGGCAGGTGGATCATGAGGTCAAGAGATCGAGACCATCCTGGTCAACATGGTGAAACCCCGTCTGTACTAAAATACAAAAAATTAGCTGGGCGTGGTGGCACATGCCTGTAGTCCCAGCTATTCGGGAGGCTGAGGCTTGAACCCGGGAGGTGGAGGTTGCAGTGAGCCAAGATTGCGTGACTGGACTCTAGCCTGGTAACAGAGTGAGACTCTGTCCCCCCACCAAACTATATATATATATTTGTATTTTCACTTTGTTTTTAAATATATTTAAATCTTATATTTATCTGGACTTTATTTTGAAATTACAGGTGAAGTAGGAAAAGAAGTCATTTTTTTTTCTGAAGGAGCTGTTTATTCGTCTGAGAAACATCTTTTTATTACTAGTTTAAAATGTCACCTTTACATATACTAAATTTCCATAAGTAATTAGATCTATTTTTTGACCTTTTTTGTTTCATTAGTATGGATATTTTTTTATGAACCAGTGCCACACTGTTTTCATTATTTTACTTTTCTTGTATAATTTCTGACAGGATTAGTTCTCCCTCAATATTTGCTTTTTCAAAAAGGTTTCCAACTCTTCTTGCTTGTTTATCCACTCTTATTGATGTAGTTTATTTGCCACTAGTTGTCCTTGGGGAGATTAACTTCTATCTCTCAAAAAACAAGTAAGAAAAAATTTGCAGAGTGAAGGAAGATGATGTTACTTGCTTTTCTGTAGAAGTTATGGAATATGATGTTAGTTTAAATCATAGTTTTTTAGCCTGAGATCTTTCCTGGTTATTGCCTCATCTATTTACCACTGAGCTAGCTGGTAGGTATCTGGGTGAAGGCTAAACACCTGGATTTGAACAACATATCCTACCTTTCCTCTACTTAGAGTACTAGGTTAATGATTCCAATTTTTACCTCTGTCCAACTCAGTTTCATGGTTTGAAGGTATTAATTGAGAACTCAAATAATTATCTGTAAGTGATTAAATCAACTCTATAAAAGCAAATACATACAATTTACTAAATAATTCACTAAATTGTAATAATAATTTAATAAGAGTGTTGAATACTGTTTGGCTGTTAAAAGATTGCTTATATTTAGGTTACATCTGGGGTCTATGAGTGCAGTCCTTCTGCCTTCTCCTAAGAATCACCATGAAGCCATTATTGGTTCTTGAACAGGCCAATGATTTATTTGAAGTAATTCCACTTTGCAAAGAAAATGTGACAATCATACATTGCCAAGGTGAAATGGAAGAGAGGTTGGACACCTGCAGGCCAGTTAAAATCTATGACAGAAGCAAAGCAATTTATGGCCTGGTGGTGGGAGGAAAAACAGGTTTGAGAAATAACACAGAAGGAAATTTGAAGCTAGAATCAAAGGAGCTTAATCATTGGATGTATTATTTTCAGCATGGGATATAGTACGTGGAGGCGTTACCAATAATTTCTTCTCAATTTGCCTCTCCTAGGAGGCCTGTTTTCGTGAATGTTGCTCAGCTCTGTTTTGGTCTGTGCTTCGTTGCCCTCCATTCGCTTTATAATGATGTTTTACACTGCGGTATGTCGCTACTTTCACACAATGTCAGGTGGCCTCATGCTTGTGTGTGATTTCTCCTAAACCAGTATGTGTACTTCTCATAGGCAGGGAGCGTCTTGCTTATTTTGTGGAATCTAATGGAGGTATTCTAACTATGACAGGCTTTTAATAAATATAGTTGACTGATAGAGTGACCTGGGGAAAAAGGAAGTGCCAAACGGGGAAGTGATGCAACACAGGAAGATTCAGCAAAATAGACAGGGTTCCCCAAGTGTCTTTCTGATGACAAAAGTGGAAATAATCAAAGGAGACCCCCTGTGTGAGGTGGATTCTTCTAGAACAGACCACCCCACCCTTTAATCAAGTCTGATCAGCGTCCGGGGAGCTGTTTCTTCAGGCTACAGCTGGTGCACACCCAGCCAAAGGCCTCCCACAGTCTTCATTAACACATGGACGACACGTGCACACACATGCGTGCGCGCGCACACACACACACACACACCAGTTGGTCAAAAAAAAAGACCCACCCAATGAGGAAAAACGATTCCAAGAAAAAGAGATAGTTTATATGTTTCAGTTTCTCAGCATCTGCAGCTGTCATCTGTTTTAAGTTTGGTCATTTTTATTAAGGCAAAGTGGCGCATGCTGTCACAGGAACCACTCCAGCTCATGCTCCCCAGCAGGTCACCGGGTATCCCCTGGTGTGCTGAGACATGATATGCTTCCTGCCAGTGGATGAGGAGGAGGGAAAGCTCTGCTCAGCATCAATTTCTAGTTTAACAGGGAAACGGAGAAGCCATGGGTAGACCTGTGAAATGCAGAGTACAATTACTCCATTTAAGGAGTCTGTCCATTAATTTCACAAGTGATTATTAAGTACTCATATTCCCTCATAGTGATTGTATCTCACTGTGGAGGTTAAGATAGTTGGCTTGCTATCAGAAGGGTACCTTGGCCTGTGATTTTCATTTGTGGTCCATTCACATGCCCCGTCTGTTCCACCACAACCCAGTGTGCATCTGGGATCAAGACGCCTGGGTTTGGGATTAGAGCCTATATGATCAGAGATGAGAACAGGGCTAACTGGTCCACATTTCAACCAACTCAGTAGTTCTGAGCTTCATTAGTACCAATTAAGTGAATGGATGAATGGACCACAGTGATTTAGAGGTGAAGACTGGCCACTGAAACTCGATCTCTGGCAAACTCTGGGACTAATTCCATTTTTACATGCTTTGAAGGGGTATCTGGTACCAGTTGTGGCAATATATGTGGATCTTCTTCCAAGGGCATCTCACTACCCTGTAAGTGAAAGAAAAATGTTGCATGCACCTTTTCCTGGATTAAGAACAGTGGCTCATGTCACCCACTTGAGAGTGATCCTGATGTCCACCTAACACTGAGAAAAATGAGGAAAAAATAAAGCAGGGTCTGAGACTGGAGACTTCTAGAAATTTAATACCCATCTGGTGCCCTGTAGGACATGAGGCAACATGAATACTCTCAGGAGGCAGACATTAGAGAGTTCTAGACAGAGACTAGCAGTAGCCTTTTAATGACAATCAGTCTCTTCTTAAAGGATGGATTGGGCAATTTGGCTTGAGCTGCTTCTCTTTAAAAGCAAGCAAAAACCCTCTTGCAGGTGTTTGAGAAATTGTGCCACAGTCCTTCCATTGCTGCTGTGACAATGAACTTCCTAAGTCTGTTGAATTCTAAATGCTGAGGCTCTTCTAGAGACTTCTTGTATGTAGTTTGGATCCTGTGACAGAAGACTATGACTTCACCATTTCCTCAGTAGTGAGCTACCCTACTTGCCTGCCTGATCCTGCTGTCTCTGTCACTCACCAACTCATTTGACCTCAGGGCAGGGCTTAATCTCTGCGAGGTTCAATTCCTTCTGTGTAGTTCTTCTGGAAGCAGGAAACTAATCAGGATTGAAACTCTTGGCTGAACACAGCTGGAATATAAGTAAAACAAGATATATGTAGTGTGTATTGCAGTACTCTGCCCAGATTCCCTCCTTAAGGCTGATGTACCCAATGCCCTGCTTTTGGGATTAACAGCTGCTGATGACTCAAAGCAGCTCCCTTTGCTGGAAATTGCCCTCAGCAGCAGAAAACTGTCTCACTCAAGGTTACATTTCCTTTCAGGGGTCACCTGCAACCAATGATTTGCTTCTGTAGGGAGTAATAAGCCTGTCCTCCATGGTTCATTATGGGACAATTCTGAAAGGCCTTCTCAGTTCCAGAGTTCACTGTAGAAGCCTCTGGACTTCTGTTGTAACCTCAATGTGGGCCAGCTTCTCCCCTTGCCAATCCTACCTTTTTCACTTCCTAACAGGTGTGTCTTCCAAAAACATTTCTAAAAATATCTTCTGCATGCAATGGTTCATTTTCAGAGTCTACTTTCAGGGAAGCCAGTTGAAGACAGTTGGAACTAGGAGTGGTCATAGGCAATAGATTGTAAGAAAAAAATCATTTGCCACCTGAATGACAGTGAGGACCCCATGACTCTTTCTAAGTGGAATATGGACATTCCCTGCTGTGTCATATTGGTGTAATTGCTAAAACTTTTACTAGTGGTAAATTGGGTTGGGATATTGGTGGAAGGAGACAGACTGACTGGTGCAATATCTCTGGTTCTTAAGAAGTAGAGGGAATTGTAATTGCAGTGACTTTGGAATTGGGTGGTTGTTACTGACCAACACATTGATCAAAGAGGGATAATGATGGGCTCAGGTGATTACCAATTCAAGACAAAATGTGGAAACTGGTAATGTTTAAGGAAATCCTAATCTCTTGCAGCTGGAAGGTAGACAGAGAGGAGGACCAGGCTCAGGACTTAATCATAAGAAGAGTGGAGCTTCAGAGAATGTTAAACTCACATTCTGGCAATTCTCCTGAGCCAACGTTAGGGCTCAGATGGAAGAAAAATGGAATCCTGAGACTTGAGCTGTGGATACCTGGGTAGATGAGGTTGTAAAGTTTGAAATCCTCGATTTTCTTAAATCTGCTGGACTTGCAAAGTGACCTACCTTCCCTTGTCAGAAAATAGTGGCTCTGCTTAACTTAAATAATGTGCAGAAGCCATGACAATGAGGGAAATAGTTACACCTACCTCCACCCCAAGATCTGCCCTCTTTTTATTCCTGGCATTCAGACAAATGACGCTGGTAAATTCTCAGCACAGCCTGAGGATAGGTTGGGTCAGCCAAGGGAGGAGACAGACTATACATCAAAACAGTTGCAGGATCTAGATTATAGGTATCAGCGAGGGTGGAAAAGTATGCCTGGGCCTTGTTCTTGAGGGTTCTGGATCAGGGAGCAGAGGAGCTTACAGTTGGATAAGGGGGAGTTATTCATATAGAAGCACTCTCCCATGATACAGCATTAAACACCCTGGCAAGGACTCTGGGTACAGTGCTAATATGCTGCTAGGATGGCTCTGGAAACTTGGAAAATGTGATGGTCCATATTAAGTAAAGTGGAGACAGAACTTTCCTGCCAGATGGTGGAGGAAGGAATCAAAAGTCTCAGAGTATCAAACATGCTAGAGTGGATATATAATGTAAGGCCAAAAAGCCATCAGCTGGTTCTGCTCCGTTGGAGCGTCTGGGGGACCCTGTGTCTGTCAATAAGGAGTGTGCCTGAGAGAGGAGCAGCAGCAATGTTGGGAAGACCAGTAGTACCTGACCTCTGCTGGCCAGGACTGATGACAGGAGATGCTGTGAGAATACTGGGTTCTCTGTGCACAGTGGAGCTGATAAGATCTCAACATAATAGAGGATAGGTGGCAGCGCCTTACAATCAGAAGTAGATAGGCAGTTATTACAAGGAATGGCAATGTTGAAGAGACAGTCATGTGGCCCAACCTGCAGAGAGCTGTGGAGATGGGTGGTCAGGGACTGATAGATGTCTTACTAAAAGTTTCGAGACCTGTTCCAGTTTTCAGATCTGGAACCCACCAACTGATGGAGAGGTTAGGTCCTTATGAGAAGGGACTCTGCAATACTATCTGCAACACTGTCACAGGTATCTTTAGTAGTAATTCCCCCATTCTTTACCCAAAGAGGCCTATGTCTATTTACTTGTGTGCATTAGGGAAAAGAGAATACCTAGACCTTTCAAAATTGTTGGTCACAAGATGTGAATTGGCATTGATGCCTGACCCAAAATGCCATTATGACCTTCCATTAGAAGGACACATGGTTGTCTGGTAATAAGTGGCATTTTGACTCAGATCCATTCACAGTGAATCCATTCAGTCAATGGACCTACATAATGGTTACTTCCCTGGCCCCTGAGTTTATAACTGTAATGAGCATGTTTGATAGTTAGTAGAACCCTCACACTGGTTTATTGGCCTGTGGTTAAGAGGTATCAGAGTGTGAAATGCCAACTGGAAGCCATCAAAACAACCTTTTTAATCCCTTAGCAAAGATAATAAATCAAAATCAATAATACATTCTAGGGAAAATAGTAGACACGAATGACACCTTTAAAGATATTAAGAATGCACAGGCAGTGGTCTCTGTCATTTCTTAATTTAATTAATCATTCTGGCCTTTACAAAAATTGGATAACTTGACCAAGTTGTACCCTCTTGCAGAAACTTCATGTAGAATCTTTGCTGGAGCAAAGTAACATGGTATGCAACCACTGATCTGGCAAATACATTCTTTTCTAGTTATCAAAAGGGTTATTGTATGCAGTTCCCATTTGTGTGAAATAAACAACAATATTCATTTACAGTCCTGCCTCAGGGCTTTGTTAATTCCTCCACTCTGCACTCTGTCTGAAAGAACCAGGGCTATCTGGGCATTCCTCAGAATATCATGTTGGTTCTCTATACTGACGACATTCTTTTAATTGGAAGAGATTAGCAAGAAATGGCAAGTATGTTAGAGGCTTTGATAAGATGGCCACACCAGAGATTGGGTGATAATCCCTATGAAGATTCAGGAGCCTACTGGATCAATTTTATATATATGTATATGTGTGTATACATATTATACTTTAAATTCTGGGATACATGTGCAGACCATGCAGGTTTGTTACATAGGTATACACGTGCCATGGTGGTTTGCTGCACCCATCAACCCATCATCTACATTAGGTATTTCTCCTAATGCTATCCCTCCCCTAGACCCCAACCCTGACAGACCCCAGTGTGTGATGTTCCCCTCCCTGTGTCCATGTGTTCTCATTGTTCAACTCCCACTTATGAGTGAGAACATGCCGTGTTTGTTTTTCTGTTCTTGTGTTAGTTTGCTGAGAATGATGGTTTCCAGCTTCATCCATGTCCCTGCAAAGGACATGAACTCATCCTTTTTAACGGCTGCATAGTATTCCATGGTGTGTTATGTGCCACATTTTCTTTATTCAGTCTATCATTGATGGTCATTTGGATTGGTTCCAAGTCTTTGCTATTGTGAACAGTGCCACAATAAACATATGTGTGCATGTGTCTTTATAGTAACATGATTTATAATCCTTTGGGTATATACCCAATAATGGGATTGCTGGGTCAAATGGTGTTTCTGATTCTAGATCCTTGAGGAATCGCCACACTGCCCTCCACAATGGTTGAACTAATTTACACTCCCACCAACAGTATAGAAGTGTTCCTATTTCTCCACATCCTCTCCAGGATCTGTTGTTTCCTGACTTTTTAATGACTCGCATTCTAACTGGCGTGAGATGGTATCTCACAGTGGTTATGATTTGCATTTCTCTAATGACCAGTGATGATGAGCTTTTTTCATATGTTTGTTGGCTGCATAAATCAATAATATTTTTTAGAAATTCAGTGTTCTGGGTTATGTTGGGGCATCATCTCCAAATTAAGAACAAATTGTTGCATCTTACACTTCTCACCATTATAAAAAAAAGTATAATACTTACTAGGTTTCTTCAGGTTGTGGGAGCAGCAAATTCCATATTGGAATATGTCTCAGACTGATTTGCTGAGTGGTAATATGAGAGACTGCCAGATCTGAGTGGGGCCTAGAGCAGAAAAGAGCTCTGCAGAATGCTCAGATCATTCAACAGGCTCCACGGTGTCAAATGTATCTGTGGTGGAAGAGGATGCCATGTACAGTTGATGGCAAAGGCCAATAGGAGAATCACAGTGTAGGGTTTTAGAGCAAGGTCTGTCATACAACATTCACAAAAAACACCTCCTGGCTTGCTACTATGCCTTGATAAAGATGAAGCAGCTAATCATCAGACATCAAGTAGCCACGTGGCCAGTGCTGTTCATCTTAAGCTGGGTTCTGACATTGTCACTGTTGTACAAGCACCTCTCCCACAGCTCTCACTGTGGCTGCATGGGGGTAGGGAGAAGCCTGTGGCCAGTTGCTAGAGGAGGAAAAGGTTGAATGTATGGGTCAGCTTGTGTGTATTGATGCAAACTGAAAATGCTGCTACACTGCAACCCCACTCCCCACTTAGAAGCTCCTGAAAGTAGCACTAAGGGGAAAATCTTCCCACTGGGCAAAGTTCTGGGTGGTGCATCCATTTTATGTGGGAAGAGAAATAGCTTGAGATAAGAATGTACATGGACCCAAGCAGTTTGAAAGATTATGGACAAGGGGGTCTGGGAAAGTAGACCATGGATAGACCTGTGCGAATGGGCACAAAGTTTTAAGATCTTTGTATTAAAGCCTACCTGGGTGCATTCATCATGGGAGAGGCATTAAACAACCATGTAAACAGAATCACTCATTAGTTGACATCAGAGACTGGATGATCAGTCTCTGACAGTACAGGTATCATGGAAACATGAATAGAGTAGTCATGGTGGCAGGGATAGGGGCTATGATGGCCCTAACAGTGTGGACTCCCTCTCCTACTCATCAAAACTTATCTAGCTACTGCTGCTACCAAATACCCAACCTTCCAGCAACAAGCAGAGCCTCTAACGGCACTATTTCTGGAGGGGAAAACCAGCTGGCTGGTGGAAAGTTGATTACTTTGGAACTCTTGCACACTGGAAAAGACAGCAATTCATCTTTACTGTTATGTACACATATTCTGGGTGTGAATTTGCCTTTCCTGCCCACAGAGCCTCTGCCCAGCACCATTATCTCAGAAGGTTTACAGAAGGTTTCATTCATCAGTGTGGGATACTACACAATATTGCCTTTGGCCAATGCACCCACTTTACAGCAAAGGTTGTGTGGCATTGGGTCCATGATTTGGGAACCTGGTCCCACCCCATAGGAAATTGCTGGCCTGATGGAGTGGTATGATGGATTTTAATAAAAAATTGAGATGCCCTCTAAGGATGGGGCACCATCCTTCAAAATGTGGTATACACCATCAGCATTAGGCCCTATACATTCTGGCTTCCAGAGAAGAATGCTTTCACCAGAAAACAGTAAAAGCACCATGAGCTTGAAAGTATGGCTGCTGTCTGGTCCCTTCAGGTTCCTTGTGCCACGAGGGCAACAGGAAAGGAGTCACTGTACTGGCAGGAGGAATTCATCTTGGTCATCAGGAGGAAGCAAGGCTGCTACTACACAAAGAGCACAGGAAAGAATATGATTATTGCTCACATGTAATACTGTTACCCACTCGTAACAGTAAATAAGCAATTATAACAGCCATGGCCTACGGAATGCATGGTGACCAGTGATAAGGGTTTGGGTCACCATACCAGGAGTTGCCTAAACCAGCAGAGGTTCTAGCTGAGAGTGAGGGGAATCTAGAATGGAATGTGGAGGCGGAATGATGACCATCAGTTGTGACTTTGAGGTCAGCTTCAGTAGCAGTATTTTAGTTCATTTCCTGTTCTTTCTGAAAAGTCCCCGGGAAAAAAGAACAGCTAGAATGTGGAGATGCTGTTACTAGATGGGGAAAATTTATGGTAAGAAGCAAGTGGGTCTGAATGGTGCAGGGGATAAACTGTAGTGGATACTGTGGCGCTCTGCCTGGATCCCCCTTTCAGGGTTTATGTATCGAGATTCTCTCCCCAACTGCAGTCTCCTGGTATAGTTCCTCACTGGTGATGTTGGTTGCTGAGGACTCACAGCCGTGCCCTTGCAGGAGTTGTCCTTGACAGCATGGAATGCCACATCCAATGTTACATTCTCTCCCAGAGGTGGTGGTCTCTGGCCATAAGTGATTTATGTGGACATACAAAATCCAACCTCTTACCTCAATCTAGGGTAACTCTGAAGGGCATTTCCGCTCAAAAGCTTTCCAGATAATAAGCTGGAAACTCTTATAAGTAACTCTACTGTTACTTCATTGCAGGTCAGCATCACTCTGCATGATCCTAGCCCGCTTACTTTCTTGTGTGTATCTCTGAAAATATTCCGCAATCAAACTTCTGCATGCAATTCTCCATCTCAAAATGTGTTTCCCAGGAACTTGAATGAAGACAATGTATAAACTTCCTAGCACAGAAGACACCCAGTAAGTGTCAGGTCTGTCTCTTTCCCTCTGTTATTCCTTACTTGAAACCACGGCCCTTGTCTGTAATCTCATGAATATTTACCAAATAGTCATAATATAATTGATCCTGGTAAGAGGGAAGGATGAGGATGTGGGACATGGTAAGCTGTCAGGAGGCACAAACTCCAAAGCCTTGCAGGATGAAACAATGAACTGAAGCCCTGAGCACGTGACATGGCTTGTATCTTACTACGCATGTTGCGTACACTGCCAATTTTACACTCAGAGGTGGGTATGATTGTTTCATTTGACAAGGAAACTGCCACCGAAAAGAAGAGAATCTTCCAACTCTCTAGTGTGCCATACTGCTTCCTCGAAGCCCTCTTACTTCACAAATGCTTTGATTTTCCTGGCAGTGCGTCATTGCCAAGCAACCCACGGATTGCAGGAAGCAGTCCAGATATCCTGCTCTATACTGCTCAGTGATCTCAGAAGAGCAGGTATGCACTACTGTATCCTGGAACTGTGCTCTAAATGCTGAAGGACAAGCGAGAGAGTGAGTTTTCCTCCTAAGCGCTAACTCTAATATAGGCAATTGTATCAGAAAATCAAACTTTTTTTTTAGACAGAATTTCGCTCTTATTGCCCATGCTGGAGTGCAATGGTGCTATCTTGCCTCACTCCGCCTCCCGGGTTCAAGTGATTCTCCTGCCTCAGCCTCCTGAGTAGCTGGGACTACAGGTGCCCACTACCTCGCCCGGCTAGTTTTTTTTGTTTTTTGTTTTTTTGCATTTTTTAGTAGAGACAGGGTTTCACCGTGTTAGCCAGGATGGTCTCGATCTCCTGACCTCGTGATCCGCCCGTCTCGGCCTCCCAAACTGCTGGGATTACAGGCTTGAGCCACCGCGCTCGGCCTAAAAATAAGTTATTTAATAAAAAAGAAAATTAAACTTTTTCGAGGTCGGGGGTGGAGGTAGAGTTAATATGTCACAGGGTACTTTGGCTGAACAGAAATAGTATGATTACTTCTTGCGACATTGTGATCAAGGACCTATGGAAGGATTAACTGCAAGAACCAGTTTCGGACATGATCTTCCCTGGAGAATTCACTACAATTTATTTCTCTGTCTTCACAACATCAGAGTCTGATGGGCAATATTTTCCTGGGTGACATGTGCCTAGAGAGCTATTGGAGGATGTAGAGAGATCTCTGTTCTGATTTGTAACTTATAATACGCAAAGAACTGCTGAGAGAAAAGAGAGAGAGAGAAGAGGAGAGGAGATAAAGAAAAGAGAGATCCAGTAGAGGGAAAATGTAAGTCCTTGCTTTCTCCTTCTCTGTGCCAAGTAGGTGTATGCTGCTGCTAGGAGCACTTGGCCAGACTGGCAGTCAGCAATGGCAGCAGTCTAGCTGTGGCTTGGGGCCAGTGGGAGGCAGGCTGTGTGGCAGACTGAGCATGGGTGAGGGTTAGGTGGAAGTGGGAAGTACTAGAAGCACATTGTTGCAGTCAGCATAGAGATTTGGTGATTAAAGTTTAAGATCTGTGTGGCAAGGAATGAATGACACACACATACACACAAAATCCTCTTCAAGTTGTTATTGGGCTTTGAGGTGAATGTGTTTCTGGTACATTTGCTGAAATGAAAAAAATTAAGATGATAGGGCTATCCATTTGTGACCCATATGCCTTCTCATGGACAGCCTCAATTTACATAAAATAAGAGCGTCAGCTCCTCCTCCCTCTTCCAGGCCACATTCCTCTAGCTCATGTGGATACGATGGTTTGCGTCTTTTCTGCTCCGGGTCACTCCAGGCCCCAGCTTGTTTCTGCTCTTGCCTTCATCTGCCCACTTGACCCTGGGCCTCTGCTGCCTCTGCCAGCCTTGAAACTTGAGACAATCCCTCTCTTGCTTTATTTCCTTTATTCCCCCAAGTTACTGCTGCTACAAGGGTTTTTTGTGCAGCAGCTTTCACTGAAGCTCTTGGGACAGAGGAGGGGGTCAGAGAACAGGCAATAACACGAAACCCCTCAGAGAGTGTTCTTGCCTGTGGCCTTCACCAGCTGCTCTGAGGCATGGCCTCTTCTCGCTCGCCCTGTGGTGATGTTCTCTTTTTCCTGTTTCTTGTCTGAATTCCAGTCCTGCCCCACTCCTCTATCCTCAAGGACTATGTCTTAGTCCACGTGGGCTGCAATACCAAAATACCTTAAACTGGGCGATTAATAAATAATAGAAATTTATTTCTCACAGTTCTGGAAGTTAGGAAGTCCAAGGTGAAGCTGGCAGATTTGGTGGCTGGTGAGGGTGCTGTCTGCTTCCAAGATGGCGCCTTGTTCCTGTGCCCTCAGGAGGGGACCAACACTGTGTCCTCACATGGCAAAAGGGACAAAAGGGCAAGGCAGCTTCCTGAAGCCTCTTTATAAAAGCATTAATCCCATTCACAAGGGCAGAGTCCTCGTGAGCTGTCCAAATCTCCACCTCCTAGTATGCCATCGCCTTGGTAATTAGGTTTCAACATATACATTGTGTAGGGACACATACATTTAAACCACAGCAGGCTGCAATTAAGCACCAGGCCTGAGGTCCCGGCTTTCTTTGTGGCTGATCTTCTACTAGATTTGGGGCCTCCGATCAGTCTCTTCACCTCATTCAGAGTCCCTTTTGTGTAGTGAGGGTTTAATAGTGATATGTATCACCCCAGCAGGTTCCTAACTTTCAGAGTGAAACTTGAGACTTTGACTTCTAATTCCTCACTTGACATTTCCTCTATTCACTTTTCTTTCCCCATTCTGGGGGTCACTGAACCTTCTGGTTTACATCGAGCTAATCTCTGTAGACCCATGTTGAGGGCATCAGTTCCTTTGTATGTAAAATGAGAAGTCTTTAATCTGGAATCTTCCTTTACAAGTCTAAACTAGAGCCCAGAAAAATTGATATGTATGTGTGTGTGTATATATATAATTTACATATATGTGTATGTTAGATTATTCATTTTAATTTAGTTTGTGATGGAAAAAGAAAAGAACTTAACTGTCTATCAATAGAGGAAAAATTGGGTAGGTTATGGTTCATAATACAATAAAGTACTATGCAACCATGAAAAAGAATGAAGAATCTCTATGTTTGCTTTTCTTGAATAATGTCAGTAGTTTATTATAAATTGAAAAAGCACCATCTGAATCAAAAGGTAGAACATGATTTTTAAAAGTCTCTCTCTTCCTCATTCTCTCCTTCTCTCTCTTTCTCTTTCAGTGTAGAAATAACTTGATAAACATAGAAAAAAGTCGAAAAGGAAGTCTTCAAACTGCTTCTTACTGATGGAGTGGGAGAGGTGTGCTTTTAAATCTTACTTTACATAATTTTCCAAGGAGGTAGTTAAGTTGCAGAATTATGAATGTCCCTTTTAAAAAATATTCTTCAAATTAAAATATTTACAAATATAGCATCATAGGAAACCAGCTGACAAAAATGAAGGGATTAGGCTAAATGTTCTTTAGATATTGTCAAGCTTTATTATTCTGGAATATGTATTTCCCTGTCAAGAACAAATAAGATTTTTAAAATATAAAATGCCTAAAATAATTTCTAGACTATATTAAGCACTTAAAATATGTAACTCTTATGTGAAAATTTAATTTGATCCTTTAATGTATCCTTGCTTCTTGTATTCTTTTTTTATTTTTATGATTTTTGAAGATGTTCATTGGTTTGCAAGTGTTAGTGAAATTAAAATTTCCTCTGGAAACTTCATAAGTAATTAAATGTATACTTACACAATAATTCTTTCTTGATTTGTTTAATATCTAGCCAAGCGCATGTAACGGTATTTGACCATCTTTATTCAGCCAGCAAATTAACCACACGACATTCCTGTAATCAAGCTGAGGCACAGCTAGGGAAAGAGACAGCTGCTAACCCCTTGGCCCACACCCCTGTAGTCTCTTTGCACTGTTTAGCCCAGGTCATAGTCTTGCCACATGGGACTGAAGCTTTTTGGTACCTGCCTGCTTGGTCATCTCCCCCTCTTTCCACCCAAGACCACTGAGTTTTCAGAAGTAAATGAGCATAAGAAAAAATACAGGATTTTGGTCTTTTGGGTATGCTCATCAGTGAAGCCACTGACCCTCTGCTACAGGTCTTTATTGCATTCTCTGGCCACCTGACCGTCCTCCCTTGATGCCCCGTGCACATATGATAATCACAGGTGTGTCCCTCTGGCATGTGACCTGCCTTCTGTTAAACCCCTAGTCTTTCAGTTTATTCAAAAAACACTGGATTTGGCCCTTTAAGAAACTGAATTCACTCTCCCAGATCAAGACAAGAGTCTACTTATTCCATGGAAGCAGTAATTCAGTTATAGTTGTCCTGGTGGCCTAAAAAAGTCAGTGCTGCTTCCAGAGGTGCCTGATTTATTCTCTGAATGTAATTTATGTACTGGGAAAATCTGATTTGGTGAGTCTTTGTTCGGTGAAACTCAGAAGCAGGTCAAAAATTGAGAATTCAATGTATGACCTCGGAATATGTGGCAAAGATGCAACAACACTCAATATGGAAATAAAAAACCTTCCACATTCCAGAGGAGAGTTTTTGTGTGTGCATTTTTCTTCTGGTTTAGTTTTGCGAGCCTTGATCTAGGGAAGAGAGTTTCTCTAACATGAGGCTGCTCCCAGCATAACAATTCATTCCCACAATATCTTATGTAACTCAATCGCCGTGCGACAGTTTCGGAAGAAAGAACTGATAGCAACGACCCACATGGAAAAACTTTTTTACTTCTGGAGTACAATCCTTTTCCTTTCATTCATTCTCTTGTCATGTTTGTTTTCAATCTGTCCTGGGAATATGTTAGAGATTTGGAGTTAAATGTGTATCGTCACTCAAGTGGTAAATGTCCTCATTTTTCACCTCACCAAAAATGACTAAAAGTATAAACCAGGAGCAGAAGATAAAAAGGTTGTAGTTTGTCACCAAGGAATCCTCCCTCTGGGACCCGTCCTCACCCTCTTACTCTCCATCTCCCCTACAACCCCTGTCCTTCTGTCCCTTGAGCTTGATTTTTGTGTTAAGAAGTTTTGTGACTTAATACAGAGTGTTTCTTTGAATCAGGCATTTTGGGTAGCATGAAAAAGAAATAGAATGTGAGGTCCTTGTTCTCAGAATGCCCAAAATCAAAAGGCTCTGTATCCTGTAATCTTTTCTCTTTCTCTTTTGAAGATTTTAAGCACAGTCACTCAACTGTCCTCCTCTCTTTCTTGAGTCTGCCTTGAGGGGACAGTGAGATGATCACATTTGATTTCTCATTAGGAACATATGAACAGGCTCAGACACTTTTAAAGTGTTAATTAGTAGCAGCCAGTACCGCATGAATTCATAGTACCATATGAATCAGGTAGAATCTCATACAGCTTTGGGACCAAGACCTTGGGTAACAGGGAATTTTGACCAGCATGGTCAATGAAGCGAGCTGGCAACTTCTTTTTTAAAACTGGAAAAGCTCAAATTAAGCTTCTTTCAGTTTTGTCACCAGGCTGTTTGCTGGTAAATTGGATTTCTGAGCCAGACAGTGCTACATTTAGGGAAGTCAACAGAGCTTATTGACACTGTTTTCCAGGTAGTGGTGCTGTATTTAAGCTTGCAAAATGTGTTTTTTCTATGTCCTAGGAAGGTCAAGAGGAAGTTCATATCTCTTAAGACTCCTTTTTGATGCTTAGCATATAGTAGGTGCTCAAAAATATGTTATTGATTAAACCAAATAAAATGCAGGAAAAGAAACTAACTTCCATAGCTCTAAGATAGTCATCCCCTCCTTTAAATGAGCAAGAAAATCAGGCTTCATTTATTTTAAACCTCTGCATACATTTTCCTTTCTTCCTCATATTTGCGGGTTAGTGACTATGCTTTGAATTAGAAAGAAGATGGGTGAAGGGATGAGTGAGCCCTGCCACATTTAAGTTTGTTGAATATTGCAAACTGCTTTGAGTCCAAAAAAAAAAAAAAAAAAAAAACCCAGAGCATGTTTGGCAAAGCCCTTTCCCCTCAATGTTTTAAAAGCATGTGGACTTAGATGGAAATGTAATCTGCATGTTCATTTACACGTAACTCATCAAAACATTTTAAACAGTACTTTGAAGTTTGCAGAGCCTTTTCAATCTTTTTTATGGAAACTTTTGAAGCATTTTGGGAGTTTTCATGGAAATCTGTGTTTGGCTAAGACCAAGCGTACTGGACCCTCTTTCCACCCTCCCCAAATATTTCATATTGATCTAAATATTCCACCCTGTATTCATATGGGTTCTGTTGCTGTAACAACCCATTCCTCCATATATAAATGGATGTTTATTAAATTTTATGGAGAAATGGACAAATAACTGAAATTTGAAAGGAACAAAAACACTGTCAGCCTTTGATGGACAAAAGCTGGACAAAGTCAATCTTTGATGGTATTCTAATGGAGGATAAAGGTGCCATGGGCAATTCACACTGGCCCAAAGAAAAATATTTCTATTTTGTTTTAGAATGACTCATGTCTCTATTAGTTATGAAACTCAAAATGCTAGAAATATTTGTTGAGTTTCAGTTAGATTTTTAAAATATTGGCAAATTGCTGGCAGAGAGGGCATGGTCACGTTTGCATTTTGGATAGGAGGTTGTTGCAGCAGTGGAGGATGGATCCCAGGGAAGGCTGGTTTAGATGCATACTGCAGTGGTCCAGGTGCTGAGGTGGGCAGGCAGGCACAGATCTGAGAAATATTTAGAAAGTAATTTAGCAGGACTGATTGATGACAGATTGGCTAACTTAAGTGACTAAATGGATAGCAGTGATAGTAAGTTAGCCTTGGAATATAGGATAAAGAGCAGTGGTATGGTTTCCATCCGTGTTCCCACCCAAAACTTATGTCAAATTGTAATTCCCAGTGTTGGAGGTGGGGCCTGGTGGGAGGTGATTGGATCGTGGGGGTGGATCTCTCATGAATGGTTTAGCACCATCCCCTCCTTGATGCCATCCTCGTATCTCACAAGATCTGGCGGTTTAAAGAGTGTGGCATCTCCTCCCTGGCTCTCTGTCTTGCTCCTGCTCTGGCCATGTGACAGTGCCTGCTCTCACTTTACCTTCCAACACTATTGTAAGTTTCCTGAGACCTCCCCAGAAGCTGACCAGATGCCAGCACCATGCTTCCTGTATAGCCTGCTAAACCCTGAGCTAATTGAGCCTCTTTTTTCAAATGAATTACCCAGTCTCAGGTATTTCTTTATAGCAATGCAAGAATGGCCTACTACAAGTAGGTTTGGGAAGAAAGAAAGATGATAAGCTCAATTATAGACATACTGACTCCTATGTGTAAATGGAGATGTAAGGAGATATTCCACTTACGATTCCGAAGCTGTGGGGAGAGATCAGACTGGGTAACAATTTGTCAGTCACCAGCTTATAGCTGGGTACTTATAGGTGAGAGGTGGGTAAGCCCATTTGTGAAGGTTTATAGACCAAATCTATACTTACAGTGATGAAGGAGAGCTAAGTGGAGGGCACAGCATAAAGGGAGGGGGCCTTTCTGGGTGGTAGTGGTATTAGCATGCTTTTAGGCTGAGGAAAGTGAGCCTGCTTAGAGAATGAAATGTCTGAAGAGTTAGGGTTGAGATGGGATTTCTCAGGGAAAAAAATGGTAGGGACAAGGTGGAGGACTGGGTCAGCATTAGGTAGAGTTTTGGCAGGTAGGAGAAAGAACCTTTTCTCTGAAATCAAAGGAGAGGAAGGAGATAAAATTTTAAGATGGATGCATATGTATGTATGTGTGAGTGTATATGCTTTAAGTTTTTCAAGAAGTGGTAGCCAATGTGGTTGTCAGCAATTAGAAATATGAACATGCCTGAAATATTAAAAAGTTAGAGCAAAATGGAGAATAGTCAGTGTATATTGATGTGAAATAAAACATATATGCAATAATTGCTCAGAGAAATAAGAGGCAACTGGCCTTGAATTAATCATTTGCAGTGACTCTTACAGTTGCAAATAACAAAAAGCCAACCAAGGATTAAGAAAAAAAAAAGTATATGTGTTGGCCTACATGGTTAGCCATCAAACAGTGTCCTCGGGCATCTTCAGCCTCCACTTCCCTCTGAGTTGCTTTAATTTGGAAATAGGTGCTTCTGTGTGGTAGCAGCAGATCCAGACTTATATATCCTTTTGGAAAGATAAAGTTGAGTTTGAAGTGCTGGAGTTTAAGATTTCTGTTGGGGAAAACTGGGGGATAATGCATTGCAGAGTCTGAACATGCAAATGGTTAATTCAAGTAAGGTGGAGATGGAGGTAGTATGAACTGAAGAATCCAAGGAAGTGTGAGGCCAGGGTCAGGGAACTGTCACAAGGACACATTCATGATGATGTCGGGGTTGGGATAGGGAAATATACTTTGAACTAGATGCCAGTTTTCCAGGAATGAAAAGGAGTGATTAGAAGGTTGCTTGATGACAGTAATAAGAAAAAATAAGATACATGCTATAAATAGATGTCATAAGCAGGTGGCTATTTTTTTTCTCCAGTGAGGATAAGGTTTAGGTTTGGAGGAGCACTATGAATTGGAAAAATCCTGACTTCTAAGTCTTGGAACGCAGATCTAATTAATTCAGACTAAATGTTGGTATATTTGGCAAAACTGAGGAGAGGGCATGGGTGGACGGAGCTGCCTGAGAGAGTGGAATCAAGTATTTCCCCACAAACTGTCTTTCTCTACCACTCATTTTGCATCTCTTCACCATTTGGGTTCTATTCTACAAAAGGTGACAGCTCATATTTTCACAGTGTTGTCACATAAAGAGGAATCTTCCTCCTCTCTTAGCTCTAATGGGAAACATTTCAGGGCAGAACTCTGGCACAGCCCAGTTAGGTGCTCACCACTGGTTCTAATGCGGCCAGTGATGTTGGATGGCTATGACTGGTCCAGTTACGGTTGAGGCCAGCCCTGCACTAATCACTACGTCAGGGAGGTGGGACCTATAAGACAGTTTTCAGAACAAAACCCCAAGTTCTTCCAATAACCTGTAGGCCTACATGATCAGATTCCCTGCTAGCTTGTTAGCTTTGTCCACATTCCTGCCCCACAGATTTCACTCTCCTTCCTTGGATAGGTCAAATGTGCTTCTGGATCAGAATCTTTGCATCTGCTGTTACATAGAAATGCTTTCTCCCCAGATATCTGCATGACTCAATTCCTTAGTTCATTCAGGTCTCTATTTACATATCAATCACTTATTCAGAGAGGTCTTTCCTGATCACTTTAACCAAAACAATGCTCCCTCCCCATCTAATCTCTAGCCTCTCTTGCTTGTTTTTTCATAACATGTGTTATTTCTTTACATACTATATATTTGTTTATCTTGTCTCCCCCAAGAGAATGTAAGCTCTATGGGAGCAGGGATACTTGTCGGTTTGGTTTATTGCTATATCTTCAGCTGTTTAAGTGCTGCCTGCTTCCTGGCCTCAAGGTGGGACAACTTTGCAGTGAGATTTAAATTCCAAAGCTCACTCTCCCCACAATCCAGCCAATCCTTGTTTGGCTTCATCCCCTTCCCATCCTGCCTTACTCCCTTTCTTACTAAAGAGTTTCCTGAGAATGTTCCCACATTGAATCACATAGAACTGAATCTCTGTCTCAGGATCTGTTTCTGGGGAAACTAATGTAAGACATTTGCATCCAAGTTACCTGCTTTATATATTATCTACTGGTTATATATATATATATATACACACACACACACACACACACACACACACACACACATATATGTAGAGAGAGAGAGAGAGAGAGTTTCCAGGGAAACTAATGTAAGCTATTTGCATTCAAGTTACCTACTTTATATATTATCTACTGATTTTATATATATAGATATATAGATATAGATATATGTAGAGAGAGAGAGAGACAGAGAGAGAGAGAGAGAACCAGTGGCAATTTAATGTGGACTTTCTTATTTAGTGGTACCTGTTTGTGGTTGTGTTCCTTATGTTGCAAGCTCTAACCACATGAGCATTGTAGAGGCAACTAGAAAATTATCAACAGTTTTCCTGAAGGTAAAACAAAGATTGAAATCACTCCTGAACAACTGAAATGCAATTCAAGCCATGTATGTAATTCTAAATTTTCCAGTTAAATTGCACACATTAAAAAAACCAAAAAGAAGATTTTAAAATGTAAAAGTAATTAATTATATATTTTATTTAATCTAATAATTCAAAATATTGCCACTTCAACATGTATTCAATATAAAATTATTGAGATATTTTGTGTTCTTTGTTTTTGGAATAGCTCTTGGAAATTAGAGGCACAGCATATCTCAATTTGGGCTAGCCACTTTTCAAATGCTCAGTAACCACAGGTGGGTATCACATTGGACAGTGCAGAAGATAGCCTGCTTTGGTCAGAATCATTTAACATCTGATTCATTCAATCAAAAGTATAATTTCTCTCTTACTGTCTCAATTCTGCAATTTTTCTTTAGTAACTACAAATGTATTCCTCAAAGGCTTAGCAATATGCAATGATAATGAAAGCGTCTGCAGGGCTGCTGAAGGTCACCTGTGTCTGCCTGCAGAATGCAAAAGAGAAGCAGAGTTTCTTTAAAAAAAAATGTGTGATGTTGATAAATACAGAGTCGGGCTCTCATCATTAAGAACATGGTGTTTTCCAATAATTATGAATGCTGAATTAATCCAATGTTCCAAGTGGAAGAATGTTCTAAGTGGAATTGTGAATGCTGAATTAATCCAATGTTCCAAGCTACGTTTTATTTTAGCCGTTCCACTGGGCTGGTGGCTGAGAAAGCAAGTCTGAGGCTCCAAAGCACATGGAAGCAGGCCGATGGGAAGCTGTGGAAGGTTGGTTCCAATTAGTCTGAGGTTAGCAAGAGGTTTAGCCTCATTCCTCTCTAGAAGCAGGGTGCTAAAATGCGTGTAATGCAAATGAAAAAAATACTGAAAACAATTTACATACACCAGACTTCTATATATAATGCTTTCCTATGTGTTATCTCTTATTTGACTTGGCATCCAGAGATAGGTAGGACTTGTATTACCTCTCCCCATTCTTTAGGTCATTGTGGTCAATACCTTGCCTCTGGTCACACAGTTCCTAGCACCTGATCCTGGACTTGAATTGGAGTCAACTGATTGTTACCTAGGCACATCACATCCAGACATTGCTCATAAACCACCTGCAATGTAGGTGCTTGGGAATGCAAGAGAAGAAGAAAGCAAGGCCTCAGATCATTTTTACAGTTAAATGATGTTAAATCTTTCCTGATTTATATATTTTTCCTTCCCCGATATACTGTAAGTGGAAGGCTTTCCAGTCCTTTGACTTAGCTTTGGAAACTTGAAAAATTCTGGATATTATGTTGCTGCAGAAATGACACATATGTGTTTCTCCTTCCTGAGCTTTTTCCAAAGGCACTAATGTAAAAACCAAACAGCTGAGAAATCATTGCCGGGCCTCTCTTGGCAGAGAAATCGTCACCTGGTCTCTCTTGGCAGGGCCTCCCCACTCCCACTTCTTTCCTGGGTCCGGTGTTAGCTACACCCACAACAGGGAATTTGAATTGAGATCTAGAATTCCATGTCATTTCTTTACGCTAAGTACAAGAACTGGAAGAAGTTAGTCTCCTCTTGAATAAGACAGTTAGACGCAGAAGGATTTAGGGAATTCCAGGTTTTCAAAGACAAAGATGAGGCCATCAGATGACTTTTCAGTGTCATATGATTTTCAGGATACTAGTTAAATAAATTAACTGTAAACCATAACTTTGGTTCCAAATTTTGTACTCAAACTTAGCTGCACATTAGAAACCTGAGGGAGGAGCTATTTAAAAGAATATGCTGGTACCTGTGCCTGTCTTACACAGATTCAGATTTCATTGATCTGGAATGGGGTACTGCACATTGGTGTCAGGTGATTCTGATGTGAGACCTGGGTCAAGAACCATTATAAATTTACAGATTTTTTGTAAAGCAAAATTTCAAATTTGTATCACTCTTTCTATCCATGCAAAATTTTCAGAATTTCTAGGAAAAAATCAAACTTCATTTTGAAACCACAATTTGAAGTTTAAAAAGGAAAATGAGCTGCTTTCTGATTCAGAAAGGACTACAGATCCTTTTATAGGACAGATTAAACAGGTGATAATTTACACTGCTCTCTTGGAATGACCTTAGAGAACTGCACGGTGAGACAAGAGTTGTAAAGGAGACTGCTAACCAACGTTCATCTTTTTCACTCTTTCTGCTCTCTCTCCCTCTTGCTCCTTTTCTCTTTTAATCAACTGGTGACATTGATTGCTAAGTCAAAGTTGTTGTAATCGTATTATTTTATGTTTTCACAGAATGAAGTTTTATACCCTTGGTCTCAGTTTTGGGTAAGTGAAAGAGTCACTAAGAAGACCCGAGTTAAAGTCCCAACTCTTCCTCTTCCATGCTGTATGTCAATGACAAGTTCCTTAAGTCTTCAGTCTTCAATATTCTCATCTACAAAATGTGAACAATAGTAGTTATGTCATTTGGTTGGTAGGGAGATTCACTTAGACTACCTATAAAGAGTTTAACACTGAGTTGGGTGCATTTAGTGAAGTTACTATTAATTCTTAGCTTTCCCACTATAGTAAATCAACATAGACGAATGCTCAATGAATCTTAGTTTCTCCTAGTCTTCTTCCCTTCCTGAGTTCTCCTTAAGAAACCTGAAACAGTATCTCTCCACGTGCACCAGCCCTCTCCCTAACCCTACACATTTTTTGCCGTTTTCTTATATGGCTCTCAGTGTTTTCTGAAGGTCAATGGTCAATGTTTCTTAATAGAAAAAACTGCCCATTATAGCAATTTCACTTATTTTAGCTCATTTTCCTCCATTTCAAACCCCAATGTTGGTTTGTATTGTTGCGTGAGTTTTTATATTCCACATTGCCAACTTTGGAGGCATATACCACTGGGGCCTGCCCACTGAATTACACATGTCCTCTTTTTCATTTCTATTAGGTTGGTGCAAAAGTTATTGCTGTTACTTTTAGTAGTAAACTTTCGTATGGCAATTGGTGGTAAAACGGGTAGAACTGGTAGAAGAACAGCCTTCTTTTTTCAGCTTTTAGATGTATTGTTCTTTCCCTTCCCCACCAACTCCTGCCACATCCTATTCCTCACTTCAAAACCAACTTTCTTAGTAAGCTTTGCCACACAAGACCTCCCAGATTATGCTCTGCACATAATCAGTGACAGACCATGCACATAGACTAGACTGTGAATGGTTCCCCCTAGAAGTTTGCAGTGCACACCCTGTATAACTATGTGCCTGTAATATTCCTACCAAATTACTTCTCATGAGTTTATCAAGAGCCCACTGTTTTCCAAAGCAGTTGTATCATCTTACATTCCCCCAGTACACATGTACGAGAGTTCCAGATCCTCTACATTCTCACCAATACTTGGCATGGTCCACCTTTCTAATTTTAACCCTTCTAATAGGTGTGTAGTAGTATTTCATTGTGGTTTTAATTTGTATTTCCCTGATGACTACTGATGTTGAGCATCTTTTCATGTGCTTCTTTGCTATTTGTAAATCTTCAGTGAAGCGTCTGTTCCAATCTTTTTGCCCATCTAAAAAATTGGGTTGTTTGTTTACTTAGTATTCAATTTTCCCACACACCCCTAACATATAATGTATATGCATACTTATGTATTATATACATAATACATAAAATATACTTTCTAATTTTGATAATGTCTCTTTGCCAGCTTATAAGTTCCTCAGAACAAAGGAGTTCCTTGAGAACAGAAGACATTATAATATGTAAATCTATGGCATCCAGTTGAGATTCAATTACCTGATGGATACTTCTTAATCATTTCACAGTGGTGGGGACCAGTCCACATGTCCTTCTCACACATTTGGAGACCATGCTGCTCAGAGTCAAATGTTTTTTAACGTTAAGGTCCTGAATTAACCTAATCCTATTTAAAGAGTTTTGTATGGATAACACATGTTACACAATTTGCAACAGAGGTACTTTTAAAGTTATTTTAGAGAAAGAAAAATCAGTAGTTTTCCCCAAGTAGTTAAATCAGAAAGTATTTACTTCTAAATTATTAGCAATCTGTTTAGAACAGCAGTTTAATATTTCCAGTAGGTTATCTCTGTAGGTGATTTTAAGTAAAAATATACAATTTTAAAGGAGCAAGTGCCTGTTTACTCAAATGCAACATGTGTTTGTATATTGTCAAAGGGAAGAATCGTGGTTTCTGAAAATAATTTTAAGATGTTCAGACCAATTGACAACCCTACTGTGAGATATCTACAAAGTGTAATGTCCTTTGGAATAAATATCACATGAAAAGTGAACAAGAATAATATGTGAAACTTGTCATAGTAGTTCTGCAGGTGCTCACTTCACTCAATTACATGGAAGTTGGTAGCAGCATCTCCTGTAAATTGTGAGAAAAGATTATTCTATTGAATAAAATGATACTACATGCAGAATTCTGGCACATAGTACCAGTTCTTTTAATTTGAGCTTAATTTCATTTTTAGCTCAATAATGGACAATTTCCAGTGGGTCATTGGGACCTTGATAGATTGCCCAGTTCTTCCTCACTCTCCTGGTGGGCTGTCAGCTAACCAAGCCCAAACATTCCTTTCCCTGAAACACCCAAAGAGATGCCTCATTTTTGTTTTATTCCCCCACTCTGATGTCTCACAACCAGGGATCATTCTGGTTACAATTTTAAATCTGTTTTCTTTTGTCTCATTCTTAGATACTAACTGTTTCATCCTACCTGAGTGGCATAACTTCATGTAGGAACTTCTACATGATTGAGTGCTCTATCCACTTAATAAAGCAAAGCTATTTTGTTGAAGTTTTCTTATTTTCATGATATTATTTACATATGGGACTCTAGGGTTTTTTTCTCTGTTATTTGGACAACGAATTAAACTACCAAAATCTTGCAACAATCTCCTTTAGTTACCATCATTTCACAGAAATTTATGGGGGGCTCATGTGAAGTTCCAGACACTTCATATGTGATCTTTAATTTTTATAAAAATATTGTAAGATAGGTCTTAATTCACTCATTTTACAGAACATTAAAATTATGTCCCAAGATTACACAGCCATTCAGTATCAGAGCTTTCTCTTGTTATCAGTAACGGCAATAATATTTTTTTTAACCTGTTAAAGCTTTGTGCTAGAATTTTGGAAAAAATAAATGGTGGAAGTACGACCATCATTAGCATTAACACATTTTGAAAAAAGTTAA
>NW_012115500.1:4233398-4265182 GCF_000951035.1 Colobus angolensis palliatus | reverse complement strand
TGCACAAGTATACATATGTAACAAACCTGCACGTTATGCACATGTACCCTAGAATGTAAAGTATAATAAAAAAAAAAAAGAAAAAAGTTAATGGTACACATGAGAAGATAGTGTAACTGTATTCATTTCCAGGTCTAAAAGACATGAAATACAGAAAAGGGCTTTAAGGTCACCCCCAGAAGAATCAAGTATTTTGATATATATTACCACCCATTTTTCTACTTGGTAAAGAGAGAAAATGTTTGATTACTTACATACATGAACTCCCCAAAATTATTACTTTGGATCTTTTATTTTTTGGATTGGCTGAGTGTTCTTTTTTTTTTTTTAACTATGTTTTGCTAGTTTTAAAATTTCACAAGTAAATGTCATAGCAGGTACAGGTATTGAAAAACCTTACAATGACTTACAGTCATCCCATTCAGACACAAGCAAAGAGGGCAGCTTCCTGAAGCTGAGGATAACCTTTCTGTGAAGTGCATTTCAGAACTCTGAAACATACAAAGCTGTTATAATGTAGACATCATTGCTTGTGGGCGCTGGCAAGGTCAAGTTAGATAGAAATTGATACCACACAAAATTTGTTGATTTTTCTTACATGTTAAAAATAAAACAAATTAATGTTACTAGATTATAATAGAAGTTTATAAACAACGAGTACATAAGAAAGACATAACGTTGGGGGAATTTTTCTCAATTAATTAATGAGCATGAAGCAGTCAAGTTCCTAAGTCCTTCCCCCCAACCCCCAACTCATGTAGTATTCATTGTGTATCTGTTAATAAGTGAACAAATCCTTGTTCTCCTGGGACTGTAGTCTGAGAAGGAGCAAACTAGACATGACACCTACCTGCCTCCCACAGTGGGGAAGAGGCCAGTGACAAAGCTCTGTGTTTCAAGGATCTCCACGTCCTTCCAATTCTTGCCAGCAAGATTAAAGCAGGAGGGTGGGATAAAACAACTAGAATGTTCATGTTATAGTTAGAATGAATAAAATGGCTTTAAATTTCCCAGAGAAAAAGGCAACTTTTTCATCTGAGTTGGAGGGTCAATGTCCCAAGCTCAGTGTCTTCATAGACACTTTAGGAGAGGGGCTGTGAGTTTCTTTTATAATAAACCTCGGCAAGTCCAGCTCTCTTTAGCTTTCTCCTATCCACCTAAGGTAGGGCCTGAGAAGCTATTAGGGATCCTATTTTCACTTCCTTTCAAAGACAGGAAACAGAGTGCTAAATTGAACATGAAAATCAGGGGGAAGTGTGGCTCCATTTATGAGATTTTTATGGCCATCTATGGAAAATATTGAGTACATTTTAATACAGTTAAAGACAATTGGTTGGCAACAGGAAGTCAGTTTGAATAATAGTTCAGCCCAATTAAAGGAGATGTGAAAAGTAGTTCTAGCTTTGAGTGTAGAAAACTTTGTATTAGAGACATTATTATAGGCAGGCTCTTGATCTGTATTTATATTTTAGAAGATGTGATTAATTATTAAGATGATGAACAAAATAACAAAACAGTAAAAACAACACATGTACTAAATAAAAATATCCCCGCTCAAAATAAGTATTTGGTTAAAATATACTGGTAGGTTAAGGCTTTAATACTGATACATTTTGGCAGCAGTAAAGTCATGCATTATAACTTGTCATGCAGTGCTATTTTAAGCCATCTCATTACAAAAGGACTTGGAAAAAAATGTTTCAGAAAAAGAGAAGATCTACAGGAACCGAGAAAGCAACAAATTCCCTTTTGGCATCACTCTGTGTCCAGATCTCTGAAGTCTGAGTCTGGGAAGAGGGAACAGGAAGATGGTGGATTCCACTTGCCAGGGAGCTACAGAGTAAAGAAAGCTGACCTCGGAGGCTCGTAGTTCTGAAGAAGGACTCCAGGGCTCTAACAGCTCCCTCATGGTACTTTTGTTGTTCAGTTTCTCCCTGTATCCCTTTATCCAGGTTGTCATTTTCACTCTCCTTAGACCCAATTGATGATTTCAATGATTTCTCCACAATAATCCTTGAGTCCTGGTTCTGATCAGCAGACTAGATGTTTGTTTCATTTTTCAGATTTTCCCTTGATTGGTTCCTGGTTCCCAGTCTCCATATTTAGAATCTTTTTTTTAAAAAAAACAGGATTTTCCATATGCCATATCAATCCTATAATTGACCCAAGTTCTTTTATATTTGATTACACCACTGAAAGCAATGCTAGTGTCATTTACACTCTTTTAAAAGAGTGTGTGTTTTATTTGGGTGTTTGTACTCCAGTGCAGCTAAAATCCTTGAATTTATGGTGTCCATAAATGGGCAGACCAGCTGAATGATTAGATAATAATTTCTATCCATGCATTATTCCTATTTGAAGATCCAGTGGCCCACATTCGATATTCACAAATTTTAATCTTCCAAACTATAGGGTTTATAGACTGAATCCTTGACAATTTCAACTTTTTACAGGTACTTCTTTTTGCTTCTGTTTAAATATATGTTTGGTCTGGCAGTAAATTTTTAAAAAATAAACCATCACCATAAAAAATATTTAATAAGTGCAATCACTTGGCACAAACATTGCTTTCTGTTACTTGGAGTAGAAAATAGGTTTTACTGATGGAAACAGATACAGAACCAGAATTTTAGAATAAGAAGGAATTTTTGGGCAGCTGGTTTTTCATTTTTCAAATGAGGAAATTGATAGGAAAGAAATTGTCTTATTATTTCTCAGTCTTTTGGTTAAGAATGAAGATAGACTTGTCCAGGTTTATACAGTCATTAGCATCAGAGCTGAAACTAGAACGAATCCTCCAGACTCTCAGTCCAGCATTCCACCTCAACAGTGAAACAGGCAATGAATTCATTGGTTAAACATGTTTCTATACAAGCAGAGAAATGGAGAGGGAAATGACTATAGGCAGGTGTGTGAATAGTGGGACAAGAAGGTAGATAACTAAATTTCTTCCGTTCTTTTTTTATGAATTAAGTAGATTTCTGAACTCACTTAAGGTGTCATCTTGACTATGTTTAGGAAATTGAATGATAAAAGATCATGTAACACTATGTGGGAGCTGCGGTGACTCCCGCCAGTGTCTTGACACACAATGAGGAGAGGCTATGCGTTCGAGGCCAACCTGGGCAAAATTGGAAAAAAAAAAAAACAACACACACACACACACACAAAAACCACTATGTTCATATAAGTCTATCTAGGTTCTTGTTGATACTCAAGTTGAAACCGTGTTAGTTTCCTCGAAAGTATACTGAAGCAAAATAAATTTTCTATTAATTCCTCTTCTGGTGTTGATTTAAGAGGAAGCAGAGTGAGCTGACACTGACAAACTAACTGATTAATAGCAACTACTTTTCCAACAAAGAAATCTTGCTTAATCAGAAATTTAGTAGTGGTAGAAGAAAAATGGTTGTCCAAAAGGACATGACTCCCTGATGACACCCACCCATCTTCCAGATACAGGTTAAATGCAACTTTACCACTTATGTAAGCACCACCTGAATTTCACATGCACTGAGATTTCAAAACAAGTCTACATCTTTTCCTCCAGCACTATCCTCCTCACATTCTCAGACTTTCTTTTAGCTCCCTTTTCAGTCACCATGAATTGCAAACTCACAACTCTCACAGGTCATGTTCAGGAGCAGCAGCTGTGAGGGACGAAAGTATCAGGTCTTCATCTCGTTCCAAGTTCAAGTGAACACAGGATCACACAAACAAGAGTGAAGGCCAGAGGTTTACAGAGAAAGCATCCAGAACCAAGTCAGCTGAGTTTCCCCAGTGGTTCCTTTGGGCTGATCACATGTCTATAAGTAAATTTAAAAGCAATAAAGCCAGGTTTCAGGGCATTAAGTAGATAAAATGAGTACACTTTTTTTTTTTGCTCTGTTGCCTGGGCTGGAGTGCAGTGGCACAATCTCGGCTCACTGCAAGCTCTGCCTCCCAGGTTTACGCCATTCTCCTGCGTCAGCCTCCCAAGTAGCTGGGACTACAGGCGCCCACCACCACGCCTGGCTAATTTTTTGTATTTTTTAGTAGAGATGGGGTTTCACCATATTAGCCAGGATGGTCTCAATCCGCCTGCCTCGGCCTCCCAAAGTACTGGGATTACAGGCATGAGCCACCACACCCGGCCTAAAATGGGTACAATTTTTTGCTATTTGACAAAGCAGCTGTGGTTTCAAGTAATGGCCAACTGGGAGCCATATGCACTTTCCATAGAGAATCAACTTTCTATGAGTTGATTTTCAATAGTGCTCTATTAGCCAATCCTTCCTTTGATGGAAAAAAATACAATCAAAAACCACTCTATGGGGTGTGTTTGTGTGTGTGTGTGTGTAATGTGAGCGGCTATATAATTTGTGTATGTTCAGGAGATGAGTTGACAGGGACAAGAAAAGGACTTTATTATAGGCAGTCTCTATTGTCGTGAGGATGATGTGTTGATTATTCCTATGTTCAAATTTTATGAGTCTCAAATAAATTCATGTTATAACCTTAGGCTCTTAAAAAATGTTTTAATGTAAATTATTTCCGAAAACTGAGCTGATTTAAAAACTGTCATAAAATACAGGATGCCTAGTTAAATATGTGTCGGATAAACAACAACAAATTTTTAGTGTAAGTTTATCCTAAACATTGCATGAGATATACTAAAATTGTATCTTTGTTTAGTTGAAACTCAGATTTAACTGGGTGTCCTAAAGTTTTATTTGCTAAATGTGGTAACCAAATAAGTAAGTGTACAGAAGTCATTCCTTCAAAAATCATTTAGTACAGTATAGCTGGATTGGGCTATTTAAAAGTAAGGGAGCTGTTTCAACAACACTTGAAATAGTTACGATCTGCCGTTGTGTCAACACCAAAAAGCTCGTGTGCCTGATTTTTGTCTCTTGTTTTATTTTATTAAACAATACCACTGCAAAATCTTTGCAGTTATATGCATTTGCTTTGAAAAAGGATGCTACATTTTAGCTGTTGCCTTATCCTTGGAGACAAAAGCTCTGAAAAAATTAGGACCATGTTTGAATCCTAGATACATACAAGCATGCTCTCCGGCAAAATGCAATGTATTGTTTCAAGCTGATTTTTCCCCCTTTTCCTTGAGCGAAAAGTACAGCATCTTAAACTAAAGCACACTTCTGCGCTTGCTTGGTGCCAGCAGCCACAACACACGGCTTTCATCTGGGCTTCAAAGTGTGGCAGAGGGAGTTTGGGGGATGGGAGTGGGGAAGAAAGGGAGGGTAAGTTGAATGCAAAAAGGGAAACAAACAAACAAAAAAGGAAAATGGGGTTGGGCAGAAGGAGAAATATCCTATCTTTCAAATACCATGTCCCTGTGGCTGGGCTGCGAGATGAGATGCAAAGCCTTCAGTTTCACTCCATTGTATATATATTTGTTTGTTACTGCCACTTCCCATGCTGGGAAGATTCTTGTCATCTCTCACATATTTTATCCACAGAAAAGGCTGCCCTGCCCTGTGCTTGGTGATTGAGGCTGTGCCCCTGGTGTGCCACTCTATCAGTGGTTCCCAAGGCTGTCTAGCCTGGGAAAAGCTGCATGGACACGTTCCAAAATCAGCATTACATGCATTATTGTTCTTACTCTCCCTGATTAGAGCGCACACAATGAAAACAACAGCAACGGCCTCATTTTCTAACCCTCCTCCAGCACAAGGCAGTTCTTAGTCTGTTTTTCTTTCTCTAGGTCTTCCTAAAAGTTAACCACTTCAGTGCTGGTGGGAGTGCCAGACCTCACAGCAACCGCCCTGCAAGTTTCTTTGTGATTCTGGGAGCACCAGGGCAGTGAGGAAGCATGCAGTCTTGCCCTTCTTTGGAAAATCTGGGCAGATTTAACTAATAGGGCAAAAAGTCAAAAGCTGCGTGTGGTGCAGCTTAGCGAACTATGGGCATGCATTCCAGGACAGCTCTTCCCCACGCTGAGGTGGGTTAGGCTCTCTCAGTTTCTGCTACATAAAGTGGCGACAGATGTAAAGAGGTGAGGGTCCAGTTGTTTTAACTATTAAAGCCGCAAAAGTCTGCATTAACCCTCAGAGGGTTTAGTTGTTCAGTCTCAATTATCCATATGAAACCTTCTTTGGAATTTTTGGATAGTATCTTTTGTAAACTTTTGCAGGTATGTGGGAAAATTGGGTGGGAAATGGCAGGTTTTACTTTAAAAGTTACAGGGAAAATCCGAGTCCTGTTTCAATAAACATTACAATGTACATGTTACCCCAAAAAAAGAAAGAAAAAGGAGACTTCCAACATGCAATTTATGATTTCTTTATTTAAAATAAAGAAGGGTACATGACATCCAGTGTAACTGAAGAATCTAGATGTTCCTTTGGTCTATATTATAAAGCGATTGGGCTATTATTTAAGGGTGTCCGTGGATGAAGAGTAAAGAAGGCTATGTATGCATGTGTCAGTACATTCAAAGCTATTTCAAATTGGCTGCATTTAAAGATTCAAGTGTCCTTGAGACTGGACCTGACTGAGGAAATCCTTCCTTCAACTAATCTTGGAAAAATTGGTTGTATCATTTGGTTGCTTATTTGTTTACGTTTATGTGTTTGTTTATGTATATGAATGTGTACAACATAATATTATGTATTCAGGACTGGCTTTGTGGCTAATTGTGACTACACTTTGACTAAGGCTACTAGCCTCATGACTGGGGCTGTCACAATACTTGGGAAAGTTTGGTTCAATTGAGTGCCTACTGTGCACCAGACATCCTTTGCAGAGTGGTATGTCAGATATGGATAGAAACAGCACAAGTCCTCCCTTAAGAAACTCACCGTTTCAGAAGAAGAGATGAAATTGGTGCACAGGTGACCACAACAAACAAAACCACCACCTGCTGCACAGAATAAGGAGGAATCTTGGAGTTTAAGAGGGAAGCATAATCGGAAAGAGAGAGTGGTTGATAACATCAAATATTGCACGAAGACTGAATGGGAATGAGAAACGATAAAGGGCTAGATAACTTTATTTTTTGTTTGTGCTGATTTCCCTGTATTTCCTTTGTTGCTCTGGAATTTATTGATTTTATTTTCATTTGTTCAATGGCCACCTTTACCTTATTTTCTTTTTCTTTTTTTGAGACAAAGTCTTGCTCTGTCACCTAGGCTGGAGTGCAGTGGCACGATCTGGGCTCACTGAAACCTCCACCTCACAGGTTCAAGCGGTTCTCCTGCCTCAGCCTCCTGAGTAGCTGGGATTACAGGTGTGTGCCTTACAGGTGTGTGCCACCACTCCTGGCTAATTTTTGTATTTTTAGTAGAGAGAGGGTTTCACCACATTGGTCAGGTTGGTTTCAAACTCCTGACCTCATAATCTGCCCACCTTGGCCTCCCAAAGTGCTGGGATTTAACTTTTTAGCATAGATACTTCACTGAACAGTTTTAGTCTTAATTTTCTTTTAAAGAAGTTTTAGATTCACAGAAAAATTGAGAGGAAGGTGTAGATATTTCCCATATACTCTTTGCCCTACACATGTGTAGCTTCTCCCATTTTTAACATCCCCCATCAGAGTGGCACCTTAGTCACCATTGATGAACCTACATTGAGATAACATAAACACCCCAAATCCACCATAGTTTACATTAGAGTTCACTCTTGGTATTGTATATTCTATGGGTTTGGAGAAATTTATCATGAGATGTGCTCACCATTATAAGATGATATAAAATAGTTTCACTGCCCTAGAAATCCTGTGTTCCACCTATTAATTCCTTTCTTACGTATAACCCCTGACCAAAAAAAAAGTATTTTTACTATCTACTTAGTTTTACCATTTCTAGAATGTCATACAATTGGAATCCCGCAATATACAGCCTTTCAGATTGGCTTCTTTCACTTGGTAATAAGCATTTAAGTTTCTGTCATGTTTTTTTCATGGCTTGATAGCTCATTTGTTTTTACCGCTGAGTAATATTCCATTGACTGGATGAACTACATTTTATTTGTCCATGGGGCTTCTGAAGTACTGAAGGACATCTTGTTTACTTTCATGTTTTGGTAATTACAAATGAGGCTGTTATAAATCACTGTATGTAGGGTTTTTTTTTTTTTTTTTGGACATACATTTCAATTCTTTTGGGTAAATATCAGGGAGCACAATTGCTGGATTGTATGGTAACAGTATATTTAGTTTTGTAAGAAACTGCCAAACTGTCTTGCAAAGTAGCCATGTCATTTTGCATTCCCAGTGCCAATGAGTGAGAGTTCCTGTTGCTCCACATACTTGTCAGCATTTAGAGTGGTCGGTGTTCTAGAGTTTGGCCATTCTAACTGGTGTGTAGTGGTATCTGTTTAAATTTGCATTTACCTGATAACATATAATGGGGAGCTTCATGGGTGTATCACCAGTGCAGTTTTATAGGGCGCCATGCTTCAAAGGACCCCACACTCAGTTTAATACTCTGTTGTGGCAGATGAAATGTGCTTTAAAATTCTTAGTAAGTTTTGAACAAGTAACTCCATATTTATATTTTACACTAGATCCTGAAGATTATGTAGTTAGTCGTGACTTTTTGTAGCTTATTTCCCATCTATATATTTTCTTTGGGGAAGCAGGTGTCTGTTAAGGTTTTTGGCTTATTTCTTAATCAAGTTGTTTGTTTACTTATTGTAGACTTTTATGCATTCTTTGTATATTTTGAAGAACAATCCTTTATCAGATGTGTCTTTGGCAAATATTTTCTCCAGTCTGTGACTTGTCGTCTCATTCTCTTGATAACGTCTTTTACAGAGTAGAACATTTCATTTTAATGAAGTACAGCTTATCAATTCTTTTTTTCCATTGATTATGCCTTTGGTGTTGTGTCTGTAAAGTCATTGTCATGCCAAGGCATTTAGATTTTCTCTTATATTGTCTTTTAAGAGTTTATAGTTTTGCATTTTTCATTTGTGTTTGTGATTTATTTTAAGTTAATTTTTGTAAAGAGTGTAAGAGGTCTGTATCTAGACTCATTTTTTGACTGTGAATTTCCAGTTGTTCCAGCACCATTTGTTGAAAAGACTCTTTGCTCCACTGTATTGTCTTTGTTTATTTGTCAAAGGTCAGATGGCTATGTTTATGTGAGTTTATTTCTGGGCTTTCTATCCTGTTCTATTGATCTCTTTGTCTCTTCTTTTGCCAGTTCCATGCAGTCTTGGTTACTGTAGCTTTATATTAAATCTTGAATTTGGGTATTGTCATTCCTCCAACTTTGTTCTTCTTCTTCCATGTTGTGTCTTTTGACTCCACATATAACTTTGTCAATGTCCACAGAATGGTTTGCTGAGATTTAACTAAGATTGCATTGAATATATAGATCAAGTTTGGGATCATTGATGTCTTGACAATATTGAGTCTTCCTATCCATGAACATAGAATACCTCTTTGTTTATTTAGTTCTTTTTTGATTTCTTTCATCAGAGTTTGGTAGTTCTCATATAGATCATGTTCATATTTTGTTACATTTATACCTAAGAATTTCATTTTGGGGGGATGCCAAAGTAAATGGTATTGTGTTTTTAATGTCAAATTTCACTTATTCATTGCTGATATATAGAAAAGCAATTGCCTTTTGTACATTAACCTTGTATCCTGCAACCTTGCTACTATTGCTTATTAGTTGGAGGAATTTTTTGGTGAATTCTTTCAGATTTTTTACCTAAACAATCATGTCATATAAAAACGAAGACCCTTTTATTTCTGTCTTCCCAATAAGTATATCTTTTAATTCCTTTTCTTATTGCATTAGCTAGGACTTCCAGTGTAATCTTGAAAAGTAATAGTAAGAAGAGACATCTTTACCTTTTTCCTGATCTCAGTAGGAACACTTCTAGTTAGCTGTAGGTTTTTGTAGATATTTTTTATTAAACTTAGGAAGTTTTCCTCTATTCCTAGTTTCCTGAGAATTTTTTAATTAAATGGATGTTGGATACTGTCACATGCTTTTTCTGCATCTATTAATATGATCATAGGACTTTTCTTTTTTAGCCTGTTGATGTGATGAATTACAGTAATTGATTTGCCTTGTTGAACCAGCTTTGTATACCTGAAATAAATCCCACTTGGTTGTGGTGTATAATGCTGTTTGTCCATTGTTGGATTCAATTTCTTAATATTTGTTGAGAATATTTGCATCTATGTTCATGAGAGATACAGGCACATAGTTTTCTTTTTTCTGAATGGCTTCATCTGATTTTGGTATTAGAGTGATGCTGGTCTCAGAATAAGTTAGAAAGTATTCTCTCTGTTTCCAATCTCTAAAAGAGATTGTACAGATTGCTTTAATTTCTTCCTTAAATATTTGGTAACCTTTACCAGTGAATTCATTTGGACATGATGCTTTCTGTTTTGGAAGGTTATTAGTTATTGATTCAATGTTTTTGATAGATTTAGGTCTATTAAGATTGTTTATTTTTTCTTGTGTGAGTTTTGGCAGATTGTCTTTCAAGGAGTTGGTCCCTTTCATCTAGGTTACCAAGCTTCTGAGCAGAAAGTTTTTAATAGTATTCCTTTATTAGCAATGTCCATGGGAGCTGCAGTGATGTCCCTTTTTTTATTTCTGATATTAGTAATTTGTTTCCTGTCTTTCTTCTTTTACCCTTTTTCATTTCTGATATTAGTAATTTGTGTCCTTTCTTCTTTCTTTTATTCTAGTTAGCCTTGCAGGAAGCTTATGGATTTTTCTTATCTTTTCAAAGAATTGGCTTTTGATTTCCTTGATTTTGTCTATTGGTTTCTTATTTTCCATTTTATTGATTTCTGTTCAAATGTTTATTATTTTTTCTTCTTACTTTGTATTTAATTTGCCCTATTTTTTCTAGATTTCTAAGATGGAAGCTTAAATTATTAATTTTAGGCTTTGTTCTATTCTATTACGTGCATTCAATGCTATAAATTTCCCCCAAGCATGACTTTGCTGCATTCCACAAATTTTCATAAATTGTGTTTTTGTTTTAATTTAGTTCAAAATACTTTTAAATTTTCTTGGAATTTCTTCTTTGACCCAGGTGTTATTTGGAAGTGTGTTGTTTAATGTCCATCTATTTTGAGATTTTCTGATTATCTTTCTGTTATTGGTTTCTAATTATAATCTTTTTCTAACAAAAATCTAAGGATATTTGATGTCTCATGTACCCTTCTGAATCTGACAAGAAACTTCAAAGCTGCTTTTTAACCAAATAATTTTAACTGACACAATTTTTGAATGAATTTGAAGAGTTGCTAATTTGAAGAAGAGATATTCAAGATATGAATTGGGTTTTTCTGTTTTATTTTTTAAACATTGGTTTCAGGGCCGGGCACAGCGGCTCATGCCTGTAATCCCAGCACTTTGAGAGGCTGCGTTGGGTGGATCACCTGAGGTCAGAAGTGTGAGACCATCCTGGCCAACATGGTGAAACCCTGTCTCTAGTAATTAGAGACAAAAATTAGATGGGTGTGGTGGCAGGTGCCTGTAATCCCAGCTTCTCAGGAGGCTGAGGCAGGAGAATCACTTGAACACAGAAGGTGGATACTGTAGTGAGCCAAGATCATACCACTGCACTCCAGCCTGGGCGACAGAGTGAGACTCTGTCTCAAAAAATAATAATAAAATTGATTTCAAATTCTTAATAAACAAAAATTGAAATTAAATAAGAAGCTAGTGTTCTAATTTTTGAAAGTTCCATACCGTCTTAGATGTAATGTATACACTTTGGTACTTTAACAAAAATGGGTACATATTTTTGGGGGGTATGGTGGGAGGTGATTTATTAAGTGAAAGAACAAAGAAACAAATAAAAACCAAAACAGTTTCAGTGGTCTGTTTTAAATTCTATACATAGCAACTTAGTATCCTAGATTTTTTTGTTATTCAGTTTATATCGTACTATAAAAAGTAGAGCGGTCAGAATTATGAGCTTGAGGTACTATAAGACTCTGTTGACTTTTCTCCAGTATATTAGGGTGTGAATTTATGGCTTATAGAAGAAAGATGAGGGAATGTTGATGAATTAATATGACATGAGACTTCTAGTTATTTTACTGTGTGAGGTTGATATAGAATATAACAATAAATTTGTAGTTTAAGACCTATTCCTATTTGATATCTTTATTTGGGGTATCTTACAACTTAAACTCTTCACATGTGTACAATGTTATTAGTATGGAGAACAATTCCACACACCCAGAGTTACAACTCCAGGTTGAGAAGAGCTTTAATACACATGCAGAGACAGGTATTATTTCTGGTGTTAACGGTTTCTGCCCTGAGACTAAACATGACATTTTATGGTCTGGATGGAGGATTGGTCATGAATTTGCCTTCAGCCCAATCAAAAAGATGAAAGGCTGGTGTTTACCTTTAAATCACTATTCTTGGCTACTAAGTACTTTTAGGACTTGAACCAAATAGAAAATGACCCTAAGCTTTGTAAACTCTTAGAAATGCAGCACTTTTCTGCTGCTCTGCAAAGATCTCCTCCTGAATGAAACTGGATGCCACTCTCCTGCTACTTTAATAAAGATCCACAAGATTCCTGTTTAGGAAACCACTGTCATTTGATGACCTAGACCTGTATAAGTGGAGAGGTTTTTGTCCTTTTCCTCCTTTTCGCTTCTGTCTCTCTTCCTTCTTTGCACGAAGCCAGATGCATGACACATCTTTAATTAACATAATACTGTTAGCCAATTTCTGATAAATGGCATTTAGGGGCACATAGATACTTTTTCAGAAGTGGATTCCTCCTCCTGTGCTAAATTATTGGTCAATGGTTTGTCTGTCTGAAATTACCTACATATTCTCTAGTGTCTCAAAATATAAAAATAAAAAATAAATAAAAATAGAGTGAACAAAAACCCCAAATCAAAAATAATAACAGGAAAACTGAATTGTGTCACTTGCCCAAGTCATGATTTTTTTCTCCCAACCATGAAAACCCCAGAGTTGGAATTGAGATAACAAATTATAGGATCATGTATGAAACCAGTCAAAAACCCAGCTAGTCCAGAAACAGCTGAGTTGGTTTCGATTTCTAAAGCTACAAATATTCCTTTTATAAAGAAAGATTATGTCTTCAGACTCAGGAGACAGCCAGGGAGGAGATGTAACACTATGTCACTTTATAGGCTCTTTTTTTCTGCTGTCAAACTTTGAATGTAAATGTTTATTGGAATGAATTAGACTATTTACATGATTACATTATATCACTAGCATTTCTTTCCTGGAAACAGAGCTGCTTGCTGGTGCTCACACTAATATCTCAAGTTGACCCTTCTTGAATATTTACTTAAGCAATCACAGTGCAGAAACCCTCTTCTTTCATAAGCTCAGCATATCCTAAAAGGTTTTCACCATATATGAACTGTGAAAGTCACTAATGGGGTATGATGCAGGGAAGAGCATAGCACTTGGAGCCAGAAGTCTTATAACTTGGTTTTGGTTCCATCACTTGATAACTTTGGAACAATCAGCTCTTTCCTCACTATCCCCACCTCCAAGAACTAATGTGAAGATTAAATGAAGAAAATGGATGCGAGTTCTTTATAAAGGAAACTCACATTTTTGTTAATTTTTTTTAATGTATAAAAACTCATTGCAAATGAGACTTATTGAACCAACTCTGCATTCACTTCCTAAGGCTTCCATTAAAAAGTACCGTGATGAAACGTCATCTCCACTGAAAATACAAAAATTAGCTGGGTGTGGTGGTGGGTGCCTATAATCCCAGCTACTCGGGAGGCTGAGGCAGGAGAATTGCTTGAATCCAGGAGGCAGTGGTTGCAGTGAGCCGAGATTATGCCACTGCACTCCAGCCTGGTGACACAGTGAGACTCCTTCTCAAAAAAAAAAAAAAAAGTACTATGATCTAGATAGATGAAAACAACAACTTTGGGAGGCCAAGGCAGGCAAATTGCTTGACCCCAGGAATTCAAGGCCAACGTGGCCAACATGACAAAACCCTGTCTCTTCAAAAAATACAAAAATTAGGCTGGGTGCAGTGTCCCATACCTGTAATTCCAACATTTTGGGCGGCTGAGGCAGGTGGATCACCTGAGGTCAGGAGTTCGAGAACAGCCTGACTAATATAGTGAAACCCCATTTCTACCAAAAATACAAAAATTAGCCAGGTGTGGTGGTGGGCACCTGTAATCCCAGCTACTTGGGAGGCTGAGGCAAGAATCTCTTGAACCCAGGAGGCGGAGGTTGCAGTGAGCTAATATCGTGCCACTGCGCTCCAGCCTGGGCAACAGACTGAGACTCCGTCTCAAAACACAAAACAAAACAAAACCAAAATTAGCTGGGTGTGGTGGCACATGCCTGTAGTCCCAGTTATTTGGGAGGCTGAGGTAGGCAGATCATCTGAGACTGGGAGGTCAAGGCTGCAGTGAGCCAAGATCATGCCACTGCACTCTAGCTCAGGTGACAGAATGAGACCTTGTCTCAACAAATAAAATGACATAAAATAAAACAATAAAAAGTTATCTTCTCACAGATCTGTGGGCCAGAAGTTGGAAATCAAGGGGCCGTCATAGTCAGGTTCCCCCTGAGGTTCTGGGTAGACTCTTCCTGGCTTCTTCCTGACTTCTGGTGCTGGCCATCAATCCTTGGCCTTCCTTGGTTTGCAACTGCGTCTTGGCAATCTCTGCTTCCATCTCACAAGAGGTTCTCCCTGTGTCACTATATCTTCATGTATTCACTTCTGTCTTCTCATAAGGACAGCAGTCATGCTGGATCAGGGCCCACACTATTGACTTTATCTGATAACATCTGCACAGACCCTATTTCCAAATAAGGTCAACTCACAAGTAACAGGGGTTAGGACTTCAACATATCTTTTGAGGGAACACAATTCATCCCAGCAATACCCTACCAAACAATTCCCTGTCTCACTGGCTGGGTACCTGGCAACCAGGTTGAAATTTATCATTCATTAGCCAACTATCTTGTAGGTAAAATGAGGTCGTTGGAATAGAGCATTTAAGATATTTTCCATGTTTAATGTTCTATAATTCCATAATTTTAGCATTCTTACATCATTACTTCTTTCTAAGACCATGGTGGTCCTCTTTACTCACCAACAAATCTATGCATGCCAAAACCTAAAGTCTGGCTGCAGAAGCAAGGGGTGAATTGTTGCCAACCCAGCAGTGAATTGTTTCCTCAGTGTCATTACTGTGAATGCCTCATGCCAGGCCCTTACTTTCTCCTGCCTGGACTGTTGCAATAGCCTCTCAACTGACTTCAGTCTCCTCCTCTAACATGTCATCCAGCAGCTGCTGCCAGAACGAACTTTCAGAGAGTAAACCTGATTGAGTCACAGTCTGTATAATGCCCGTTAATGACTTCCCATGTGTGCTGTACAGGTCTGATTCCTGGACTGGCACCTGGGGCTCTGTAAGCGGGAACTGCTCACTCAGACACACAGACTCACTTTACCCTGTGTAAGCCTGAACCACCCATTTTTCTCCTACCACAGCATTCAATTTCACATTTCCATACCACGGTGCTTTATACTCCCTCTGTCTGCTGGGCCCCTTCCCTCTCTTTTGTGCCTAGAGAGTTTCTATTTACCCTACAAAATCCAGTTAAATAGCATCACCTTTGGGAAGTCATTCCTGACTATTCTAGTCAGAAGTAACCAATCTCTTTTCTGTATCACTCTTAAGCTTATATTTATTTCTATTTTTGTACCTATCATTGAATTATGACATTTGTGTGTGTGTGTGTGTCCCTACTTGATAGAGAGTTGCTTAAGAGTTGGGAAGGTGTTCCTGTCTTTGGGTTAGGGCCTGTACCTTCTTTATTCCCAGATGTCACACATGTAATAGTATTTGTAGTAAAATAAAAATATTTTATTAAATTGAATTAAATAGCTAGTGCTTGACAAGGAACTGAAACCAGCAGTCAGGTTCAAATGGTTTTTTTTTATGCCAGTTGCTTTTGAATTAGTGAAGCAATAGGACGTGCTTTGGCACAGCTGTCTGGCATACCTAGGTTAAGTTCTAATGCAAACAGCTGCGTTGCTGTCACTTGCTGTAAAATACCCACTTCACACAGGGCCGTGTGCTGTGGGGCCCATGGCAGGTGGCCAGGCCCAGGGCTGGCAGTTACCTGAAAACACTTGGGTTAAGTTTCTATCGCCATGGCAGTTAGGCAGCCACTTATAATTATTTCCTTCAACTGGCAGCCTTGCTATACAGGACATATTCCGACAGGGCTGGACTCTCAGGCAACTCTTGCTTGCCTCTTTAAATATTTCACTGCTGAAAGCTGCCTTCTAATCTCCTGGGAGCTGCCTTGGAACTAGCCTAAGGCCATGTTACAGGACTGCAAGTTATAAATTACCATGCACATTAATAAACATGGAATCACTTGGGGGAAGAGAACTCCAATTGGAGTCATCTTTGCGGGTGTGCTCACTTCTATTGTTTGTGTGTGTGTGTTTTGTTTTTTTGTTTTTTTTAAATTGGTCTCTTTCTCATCATGCTGCAGAACTCTGGGGAGTGAAAGGTCAGATTCCTGTGAAGAGCAAGGCTATGGCAGCGTAACAAAAGAAAAGGGTAAAGCCATGGACACTGTTAGAATGAGCAAAAGGAAACACATGAGTCTCAGAAGAACACAGTGCTGCTGGGGTGGGAGAAGCTGGGGACAGTGCTAGAGCCTGGTTTTGGCTTTCGAAGGTGGCATGTTGAATCAGGAGAGTCTCCGCTCATGCGAATCTCATGTTCTCTAATGAAGGAAGCATACGAATATCAATCCTCTTCTTTTTTTTTTTTTGGTCAATACAAGCATCTGAACCACTTCCACAATAGCTTTCACTGGAGTTTAGTAAGTGGTGCCCCATGTGTATGTGTTTGTCTTGAATCTACAATTAGATTGAAGCTCTCTGAGAGCAGGATCCATATCTTACTCAGCTTTGTCATACCTAATAGAGTTTCCTATGCCTGATCTCACAAAATAGCCTTCAGGATTACAGAACCTTGAGCATGCATATTACAGGTGTGAACCCTCACAATCCAAAGAAATGGATCTCCTAAAAGAGGCCAAGTAACAGTACAGATTTTGGAGGATAATCCTAATTTGGCAGGAGAAAAAGCATCTGTGGCTTTACCCTATTTCTGTCCTTGGCAATAAAAGTATAATAATTATGCAGTCATCAGAAGCATTGTTAGGAATGACCAGACTTTGGAAAAAAATAAAATTAACCACAGTGATAAATGGGTTATTAGAGGGATGTGTGACAAAAGAGTTCAGAATACACTTTATTTTACATGTGCCAATTTGGTAAGGACATGAACCTGTTGAAAACTCTTATTATAATGGCCTAATAAGTGTAAGGCATCATGCTAGGTCTTATAAAGGGTTAAGAATCAGCATACGTGAGGGCCTGTTTCTGTAAGTTTTCTGTAATGCAATGTAATACTATGAAAAGGAACCTTGCCCAAACACAGGTCTCAAATCACTTGGCAAGGAGTGCTTCTCAGGTGGGCGGCACGGCTGTCTATGTACTAATGGGGCCGCAATGACATTTCTCAACTAACAAAACTGACAAGATACAACAGGCTCAAGGTACCTACAAATCATTTCCTTCCTGTTGCAAAATGCCAGTGCCATCTTACTGCCTTTCACACACACAGCAAATTGTTCTGGCACTCCATCATATTAGGAAGCTGCCTATCACAAAGGCCTGTGAGTCCATCCCACGAAATGTCAAATATATTGTAAATATTAGTGATGGGCCAACCTCAGAAGTGTTGGAGATTTTGTCTTGGAAAAGATCCAAAATTTGTGAGCTTATAGAAACACTTTTGATCTTGAAAAATTGGTCTACAAATCTTGCAAGAACAGGTTCTCTTCCTAGGTTTATGGCACTATTTTTGTTTGGTGCACCTGAAATGAATTTTGGGGGGATATTTTGCTATTTATTATTTTTTATATGTAACATTCTGACCAAAACAAAACACACCAAGGTGTGTGTGTTTTATAAGAAATACAAATTGATTTTCCTTTTGCAGTAAGTCATTTATCTGAAAATTGGACTAGAGGTATCAATCCTTATTTTACTAAAATTAATTCAACATTTCCAGTGAATTATAAAGCTGGCATTGAATGTTTAGAAGGAATAAAAAAATGCATTGAGATTTTCATAACAAATATTAAACATGTGTGAGATGACTTTAAAGCAAACACAATACTGTGTTAACAGTTGGTATATTGCATTTAATTTATGCTTATTTGGATACAGTATTTTCTGTAACATCCACATACAATGTGTGTATGTATACATAAAGAGTATATCCGGTCTAACACTTATCACCGAGATGAACGTTTCTCAAGCCACAGTTATATGTAAACCATGGAAATGTAGGTTTTAAAAGAAGACCCTACTAGATTTCAGTTTCAAATCTAATAAAGAGAGCTATGATAGTGCAGAATTTCTCAAATTGCATTCTTTGGGATACAAATACATATGACATGAATAGTATTCCATAATAATAAATTTTGGAACTGTAGTCTAGTCTAAGCACATTTCTTTACTATAAGACTTCTCATACCTTTTAAAATGCAATGCAAAACTTCAGTCGAATTTTTCAAGTGGAAGATCATCCTGAAAGACTAGGTGTTCATAAACCAAATTTGGGGCCTACTGCTATAGTGGAAAGTGCACTATAATGGAGTAAGAAGATTCAGATTCACGCCTTGATTCTGCCATTTTCTTGAAGTGTGACTTTGTTATTTTCTTTATTCCCTGGAGACCTGGCATAGTGCCTTTTCCTTTGCAGGCATTTGAAAAATATTGGTTAAGTTGATCATAGCCTTTTAATTTTTAGGAATAATTAATTAAAGCAAATTTTTACTAGCTGCGTTATTTAAACAGTGATGAGTAGTCCCTCATCACTATAAGTTATTATTATTATTTTTTTTTTTTTTGAGACGGAGTCTAGCTCTGTCGCCTGGGCTGGAGTGCAGTGGCCTGACCTCAGCTCACTGCAAGCTCCGCCTCCCAGGTTCACGCCATTCTCCTGCCTCAGCCTCCCGGGTAGCTGGGACTACAGGCGCCCACCACCTCGCCCGGCTAGTTTTTTGTATTTTTTAGTAGAGACGGGGTTTCGCCGTGTTAGCCAGGATGGTCTCGATCTCCTGACCTCGTGATCCGCCCGTCTCGGCCTCCCAAAGTGCTGGGATTACAGGCTTGAGCCACCGCGCCCGGCCACAAGTTATTTACTCTCTCTGAAGCTCAGTTCCCTCACTTATAAAATTTAGGTATTTAATCATTGGATTTCAAGTCCTTTTGATTATTAATATATTAATAATATTATTAATAACGATATTCAAGTCATTTTGATTATTAAATATATTAATAATAATAATATTCATGGTACCACATGGATCTTTCTTCAAATAAAACCTTATGTAAAAGTCCAACATGCAACACAGATCAAAAGTGGAACTGCTCAACTCAACCAGAGGTGAGTTCCTCATGACTGCAAAAGCCATCTCCATCCTTCCCCATCCAGCCTACTCTGATGTTTTTCCTTGCCCCTGTCCTCAGGTGTCTCTGAGGAATTCCTCAGGCTCCTCACAGCATAATCAGAACAACACTGATACACACAACCTCACAAGCTGCTTTGAGGTAGGCATCTTAGATTTTGCTGGAGAAATATAGAATTTTTATTGCCAAGATTAATAAGCTTTTGGGAGAAATAAAATGTAGTTAAACTCCTCACTACCTGAAAAAAAAAAATCCTTTTCATGAAGCAAACACAATTTGAAACAAATACAACAGAAATCAAGCATATACAAAACTTAAAAATGACCACATCCAATTTTGGCTTCAGTGACATATTTGAAAATTGAAAAAGACATTTTTACTTCATTACGTGTAAATGACTAAAAGTCCATAAGAAACCTCTATCATCCTTAGAATAATCTTTACAGCCAAGACTGAAATAATGATTGTAATTTATCATGGCTTAGTAGTCCCTCATCACTATAATTTTATAATCAGTTTATTAATTATCCATGCATGCCAGGATGGCTAAAATTTAGTTTAGCATTTCAATCAACATCTGGTGAAATGGCAGTGAAAAAATACATCTGGGAATCAAATAGCTGCTGAGAAATCACCAGGAAGCATGTCAGTGATGTTTTTACAAGAGGCCTTAGAGTTTTCTTCCCGACGTGTACCTTAAAAACAGAGAAACAAGACTAGACTCTGTGTCTGAATCAGCCTCTTGAAGGAAGACAAGATCTTGGAGATTCAAGGATGAGTGCTGCTGATATCACAGTAGAGTACAGCCCTGCCTGAAGCCAAGACCCACTCAGTCTCTTCTTCAGCACGTACATGCTGTGGGAATGAAACTGTATGTTTCTAGAGTCTCTGCCTTCCTTCCTCCAGACAGAGGAGTTCAGGCAGGACTGGCTGCATCATTGAAGCAATCAACTTCATCAAGCCCCATTTTCTCATCTGCAACTGACATCAAATTTATGTTAGGAGCTTATTAATTTAAAAAAAAAACAAGTGGCATGATGCCTTGCTGAGGATGTTATTCCCATATGAAAATTTGCACCAACTGTATTTTGGGATTGGGCTACAAATTCAGAGAGGGGTATTATTATTAGGTCACCGTGGCATCCTGGGGAAATGTTTTATTCTACAGATTATGATCCTCAGATCATGTTTAAAGTGAAAGTATTAGACAGGAGAACAGAGTGGCCGGGCGCGGTGGCTCACGCCTGTAATCCCAGCACTTTGGGAGGCTGAGGCGGGTAGATCACAAGGTCAGGAGATTGAGACCATCTTGACTAACATGGTGAAACCCCGTCTCTACCAAAAATACAAAAATTAGCCGGGCATGATGGCGGGTGCCTGTAGTCCCAGCTGCTGGGGAGGCTGAGGCAGGAGAATGGCGTGAACCCGGGAGGCGGAGCTTGCAGTGAGCAGAGGTCGCGCCACTGCACTCCAGGCTGGGCGACAGAGCGAGACTCCGTCTCAAAAAAAAAGAAAAAAGAAAAAAGAAAAGATAGGAGAACAGAGCAAACACAAAATGTGCAGATGCTTCTAAAGTGAACAACAAACAAAAACAAAACCTATCCAAGTTTGAGAGTAAGTGGGCAAGGTGAAGTGGTCTAATTCAAAGACAAAACTAAACCATGTGTATTAGTGCATTTTCTGTTGCTTATAACAGAATACCTAAACCTGGGTAATTTTTTTTAAAGACATTTATTTCTTAAAGCTACGGAGGCTGAGAAGTTTCAGTTTGAGAGGCTGGCTGCATCTGCTGAGAGCCTTCTTGATGTTGGGGACTGCTGAGGAGTCCTTGAGGTAGCCCAAGGTATCACATGGCAAAGGGCACTGAGGGTGGTGCCTCAGGTCTCTCCTTCTCTTGTTATAAAGCCACCAGTCCCACTCTCATGATAATCCACTAATTTGTTAACCCACTCATCTATTAACCCACTAATCCATTAATCCACGAATGAATTAATCCATTCATGAGGGCAGAACCCTTATGATCCAATTGCATTTTAAAGGCCCTACCTTTTAAGACTGCCACACTGGGAATTCAGTTTCCAACACACGGAATTTGTGGGACACAATCAAACCGTAGAACCATTTATTTGTAAATTTTAATCTGAAGGTGCAAAAAACCCCAACAAAACTCATGTTAGCCTATAGTGTTTCACTGAAAGCAAAATACAGGGAATTTGGAATATAAGAGGAGAGTGTGAGATCCTTTAGATAGTCTCCATGTCTGACTCAGTGTCGGTAAATTGTGCCCTTTCCTATGCTTCATACCTTGAGAGAAACAGAATTTGCAAGGCATTCAAAGGTGATTAAAAGAATGGAAAAAAAGTCCGTGGAAGAAAGGATTAAGGAAATGGGCATGAATTTAAAAGAAAGTGAAAGGAAAGGCCCTTTGAACATGTACATATTTAAATAATTTTAAAGACTTCGTTTCCATTTCTTGCTCCAGATTTTATGGAGAATTTCCGTTCAAAAGACAATCACTACTATTTCATAACATTTCCATCATCAAAGTGTGAGTAACCAAACACAGCAAATGAGTTAAAATAAATTCCAGAGGTACTAACCATGGTTGTGTATTAAGTATTTATGTAGAACATGGAATTTGTAACTTTCCAGTTGATGAGAATTAAACTAGGTTTATAACATGTTACATATTTGATGCTTGGGTCTGCTGTTCTATAATTATACTGTTCTACTCAGATGCTGTATCAGGTTAACTTCTTTATGTGTCAGTATCAATCTGCAACAGAGAGAAAGAAGAGTGATTCAAAAATTTACTTCAAAAGCAATTGTATAACAAATTAGAAACAACTGATCTCTAAGAATTATTTAGATGAGACAATGACCCAATAGAATTAAAACTAGTTTACTAAGGATTCATGCAATAAAAGGGATTGAGAATGCTAATATGGGTAAGGATATGATTGTGGGGTGATGTGGCTCATGTCTGTAATACCAGCCACACAAGAGGCTGAGGCAAGAGGATAGCCTGAGGCCAGGTATTTGAGAACAGCCTGGACAACATAGTGTGACCCTATCTCTATAAGATGTTTTAAAAACTCAGCTGGTGGTGGGGCGTGGTGGCTCACGCCTGTAATCCCAGCACTTTGGGAGGCCGAGGTGGGAAGATCACCTGAGGTCAGGAGTTTGAGACCAGCCTGACCAACATGCAGAAACCCTGTCTATACTAAAAATACAAAACCAGCCAGGCGGGGTCGCGCATGCCTGTAATCCCAGCTACTCGGGAGGCTGAGGCGGAATAGCTTGAACCCGGGAGGCAGAGGTTGCGGTGAGCCAAGTTCGCACCGTTGCACTCCAGCTGGAGCAACAAGAGCAAAACTCTGTCTCAAAATAAAAACAAAACAAACAAACAAAAGCACCTCAGCTGGGCATTGTGGGCACATGCTTATAGTCCCAGCTATTTGGGAAGCTGAGGTGGAAGACTCCCTGGAATCCAGGAGTTCAAGGCTGCAGTGGGCCATGATTGTGCCACTGCATGCCAGCCTGAATGACAGAGCGAGACCCCGATGCTTAAGAAAAAAAAAAAAAAAAAAGGATGTGGTTGTTAATCTTGGTTGTTGGTTCTTGGTCGTTGGCCTTGAGTAAAGTACTTAAAATTCTCTGAAGCTTAGCATTGTCATCTATATAGTAAGGATCACAACATAAATCTATAAGGTTATTCTCAGAAAATGAGATAAAAGTCTTCATGGGATGGTTGAAAGAATTAAATGAGACAGTTCATGTAAACCATTTCAACAATCCTGGCATGCAGTAAGCACATAGTAAGTGTTAGAGAATGAATCTAACACTGTGCCCAGTGCCCAGCACTTAGTGGAACTCAAGAGTATAAGTTAAATTGGAATCTAACAGAACAGACTTAAAAAAAAAAGTGGGTTTCTTCAGCACAGAAATGGGAGTATCAAAGGGAAGTACATTAGAAATATATGACATCTTGATGGGAATTTTTAGAACAACTTTTTATTTAAAAAAAAATCCATTTATTCTGGGGCTCCAAGATCAATATGAGAAGATTGTGGCTACGTAATTTTTATGGCTTCCTCTTACTTTCTGTAGTCTTCTCAAATTAATCCTTTTCTGGTTTAGAAAAAAAAGTGCAGCGCACTGCCATAGCTCATTTAATTTTATATAAACATGCTCTTTGAGACTGAAGCAAATTCTGACTGATTTTCAATGTGAAAATAAAATATAAAAACTATTTCTGGAGTTATTTCTAAATAGAGCTGGCATCAGAATCATCTGAATCATCAGAATCATCCATTTTGGAAAAGTTGGATTCATCAAATGACTCTTTGGTCAATAACTGTTGGAGAACAATGTTAACATCACACGTGGAAATGTTACGTTTTCTAGGATTTGACATCTCAGTGATGGAGAATTACTATATTTTGTAAACACCTGGCTTAGTAGTGGAAATATCACTACTGAAAACAGAATGCTATAAGTAGAATGATGCCTTTTATTTCCAAAGTCAGTATCCTAAAGCGATGCAAAATAATAACAAAAGTGAGATATTTTGTGGCAAAATTATCTCAAAGAAAACACTGCGGCAGCAACAGCCAGTGAGTATTCTTGGGACAGACAGGAACTGGCTTAAACAGTAGCAACAACAAAATATAGAGGCCACCATAAGGCAGAGGCTTTAAGATTTCTTCTTGCTTCACAGTTGCTTCTAAGGGTATTGGTGTTATTTGTTGAATTTGTGATATATATGCTTGTACTAAATTCACCTGCTACCACGATGTGGAGAAACCTGGCATTTGAAGTCTTTGAACACAGACTTAGAGGCATGTAATCTCTATGGAATTCACTGGCAGTTTTAACCAGTGCACCTTAATTTTTCTTCATTTTATATTTACACCAGTGTCCTTGTAAAAAAAAATACTATAAATTTAACTTTTAAGTTCAGGGGTATGTGTAAGTTTACTACATAAGTAAACTGTGTCATGGGGACCCTAGTACCCATTATTAGTTTTCCTGATCCTCCCCCTCCTGCTAGCCTCCACCCTCTGATAGGCCCCAGTTGTGTTGTTGCCCTCTATGTCTCCATGTGTTCTCATCATTTAGCTCCCACTTGTAAGTGAGGACATGCAATATTTGGTTTTCTCTTTCTGTGCTAGTTTGCTAAGAATAATGGCCTCTAGCTCCGTCCATGTTCCTGCAAAAGACATGATCTTGTTCTTTTTTTATGTATGCATTGTATTCTAAGGTATATATGTATCACATTTTCTTTATCCAGTTTACCACTGATGGACATTTACGTTGATTCTATGTCTTTGCTATTATGAATAGTGTCGTATAACTTATTCATCAAATTATCAAATTCAGTTGTACATCTCAAAATGGGAAGAGATAAGAATAAAAGAAAAACTTATACATAGTACAGATTAAAATAGAAAACCCAAAGATGCAATAGAAGATAAAAGTATAAATAAGTTGATGAAGGGCTCAATAAATAATAAACTCATCAAGGCTAATAGAAGGAACTGGGATGTTTGCAGCACAGTCCTTGCCTGCTGGGAGCTGCTGTCATGGAAAGGAGACATGTCATTACAGTCTGACTCTGGTATACTGTGTGGAGGAATCCAAAATCATTTGCTTATGCTCATGTAGCATGACCATTCCTGGTTAGAGCTGTGATAGATCACCTTAGGCCATTGTTCCCAAAGAATGGAAGACTAAAATTTCCAGGATAGGTTACACAAGAACTCCCTGCAGGTTGACTACTTAGCAGATGCTTTTCAAATACAAAAGGGCAGCTAACATTCAGGCACCCAACATTCAGGCACCCTGCACTCTGCACAGCTTGATATAAGTTGACCTTCTGAATCCAAATGTATTAAGTCGACAGAGATAGGAATAATAGCAATATAAAAAGCCTTCCTCAAAAAGAGGAATTTGAGCTGAAAGACACTGAAACATGACAACTGGCAAACGTAAGAGATGACTCCAACAATCTCCCAGGTCCTGGTTCATAATTTGGGTGGATATTTTAATCATAGGTTCACATGATGCATCTGACCAAACATTTGTCTTATTTTAGAAGGAATATAAATACACTGAAAGAAGAAGGGAGAGGATGTTGAATTCATAATCTTTCTGCAGAAATGCTCATCACTTTGATAACAACATTTGAGGGAGAGCAAGCAGAGATCAAAGCAGTCAGCAATGCAAATCAGAGAATTCGCTCTTCTAACCCCATGCCTAGAATTAGAGACAATTTACATTTACGAATTGTTTCCAAAGTGCTATTGTCATCCTTCCAGCAAGCCAGGAAAAGGAAGAGCGAAACTAGCTGGTGCCTGTGAGGTTCCAGTCTGTAAAATATAGTTTCTTTGCCACACCTTAGGATTAACCTTCAACAATGTGGAAAGCAATGCCTGTATGTATTTTTAAGCCTGCTACCCACACAATCATAAAAGAAAGAACCACGCCAAGCGTCAGAACAAACAGTAGATAACCAAAAGCACTCCCATCAATCATTTGCATTCTGATTGGCTCCTAGGTCTTGTCTAGGTCATATTATGACTCCTTTATTAGTGTTTAAGGTCACTCGGAGACAGGCAAGTGCATCCTATCAGGAAGTGTAGTGAGTCTCAGGAGTGAGATATTTGGCTTTAGCAGGCACCATGGCTGTGACTCGGAAATCCAGGGAAATGAGTTAAGCTCAGTCAGACTCCAGGCGCCGCACTGCCTCATAGCAGATAGAAAGAAGTAGAATAATAGAAGCTTTCCTGCTATTCTCAACATTAGGGTGAATTCCGGTCTGCCCTTCCAGTTGAATTTCTGGAGGTTCTTTTTTTTTCTATTCAGCCCCCATGCTGTAGGCCGTAATTCACGGGAAGGGGCTCCAGTGAAAGGCTGGCCCCAATTTCAGGCAGGACAGTGCCAAGGGAGCCCTCCTGCAGGAAGACAGATTAAGGGGCATGTGGACCATTTGGTGGTTGAGTGCAAAATTTAGTGCCTACATTGGGCTCCCAGAGAAATTACAGCCTGACTGATTTAGACCTGACAACTACACATAAACATGAATACTTACATTTGCACATACTCCTTTGCACAGTCACTAACTGCATCTGCTTAAATGCAGTGGAGAAGGAAAGAAAAGCAGCAATGGCCATTTCCCCCACCCACCGGGAGCCTATATCCTGGCAAGATAAGCTCTCAGCCAGTCTGGTTTGAGCGAGGCTCATTCTTTCCCCAACATGATTTCTATTTGAGGTCCCTCAAAATTCAGATGACCTCACTGAAATATGAATCAGCAGCCTGAAAACTTTCCCCTTATGGTATAATGATAAAATGCAGTTGTTAAAGGGAGATGGAATATCTAGCGTAAGTCACTTCCAAAAAGAAAACTATATTTCTTTTTTTTTTTTTTTTTTTGAGACGGAGTCTCGCTCTGTCGCCCGGGCTGGAGTGCAGTGGCCTGACCTCAGCTCACTGCAAGCTCCGCCTCCCAGGTTCACGCCATTCTCCTGCCTCAGCCTCCCAGGTAGCTGGGACTACAGGCGCCCACCACCTCGCCCGGCTAGTTTTCTTTTGTATTTTTTTAGTAGAGACGGGGTTTCACCGTGTTAGCCAGGATGGTCTCGATCTCCTGACCTCATGATCTGCCCGTCTCGGCCTCCCAAAGTGCTGGGATTACAGGCTTGAGCCACCGCGCCCGGCCAAGAAAACTATATTTCTTTAAACTGATACAGGTACCACTAGTTATCACAAAGGCAGAGTTGCAAGTAATGAATTACTACCTCCTCCTCCTCCTCCTCCTCCTCCTCCTTCTTCTTCTTCTTTTGAAATGGAGTCTTGCTCTGTCATCCAGGCTGGAGCATGGTGGCACAATCTTGGCTCACTGCAACCTCTGCCTCCCTGGTTCAAACAATTCTCCTGCCTCAGCCTCCCAAGTAGCTGAGATTACAGGCATTTGCCACCATGCCCAGCTAATTTCTATATTTTTGATAGAGATGGGGTTTGACCACGTTGGCCAGGCTGGTCTTGAACTCCTGACCTCAAGGGATCTGCCCACCTTGGCCTCCCAAATTGTTGGGATTACAGGCGTGAGCCACCGCATCCGGCATGAATTGCTACCTTCTTCTATGAGTTCCTTCCATCTTCCCATTAAGACAGAAAGGCACCAGTATGTGCTGAGGATTGAGATGAAATTGAGGACCTCAATGTGCTGAAGGTTGAGATGAAATGCTGCACTGTCAGATGTGGAGTACTGGAGTTTATATAAATTTTCATACATTTGGTCTTTGATATTGGAAACTGTTGGGGCTCAGAACACAATATTACAAAGTGTGATGCCTTGATATGGCGAATATTTAGAACTGAAGGAGATTGGAGGGGTTTCAGAAGGAAGTTCTCTGTGATCTCCTGCCCTTCTGTCTCTTACTCCTTTTTTCCCCCAAAGTGAGTAGTAGAAACCAGATTTTTTTTTCCTCCAGGTGGGTCACAGAAACGATAACCCCTCTCCCCCAACCAGTCATAAAACCTAGACATATTACTCTAACTTCCCCCCACCTTTCTGTGCTAGAGCTGGCCAAAAAGAAACTCTCTGACCTACCAGGTCATAAGAGCCTGGTTCCAGCAGGGTCCTGCTCCATACCAAAGAGGAAGCAATGCTGCACAGAGAGGCCAGGAATTACCTGAACAGACAGGCCTTGCTCATTCCTCCACTTCATTCTATTATCCTTAGATCATACATTTTTGGTCCAATCACATTTCTACAAGACTATCCATTCTTTATTGAACTGAAGTATAAAAACAGTTTTCTCTGGGTCTTTGTATCTTCTCTTCTGAAGGTTCTCATGTCACGTACTTTGTAATGTACAAGTAATGTCTTTACTTTGATTAAATAAATGCATTATGCTTTTTTCTTGTTAATCTGTGTTTTGTTATAGGAGTATTGGTCGTGATCCTACGATGGATGAGAAAATATATTCTACCTTTCTGTTCTGCCAAAACAAAGAATAATTTGAAGCTCAGGAGACTGTTTTTCTTGTGACTAGTGAGCAGGCAGCCCTTTAGCTCTATCTGCTCAGGACCCACGTGTGTATACCTGAGACTGATTCAGAAGGGTACAGCATCGTCAGGACAGGGGACTCTGGGCTGCCAGCTTTCAATGGGCAGGCAATCCATGAGTGGCTCTTACTAGGAAATGTTTGCATTCTGACAACCTCATGGCCTAGCAGAGTGTCTGACTCAATGTAGGTGCTCACTAAATGTTTATTGAGTGACTAATGAGCAGAGAAGCTGGCTAAGGTCATGACTACACATCACTAAACATTTAAAAGAAAGAACAAATACAGAAATACGATGAACAATTTCCTATTCAGATACCTGGAGAGTTAACATTTTAAAGATTACATGATCTGAAAGACCACTTCTGGTGCCCAAATCCTGCAACTGTTTTTGAAACGGTAGACTGCGTTTTCTTCTTCCGAGAGATATTTAAGCGTTTCATGGTTATTCTTCAAGACACATGGGGAAGTACCAAGGCCGGAGAAGACGGCAGAAAGGTTCTTATTGGTAGAATTTGAACAGCATGAGCAGCTGAGTGTGTTTTTCTCCTGATACAGCAGAGCTTTCTTGAGTTAAAAACTTGTTTTGAAGTAATCATAGACAACACATGTGATGAGAAAGCTTTGTCTGTGTGTGCTACAGGGGTGGAAGAGGTTGTGTTGTCATATGTGTGGAGTGCTACACGAAGGAAGTTTCAGATCACAGCTCCCGGTGCCTAGGGACATCCATTGTGGGCATGGACCGCAAGCCAGGGTACAGCACAGAGTAGGTGGTCTCTGCCCATGAGCAGCATGTGCAGCCTCTAGCAGCACGCTGCCCAGGTCATTGCGTTTTATCACACTCCCAGATCGTGGCCCCACAGGGCTGAGAGCTTTGACATGTGGTCAAGCGTACCTTTCTGGTCATTTGCAACTATGTCAGGTAAATAAAATGTAACTTCTTCATTACGGCTGGTGCTGTGGAGAGCACAAATGGGCAGGCAGGAGAGATCTCTATAAAGACTTAAAAACCCGTAAGCCATTTTGGACATCAAACATCAGTTGCAAAGTACCACTTGGATGAGTTAAGAGTAAGTAAATGAGAACCAGATGGATTAAATTTCCCTTGAAATACACATTGGATTAAAAATTAAGAGAAGTCGTGTTAGACATATTGCATTGCTTCAACCACTAGCCAAAGTGTTTAAAACAAAAGAGATATTTGACAATGTAGTGACAGTTCATCCACCTCTAGATTCTGAATTTGAATTTGGCTGCATGAGTAGTTGGAGAGTTTTATGTACATGAAATAGAAAAATATTTCTTGGAATACCAACAGTGGACCAGAGGGAAAAAAATACCTTCAATATGTATTTTATTCACTTGCTTAGGCAAATAAGTTAACATAAAATTCCGTAGAAAATGTGTATCAAGTTACAAGTGGGTAGATACAAACAGTTGCATGTGTGTACATACGAACTGGCCCGGGCACTTAATTAAAGAAGCTTGATCATGTTTGGCAGATCTTAATAGGTACTTAAAATTCGAACACACACACAAAGACATTTACACATCTGTGTGGCACGTCCTGACCCTGACGTGTTGATCAGCCCTTCAGAGAGTTGCTTTTCTTAGTGATTACTCACTGACATGTGACCTTCCATACAGGCTGCCTGTCCTGCTGTGACAGCAGGCAGGGCTGAGCTGCAGGCACTTGGAGAACAAGATCCCAGCATCTCAGTGCCCTCTGGCTTCCATGCAAAGCTGCTGAGTAAACAAAGGGACTCTATTTTATGCCGAATAGCTCAGTGGTGTTCCTGCAACAGGGTTGGCTCTGTTTATTTACTCGCAGTTCTGTAGAACTCCCTTGGGCATGTTTGAGGCGGAGGCTCTGGATGCCCAGACAGTCTGTCTAGCGGTAGGAATGGCTTCATGAAACCCTATCACCCTCACTTGGGTCTTCTCTATGTCCTTGAAAGTGCTGCTCAGTCCTTTTCCTCCGAGGGTATGTGCCAAGATAAATGTTCTAAGTGCAAGTTGTGAACCATCCAGATTTGTACTGAATTCACAGCTCACCATTTGCAATCTGAACTAGAGAAAGCGACTCATTTTTTTGAACCTCAGTTTCCTCATCTGGGAAATGAGCTTAGCAATATGTCCTCACAGGTTAGTGGTGAGAGAACATGTGAAAAGTGCTTGGGATGTGGTCCTGCTCCAGACATGGATGCCATCCATTTTATTTTGTTTTGTTTTGTTTTGTATTGTTTTATTTTATTTGAGACGGAGTCTCGCTCAGTCACCCAGGCTGGAGTGCAGTGGCGTGATCTTGGCGCACTGCAAGCTTCCCCTCCTGGGTTCACGTCATTCTCCTGCCTTAGCCTCCCGAATAGCTGGGACTACAGGCGCCCACCACCACGCCTGGCTAATTTTTATATTTTTAGTAGAGACGGGATTTCACCTTGTTAGCCAGGATGATCTTAATCTCCTGACCTTGTGATCTGCCTGTCTTGGCCTCCCAAAGTGCTGGGATTACAGGCCTGAGCCACTGTGCCCGGCTGATGCCATCCATTTTATTAAGTGGAATAATTTTTTTTCCTTTAGTCAGCAAACATGGTTGGCCAAAGTGAGTGAAGCAATCTCACTGTCATATCCTCTCTTTGGTCACTGAGACCAACATGGTAAATCCTAAAATTATACTGAGCACAGCCCCTAGAGTCACATAGTTTTGACATCCCATCAACATTTCACTGGTTGTATGAGAATATTTGCAGTCTCCCAGCACTCTTGAGGTTCACTGTCCAGGCCAGATGAAATTCACTGAGTCATTAAAAAGGAAAGTAAGAACTAGATTTAATTTTTTGACGATTCTTGTTTTATTAGCCCCATATCTAAAATATAAATTTTTACATGGATATGACACTAAAAGCACACGGAAGAAAACAATAGATAAACTGAACTACCTCAACATTTAAAACTTCTGTGCATCAAAAGACACAATCACATAAATGTGTATAAACACTATCTGTCAACTAAAAATAAAAAAAGGAGCCAGGCACAGTGGCTCATGCCTGTAATCCCAATACTTTGGAAGGATGAGGTAGGCAGATCACCTGAACAAGGAGTTCGAAACCAGCCTGGCCAATATGGCAAAACCCTGTGTCTACTAAAAATACAAAAATTATCAGGGCGTGATGGTGGGCACCTGTAATTCCACCTACTCGGAAGGCTGAGGCAGGAGAATGGCTTGAACCC
>NW_012115500.1:4198850-4232313 GCF_000951035.1 Colobus angolensis palliatus | reverse complement strand
TAGTTTTTTGTATTTTTTCTTAGTAGAGACGGGGTTTCACTGTGTTAGCCAGGATGGTCTTGATCGCCTGACCTCGTGATCCGCCCGTCTCCGCCTCCCAAAGTGCTGGGATTACAGGCGTGAGCCACCGCGCCCGGCCTGGAAGCTAGTTTTACAACCATGTTCATACCAATATTATTCATAATAGCTAATAAGTATCCGTGGACAGATGAATGGATAAACAAAATATGGTATACGCATACAATGGAATGTTATTCCAGCTTTAAAAAGGAAAGAAATTCCTACCCATGCTACAACACGGATGAACTCTGAGGACATTATGATAAATGCAATAAGCTAGTCACAAAGGGACAAATACTGTATAATTCCACCAAAATGAGGCACCTAGAGTGGTCAAATTCACAGAGACAGAAAGGAGAATGGTGGTTGCCAGGAACTGGGGGAGAAGGAGGAATAGGAAGTCATTGTTTCATGGGTATACAGTTTCAGTTTTGCAAGATAAAAAGAGTCCTGGAGATTGGTTGCAAAATAATGTAAATGTATTTAACACTACTGAACTGTACATTTAAAAAGACTAAGATGGTAAATTTCATGTTATATGTATTTTACCCGATTTAAAAAATCAGTTTATACAAGAGAGATTCTAGTGCCCTCATGGAAGTGTCTTTGCTAAAAAGCAATGAACCTCAAAAAATATGAATACTCAAAAAAAGAAAAAATGAATGCTCAACCTTAAGAAAAAGCATTGAAGGTAATGTTAAATTCCTGTTTTCAATGTGTTTCCAACATGTTTATATGGCACGAAGTAAATCCAGTTCGGAAATAGGAATTAATAGAGTTGAAATGTTGCACATTCGAGGGAAAGGGAACCGGTGATATGGTTTACATTTGTTACCTTAAACCATCATATTTCCATCATAAGCATTGCCTTTAGGGTATAGATGTGACTACTAAGCCTGTAGGAGGTAAGAGCCCTTGCTCAAAGTCATACAGGTGGTAAGTCGTGGAAACAGTATTTGGACCCATTGCTATAATGCATTGTTATTAAGGAGAGAAGTGGGCCTGGTTAGAGGTCAGTACAGTCATGGATAACAAAGGCTGGCATTTATGAACATATTAGGAATGTAACTGAAAGATAAGCAACTGTGATTTGCTGTTAGGGAGACCAAATATATAAGCCCTAGTGCCAGTTTATCAGGAATCATCCGTGAGATGCTCTGAGACATGATCAGTGTGTACCATAAGTCACCCACGGCAGACATCAACCAGCTGGAGCTGGTTGGATGAGAAGCCAGTGTTTCTGAATGAAAAATTAGGCTTCATGTTTTCCATTTAAGTCTCCACACCTGTCCTCAAAAATCACATTAAACCAGGTGTAATTGAATATGAATTTAAAGAAGTACATGGGAAATGAGATTTTATGTCTAATTAGATATTTTTCACAGTTTGGAGTGGTTAGTGAAGTTGGATGAGAAGCCAGTGTTTCAGTTTTTCCTGCCAGGAACCTCAATTTTCTAAGCCAAAATGTGTTTGACATTTTAACCCAGGTTGATATTACCTGGAGCTCTGGTCTTCCAGGATCTCGGTCCAGCTGAGCCTCTCAAGCTGGACCCACCAATTCTCCTGGGACTTGGTCAAACTCAGGTAACTAGGGATAATGGTGAGGAGGCAGGCTGTGGAGCCAGATTGTCTGGGTTCTGATTCGTGTCTGACACTAGCTGTGTGACACAGGGCAAGTTTCTCAACCTCCCTGTGTATACTTCTTCATCTACAAAATGGTGATAACAGCATCTTTCTCACAAATGATTTGAGGATTAAATAAATCATGGTATATAGAGTGCTAAAACAGCTTCTACATAGCACATAACAAACCCAGGATGAGTGCAAAATTTTATTTTATACCAAATGTTAGAGATACATCACATGTCAGGCATGCCTCCTAGGAAATGCATTGTTCTTTGAGATTGCCAAAGAACAAATGCATGTATATCACCAGAACAAATACATTTAATATGTAACATGTAAATTATGCAACTTGTAACACATATAAAATTCTATACCTTAAGCAAACAAAACAAAGCGAAAACCATAGTATATGGACAATTTTTAAACATACCTACACACAAAAGCATACACTTAAATCTTCAATGAAACTGCAATGTTCCATCAGTTTTCTTCAGCATTTCTGAATCTGTGCTTGACTTATAGATCAACTTCTCTCTCAAAAGCTAGAGCAGGTTGTGGATTGCTCCAAAATTTGTAGTTTATTCCCAGTATACCTTGGGAGTTCGCTCTAGTTTCTATTCACTCTAGGCAAGGCGATTTAGCACATCTTTTCCCATGAGAAACCATTACTGAGAAGGATTTTCTTACTGGGGGCAATGCTCCTTCCCCTCCATCCTCACTGCTCACTCCAGTTCTCCTAAGAGAAAAGGGCAATGAAATCACCCAAGTGACTTTTTGGTTCTACCAACCAACAAATCAAGCCCCTTTGGTGGTGGTGGTGATAAATGGTGTGTGTGTAGTTGGTTTATATTTACAGATATTGTCTACCAAGAGAAGAGCAAGAATTCTGGGACTAGTGGTGTTTTAAAATTTTTCTATGTTGCTCATTTGCTCTCTCAGTTCTGTATTATTTATGAAAATAACCATTGTTCGTTGGACCTTTGCTATGTTCCAGGTGCTATGCTAGGGAATTTATAAATACTATATTGTGTAATACAATAACACTATAAGATAGACTTAATTACTCCCATTTGCAGTTCGGGACTGAAGTCTGCAGAGTTTATATGACACAGCTTGGAGTTCTGGAGTCATTGAGTCATGGGCCCAGTTTTCTGATTCTGAAAATGAACTCTTAACCTATATGCTCTACTGCTTCCCAGTATATTCTATAACCATTGAGAGGATTTAAAATGAGTTCCAAAAGTAGATCTCCAGAAAAAAAATGTATCTGAATCTCCAAAACAAAAAAAGAAATCTGATCATCCTAACTAAAAAGTTTTCAAAGAAAGTAAAATGACATCTTATATAAGTGAGGGCAGAGGAACCACAAAATTGGAAGGAAACTTAGAGGTCATTGGATTTATTCTCCATTGCAAGAAACTCATATGAATTCTTGCCGAGCCTCTGCATGAATACCCTCAGCACTGGGGAACTCACTACCATGTGTAGAGCTGACTCTATTACACAGCTAGGACTACTGGAAAACTCTTGCTTCTTTTCAACATAAATCTATTTTCCCAGGCTTTCCTTCCATTTTTTTCTGGCTCTTCTAGGACCACACAGAGTAATTTAATCTATCCTCCACAAGATAATCCCAATTTATCATTTACACTTTGGACTTCTTACATGACTGAAACATGAATTACTCCTGGCATAATTGGAGTTGGTGTAGCATAGAGGAAAGCATATGGGTTTTGCACTCAGGAAGTTTGTTCCAATTCTGGCTCAATCACTTATTATTTGTAAAATCCTAGGGAAGTTACTTAACTTACCTGGGCTTCAGGTCCATATCTTCTTAAAGATTTTACAGGATGGTTCTGAAGGTTAGGAGGTAATGATAGATATATAGCATGTAGTAGACACTCAAATATTAGCTATTATTGTAAGCTAACATTTTCTCTGGTAAAGGAGCCAAGTTTTTTACTAACCTAGGTTATTCTCAGACTGTTGGTTAAAGCAGAGAATCTCTAGTTCGAAATACATGGTCAAGTGTCCTGCAGTGTGTTTAATACAAATAAAGCAGGTTTTTCAGAAAAATGTTAGTAGTTATATTTGTTACTGTTGATATGATGTGTGTGTGTTTGTGTGTGTGTATGTGTGTGTTTTAGTTTCTTCATCTATATTTAACTAACTTATCTTAGACAAGTGTCCAAACAAAATTGGGATCCTATGTAGAGAATTTCAGCTAAGGTCAAGTCCCTAAACTCCCTGATAATCTGAAATATCTCCTTAGAGAATTTCAGTTAATGGTTGCCTTTTGTATTATTCTACCTAGGTTAGTGTTGGGATGGTAGTGATGTCCCCAGGCCAATTTTATAGAATGGAAATTTCTTCAGTTAAATGTCTTTCCTTCCTTGGAGCTCCATGCTTATTTCCTAGGCAACCTTACAGTAAAGAATTCTATTGGGATAGAAACGAATCATTTTCCTTCTAAAATATGTTCTCATCTTCTTCCATAGTAATAGACCTACAATGGACATGGGACTATCCAGTGAGCCAGTGAGGACTGCTCTCACAGCTCTTCTTGCAGCAAGGGGGAGTCATGCGACTTGGCTGTTGCCAGTGGAATTTGAGCAGAAGTGAAGTGTACCACTGCTGCCTCCCTTATTTAACAGCAATCCCTTGGCCTTGGACTCCTACTCTTTCCCTCTTTCTCCAGGAACTGCGAAGACTAGATTGACCTTGGATATCTAATCTGGAAGATGGTAGAACTGCCATCAGCCTGGGTTCCCAAATGACCTCCTGGATCACAGCTACCCATGCCTGAAATGCTGACCTTGGAGTTGTTACATGGGAAAGAAATAAACTTCTTTGTTCTTTGAGCCACAGTTATCAGGTATCTTCTTCTTTTTTTTTTTTTTTTTGAGATGAAGTCTTGCTCTGTCACCCAAGCTGGAATACAGTAGTGCGATCTCAGCTCACTGCAAGCTCCATCTCTGAGGTTCACGCCATGCTCCTGCCTCAGCCTCCCGAGTAGCTGGGACTACAGGCGTCTGCCACCACACCTGGCTAATTTTTCATATTTTTAGTAGAGACAGGGTTTCACCGTGTTAGTCAGGGTGGCCTCCATCTCCTGACCTGGTGATCCGCCCTCCTCGGCCTCCCAAAGTGCTGGGATTACAGGTGTGAGCCACCTCGCCCAGCCCAGGTATCTTCTTAAAGCCACTTACCCACTTATTCTACCTCATGCAGCTCTGAAATTCTGTTTAATTTCTGGAGTCAAAACATTCATTTGTTTCTTCTTTATTTAACAATAATCAATTATTTATTTTATGGAAACCACTGTTCCAAAGAGAAGAATCATGGAAACATTAGCCTTATGGATCTTTTGTCCTGGGAACAACACAGAGTGGAGACTACTGGAGTTTTCAATACAGTTCCTTTCCTGGGCAGTGCCAGCCTAGATCTAATTTCCAGTGTTGGTTAAGATTAGACCAGGGTGCTGAAGAATCAAAACATCTAGATATTTTCTTTGCTCCATTCTGCTTATAGCCCCACAAAAACTACCCACCCCATAGGGTTTCTTGCTTGAGATTCCAGACAATTCCTGTATGTTTTATCAGAATACACTCTGTATTTCATCCAACCAGGAAGCATTTGGCTCCTACTTCAAGCATTAAGAACGGACCATTTTGGTATGGAAAATTATCAGTTTTGGAGGAAAAAGCCCCTATTTCTCTGATCTGTGCTCTGGATTTGGCAGCAGCTTTGTAGGCTTTCTCAAAGAGCCACAACTGTGAACCACGGCATGTTGTCATTATCTCTGATATGCTCTGTGCATTGGAAATCCTGTGTGAGACTGGCCGGGGACAGAGGGAATGAAGAAATCACATTTATCAGAACAAGATGCTCAATTTCCTTAAGTAAGGAGTTTGTCTAACATCCAGTTGTTTCCTCCGAGAGAGAGTGTACTTTCTTAACATACGGACAAGATTAGTACATAGTTAGAATCACTGTCTGCAGGTCCTAGGCTGCTTTTCAGACCCAGCTTTAATCTTCCTAATTGAATGTTTAGCTTTTCTAGACCTGCATAAAATGTAAATCACAATGTTTACAATCTGTAAAATACAATATTTTGTAATCACTATTAAATGACTAAAATCTATTAAACTCAATCATTTTAAACTAAACTTCTGATCTTCCCCCATTGCAGGTGATGGCAACTCTGTTTTTACAATTGTTTAGCCCAAAAACTTGATGTCATCCTTGACTCTTCTTTCTCTTTCATCTTACAAGCAATTCATCAGAAAAATCTGTCAGCTCTGCTTTCAAAATTTAACCAGAATCTGATTCCTTTGCATCACCTCCACTACTACCACTCTGGAGGAGCTGCCAACATCTGTCACATAGATTAAGTCACATACACACACACACGCACACACAGTGTATTCTTAGTCAAAGTGATCTTTTTACAAGGCAAGTAAGGCCTTTCTACTCCTCTGTTCAAAAACTTTCAAATGGCTCTCCACTTTTCTCTGAATATAAGCCCAAGTCCATACAAGGACTTGTAGAGCCTTCTGACCTCATTGCTTCCTACTCTGCTCTCTTATGCAGCTCCTGCCCCAGTGGCTTCCTTGTGCTCCTGGGTCACATAAGGCATACTTTTGGTATTTGCTCCAACTCTTTCTCAGTGCCCTCTCCTTGATGCCTGCTTGGATATCTCCCTCACCTCCTTTAAGACTTGGCTGACATATGCAGAAGAATGAAATTGGATCTCTACCTTTCACCATATACAAAAATTAACTTGAGATGAATTAAAGATTTAAATGTAAGACGTCAAACTCTAAAAATTACAGAAGGAAATCTAGGAAATTCCCTTCTCAATGTCAGCCTTGGTAAAGAATTAATGGATAAGTCCTCAAAAGCAATTGCAACAAAAAAATGGACACATGGGACCTAATTAAACTAAAGAGGTTTTGCACAGCAAAAGAAACTAGCAACAAGTAAACAACCTACAGAATGGGAGAAAATATTTGCAAGCTGTGCATCCAACAAAGACCTAATACCCAGAATCTATAAGGAACCTAAACAAATCAACAAGAAAAAAGCAACCCCATTAAAAAGTGGACAAAGGACATGAACAGACAATTCTCAAAAAAAGACATAAAAGCAGCCAACAAACATGAAAAAATGCTCACCATTGCTAATTATCAGAGAAAAGCAAATTAAAACCATAATGAGACATCATCTCACACCAGTCAGAATGGCTATTATTAAAAAGCCAAAAAATAACAGATGCTGGCAAGACTGCAGAAAACAGGGGATACTTATACACTTTGGGTGGGAATGTAAATTAGTTCAGCCACTGTGGAAAGCAGTTTGGAGATTTCTCAAATAACTGAGAACTACCATTTGACCCAGCAGTCCCGTTACTAGGTATGTACCCAAAGGAAAATATATCATTCTATAAAAAAGACACATACACTTGTATTTTTTTTTGCTGCACTGCTCACAGTAGTAAAGACATGGAATCAACCTAGATGTGCATCAGTGGTGGACTGGATAAAGAAAATGTGGTACATACATACTACGGACTATATGCAGGCATAAAAAATGAAATCATGTCTTTTGCAGTAACATGGATGCATCTGGAGGCCATTATCCTAAGCGAATTAATGTAGGAATAGAAATCCAGGGCCGGGGGTGGTGGCTCATGCCTGTAATCCCAGCACTTTGAGAGGCCAAGGCAGGCGGATCACAAGCTCAGGAATTTGAAACCAACCTGGCCAACATAGTGAAATGTTGTCTCTACTAAATATAAAAAAAAATTTAGCTGGGTGTGGTGGTGCATGGTGGTAATTCCACCTACTTGCAAGGTTGAGATGGGAGAATCACTTGAACCCAGGAGGTGGGGACCCACCGGGAAAACCAACAAAACCCTTTTTTTAAAAAAAAAAAAAAAAAAAAAAGGACAGAAAAGAAAAACAAATACCACATGTTCTCACTTATAAATGTGAACTAAACACAAAGTACATGTGGAGATCAAGATGGGAGCAATGGACACTGGGGACTGCTGGGGTCGGGAAGTATTGGAGGAGTGCTGAGGAACTGCCTATGGGTGCTGTGCTCACTGCCTGGGTGACCAGATCATTCATACTTCAAACCTCAGCATCACACAGTGTTCCCATCTGACAGACCTGTACATGTATCCCCTGAATCTAAAATAAAAGCTGAAATTGCTTTAAAAAGAAGACTTGGCTAAAATATCTCCTCCTCAATAGGGCCCACTCTGACTACCCTATTCCTACCATCCCTTGCTGTCCCACTCACTTACCCCATTCAATTTTTAAATTCTTACTGCCTTCTAATTTACAAGGTAATTTACTTACTTAATGTGCTTATTGTCTCTTCCACCTACTTCTACAATACAAACTTCATGAGGGCAGAGATCAGTGAGCACTAGAACAATGTGTAGCACATAGTAGGCAGCTTCCCTTTTCTGGAAGAATGAATGAATGAAACCTACACATTATGAAATTGATTTTTTTGTGAGTGTGACATGAACTGGGACAATTCACTCCTCCAAGGTCTGAATCTGTGAAGGCACCTTCTTTCTTTGCAGAGGAAAACACTGGGGGGCCCTGAGGAGAAGCCTTTGCTGCAAGTGGACCACAAATTATGCAAGGAGTCTTGGGACAACATCCCTGGTAAACTCTTTCTCTGTTACATTTCAGGATGATTGACGTGGGTGTTGAGAACACTCTGTTTTTGGAGTTAGGACTTGTCCTTGTTTTCAATTGGAATTTGAGTGACTGAGAAAAGCTGTGCAGATCGAGTTCCCTGCCTCCTGCACAAATATTTCCTGGTCTGGTTTCAGGTATCCCTTTCCTTAGGTGGGTTTGTCACTGAGGGATTAAAGCGCCTTGTGATTCAGAGCCTGGGCTGTCACAGTGGTGCTGACGCACGTGCAGTATCTTGGATCTCTATTCAGTTCCTCATTCACGCTCACCTTCAGGCTGAAATGAGGAATTTGGGCAGTGAAATCAAATGCCTGAACCTGAGGAGCACCCACTGTTTGCTGTCTGACCATCTCTCTGATCCCAAGACTGCCCTACCTCTGGTGGAATGAAAGTGAGGTGAGAAGGGCAGGCATCATAGATAAGAATAGGAGAGAACACTGTATACATATGAGGGAAACCTAAAGCAAAAAGATGGATGGTAAGGGCTGGAAGAAGGTGAATATATGGGAAGAAGAGATAGGTTGAAACTGAAAGGGGAGAAGACAGGCTGAGAGGTGGGACTGACTCACAGGACTGTTCATTTGCTGTATGTGCCCTTACTCCCTAGCATTTCCAAGCATTATGTTCCCTGGTTGCATGAGGAACATACTATTTATTTTTTTCTTCGTAAAATGTGGGAAAAGCTACTTCATCATTTAAACTTGGAATCATTGCCATAGGGGAAGAAAATATTCTTCCAAAATCTGCAAGCATAAGTTGCTTTAAAAATGTAGAGATTAAGAGGCTCGAAGACCCTCAGACCACTAACTCACTTTCCAAGATATTCCACACTGGACTTCTAGCCAAAACAAGATGTATTCTTTTATACATCCAAATTGAAGCTCTCCACACCACCTTTTGCAAGCTGGTTTCAGTCAATGGGAAATTTATGAACAGCAAATTACCTTTGTTCAATTGCTTCGTGAATATATGCACTGTAAGAGTAGCAGTGATTGTGAAACAGCAATATATTGACAGAAGTAAAAAAAAAAAAAAATCTTTTTAAAAAAAGAACCTATATGAAAGAGACTTTTCAGGTCTTGAGAGTGTCCAGTGTAGGTCTTAGCAGCCTATGGAAAGGCCCTGTGTTGTCCAAACAGCCTCCTGTAGGGTAATGGCCACAGCAGCACATATAAAAGGAATGGTGGAAAGGTGCAAAAGTCATTAACAAGGGAGAAATAGGAAGCAATCAGCAACACTTAAAGCAAATTATTACCGTGAAATTACACTCCCAGCTTGAGATAAGTGTCCTGGATCTGTTAAAGCCATATACACCTCGCTGGCTTAAATGCGACTGAGGAAAGTTTTCCTCTTTGGGTTATTTATGAAGTGTTAGGTCATGATTGACGGTGGTGCTTGAGGAAAGGGAGGGCTGCCCACTTCTTCCCAGGCTTTCTAGAACGGCTAATTCCCTGTATTGAAGATTTGAGGAGAGAGGCTTTGCAAATATTTATTTGGACAAGAGGCTACCTTTCCGAAGGAATCTTGTTGGACTGATTGCATTTTATTGAGGAGTTATTTTGCGTTGAAAAGTCCAGTGCTCTTTCCTGGATCACCATGGGAGTAAGAATGTGAGTGTCTGCTGCTGGAGCTAACTTGGCATCCTAGTGGCTCCCACCCACAGCCCACTCTACTGTAAAGGGCTGTTTTCCTCTCTCCGAGAGTCTTATACCTCCCCATATCCACTCCTCTGTGTTGAATATTCCTGTGACCAGGCCTTATTTTAGGTCCTATCATCCTCTCTTGCTCCATCTTTTAGAATTGACTTTTCAAATTGTTCTCAATTCCTAGTGACTCAGAAGCCAATGGATGTTTGCTTTTCTACCCACAACCCCATAAGTCTCCAGATCTTGAGCTGTAGGATGATCCAGAACCAATCTCTTGCCCCCTTGATGCCCCATCAGCAGCAGCTCAGACCATTGCACTTGGAGTGCAGTGAGAGCACCTCTCTGCTTCAGGAAGCATTCTCTGCAGCACACTTGTCTGTTTTTGATCTCTTGTCTTGCTGGCTATGCTTGAACCCATTGGGCTACATTGGTATGCTGCTCCTCAAGGAACCAAGCTGGTAACCTGCAGCCTTAGGTGCTTTGAGGGGCAGTGATTTTTTCTGGTGCCAACACTCTTCTATTGAATTTGTTTCCTGGATACACTAGGTCCAGCTCTCAACAGCCATCCTAGAGGTAGTGATTATTCTCTTTTACAGTTTCCTGTTGTTCCTCCTTATATTAATCACAAGGAAATCTGTGAAAACAAAGGCTTTGACTTTTTTAAGACTTTGAGTTGGATCTTGGATGTTCATTTTTGCAGAGGGGCAAAAGAGTTGGGGTATATACAGTGCACAATAAATTCAGACATATGGGATATAGAAGACTTGATGTAAGTAAGGAATAAAGTTAATGAATTTTGATGTCATTGTAATAGGGGTTCTAATCTGTACTCTCAAAAATCTTAGAACTGTAAAATATTAGAATTGAATGAGGATGTAGAAATGATAGTGTCTAATCTTGAAATGAAAACAATAGTACCATCAACACTATGGTAAATATTGACATCCAGTCTCTCAAACCTTCTAGAAACAAGGAACTTGCAACCATACAAAGAAACCCATTTCAGTTAAAACAGCCAACATTGTAAGATATTTTGTTCTTTTATTTAAGTGTCTCTAAGTACCATCACTCTACTACCATATTTTGCCTTCTGGTAATATGTGAAAAATTAATAATGTAATCTTTGAATTGAAAGAGACACAGAAAAAATATGATTACACATTACAGTTCTTTAGATCTTTTCCCCAAATGAAGCCTCTCTACTTCTTTCATTTCTTCATTATGTGACATGGTTTCAAATTAGTCTTCAGTTTAGTCTCCATCTTTGTACACAATTCCTATGAAAATTTGGTTTCCAGGTGTGATAATGGTGACAGCCACAGAGTTCAGTTGCTAAAGGAGATTCAGGGAACCTAAAAAGACAATGTTTATGGATTTACTATTTATTGTAAGCAAAAAAGGTACAATATAGCAACAACATTAAGATAAAGATGTACATCACAGCCAAAGGTTGGCTCCCAGCAAGAGATGAAAGTCTGGACCAAGCTCTAATTATGCTCCCTTCACATCTAGCATATTCTGGACATGCTTTCCTCTTGGATTAGAAAACACCAAAGTGTACAAAGAACACCTTGGAGCAGGGATCCCAAAATGGATTCTTGGCTCGGGCTCCTTATAGCTTTCTATTCAGGTAGCTGTGTTTCTTGCCTTGTAACCAGATCCAATGACAGAGTCCTGTAGGAATCTCACCAAAACTGGGTGCAAATCATCAATCTTACTCTTGTCAAGAAAACAATGCTGACAAGCTGTTAAAACCACCCTGAAACTTGCCTTGAATTCATGATTACAAAGCAACACTTTGTACATAAAATGTACTTCAGCACATTTTATGCCTGGACCGTGAGTCAGTGCTGTGTAGATATATCTCTTACTTGAGCAAAACAGCTCAGGCCAATTCCAGGTTTTTCAGAATTAATGCTTAGATATGGTCTGACTAGTTCAGAATATGATGAGATAATGTCTCTGATATTCTGGACACTATTGTCCAGCACTCATTTTAAAATATTCTCCGCGATTTCCTCTCTCAGCAAAAATCTCTGCCACCTCTTTCTGTTGGTTCACACTAAGGATGAACCAATCTCATTGAAGAAGGAAGTTCAACCAAAGTATTATTTTGCTGGCTAGTGGGATCTGAAAATGGTCTTGTCCAGCAATCTAGAGGGATTGGGTGATTTCCAGGGAGCCTCATGTCTACTTGCCTTTGCCTTGGTTCTGGCCTCATCTGGACCTTGTCATGTATTCTTCTTCTGGTTCTTGGTCCTTTGCTCACACTGGAGTCGTTTCTTAGTCCCCTAGTCGACATGGATAAGTCTGAGTGCCTCACAACATTTTTGACAGACTCAGATCCTAGCTCCATCCATACTGTGAGATCTTGCTGAGGATAAAATTTTATCCCAAATTGAGACCTATTACCTACTGAGGGGGAACCACCCTCTTCCCAGTCCCCAAGGGCAGAGCTCCTTGTATGGCCATGCTGGTCTCAATCAGTCCCCCAGGGTCCTGGGCCCTAGAATATCCAGCTGCCTGCATGAGGCTGTTCCTAACTGGCCAAATTCCAGGACTCTCCCTCTTTCTTACCACTCACTCTACAAGATAAGACCCTGGCGTGACTCCTGTATGAGCAAGTCTAGATTAAAATAATAGTTCAAGCAGAAATAATCTTTCAGAAGAAAAGCTAAAATAAACCTGCAAACTAGAAGCAAAACAGTCTTAAGAGATTTAGAACTGGAAGGAAACTTACAGAGATCAGCTAGCCTCATGGTTTCTAAGGTTTTTATTTTTTTATTTTTTAAAAACTGAAATGTAGTATTGTGTGGATGTATATGTGAAATTAATCAAAATGGATCTGCTTAGAGAAGGGGATAGTTATAGGAATTAGATTCACAACATATAGACCATTTGAGCCCCCATCAGGCTTTCTCCTTTGAGGAACCACTAGGTAACCCCTGTAGCATAGTTTGAGAACTACTAATCTATTCCAATGGCTTTATTTTAAAGAAAAGTATTTGAAGACCACAGATATTAGAGGTTTTCATAACATCAGTCTGAATGCTGAACTCATTTTATGGTGTTTATACTTCTTAGGGTTCAGGAAAGCAGAAGTACCAGCTTGTGACCAAATCTGTGACTTCCTTCTTTCCCATCTATTAAAATTTATATTAGTTTGCATTTCTGAGTACATATTGCATGCAAGATGACATGCTAGTGCTGCAGGACAGGCAAAGAAGACTAAGACACAGGTGCTGCCTTTTGTGAGCTCAAGCACCAGTGGGCACATCCATAACTATAAGGCCAGATATTAAGACCAGTGTAATAACAATTTTAAAAATGTAAATAGGATTTTTAAGGTGGATGGATTAGTCAGGTTTTCCAGATAAACAGAATAGAGAGAGAGAGAGAGAGAGAGAGTTTGTAGAGAAAGAGAAAGACAAAGAGTGAGATTTCCCTCTTCTGCAGGGGAGGTCAGTCTTGACTCGTAAGACCTTAAACTGATTGACTGATGGAATGAATTGCCCACCTACATTGTGGAGAGCTGTCTGAATTCTTCAAAGTCTACTGATTTAAATGTTAATCTCATCTAAAAATTACCTTCACAGGGACATCTAGACTGGTGTTTGACCAAATATCTGGGTACCGTGGCCTCACCAAATTGGTCCATAAAAGTAATCATTGCAGTAGAGAAAACTATGTCTTGAGAAAAATAAGGAAATCCTCAGGCATAATAAGGTATGTGAGGGTTAGGAGAGTCAGGAATGAAAAGCATTATAGTGTGGGGCAGTGTGAGCTCAGACAAACATCTGAGAAAACAAGAAGCCTGCACAGCTAACACTAAGTGGTTCACTTTCAAAAATCAATTTAGGCAGCAAACAGGCATGATTCCTAATGCATAGACTGAGGCTCATTCTACATAAACAAGTTTTAAATGCCATTACATTCAGGTGTTAACTAGACATGAATTAATTTTACTGAATTCTAGCATCCTTTTCCCTCATGCCTCTAACTGGTTGATGTGTAAATATTGCCTCCTAGTTTTACCCCTAGAAAGTAGGCTGTTCAGTCACAAGTTGTTCCTTTGTATGGGCACTAATTGCAAAATATCTTTGTGAAAAAGAGGGATCAATCAATCTTTTATTAGGTGAAAGCTCACGTTTCCTTCCCAGTTTGCTGTATAGCTGAGCCATACACACACACACACACACACACACACACATATATATATTAGTCCATTTTTGCACTGCTGATAAAGACATGCCCAAGACTGGGCGACCTACAAAAGAAAGGATTAATGGACTTACAGTTCCACATGTCTGGGGAGGCGTAACAATCATGGCAGAATGCAAGGAGGAACAAGTCACGTCTTACTTGGATGGCAGCAGGCAAAAAGAGAGCTTGTGCAGGGAAACCTTCAGTTTTAAAGTCATCAGATCTCATGAGACGCATTCACTATCACAAGAACAAGGCAGGAAAGACCTGCTCCCGTAATTCAATCACCTCCTACGACACATGGAAATTGTGAGAGTTACAATTCAAGATGAGATTCGTGTAGGGACACAGTCAAATAATATCTATCTATCTATCTATCTATCTATCTATCTATCTATCTATCTATCTATCTATCCATCCATCCATATTTATATAAGTATATATAAAAAAATGTAAATATTGTTACCAATTTCCTTGATGTTCCATAACAATTTGCTTCCAAATGCAGGCAACTCCTGATTTTATCATATGCAAATTTAGAGGATGAAAATATTACTCCTTACAGACCAGGTTATCTACCCATTTCTCTTACAATTTTTTTGTATGTAAAATTGTGCTTGTATTATGTTTTCACTTTCAGTGTTATCAGATAGTTGTTTTGACTACTCTTGATTATACATTTACAGCATTTCTAATGATTAAAGAGTGGTACAATTTTAGTAACAGCAATAAGACTTTGATACATATGGCAACAATGTGCTGTAATACTTTTCTGGATAGTGACTGAAGATGGTAAGTGTTACAAGCTGAATGTGGTGTCTCCCCAGAATTTATATATTGAAGTCCTAACCCAAAAAGTGATGGTATTAGGAGGTGAAGCCTCTGGGGGGAATATTAGATTAAGATGTATTCATGAGTGCGGAGCCCCCATGATGCAATTAGTGCCTTTATATGAAGAGGAAGGAACACCAGAACTTCTTCTCTCTACCATGTGAGAATATAGCAAGAAGGCAGCTGTCTGCAAGCCAGGAAGAGAGCCCTCACCAGAACCCAAATCTACCAGCATCTTGATCTTGAACTTTCCAGTCTCCAGAAAAAAAATCTATAATTTAAGTCACTAGGTCTATGTTGTTGTGTTATAAGAACCTGAGCTGATTATGACAGTAAGATAGATGCATTTTAAAATTATTTCTTACACATATTTTTGGGATCTCTTATCTTCTAGCCACCAGACTAGGTCCTGGGAAGCAGAATATAAATGAGAAATTGACTTAATTTTAAGGAGTCTGACATGAGAAAATTACTACTGGAAAAATAGAATCCCAGAACCAGGGGACCCAGGACTGAGGTGACATGCTCTACTCGCTTCAGGTTGGCTAGCTGCAATAGTCAAGCACAGCTATCCACAGAAGGTGAGGCTAAACTGGGTCTTGGAGGAGGAGTGTGCTTTCATCAGAAGGAGGAAGGGCTGGCCTTCTAGGCAGAGGAGCTAGCATGAGCAATGTTAGGCAGGTGTGAAGCACCTGGTATGATCAGGGAAAGCCAGCCCATCCAGGGGGCATGGAGGGTATGTGGAGGTGGAAGGGAAGGAAATGAGACTAAGAGGCAGAAGAGCCAGGAGAGTCTGATTGTTGATCATTTTATTAGTATTCTATTTTTGCCACATTTGGCTCTTTATCTTTTGATTTTTACAGAAGTAATGTATGCTAATGGTAAAAATTGGTATCTCTCTTAAGATTAATTCTTTCATAAGGTAAAAGGGACTGAAACTTAACCCACCTTTTTGGGTTGAAATTCACTAACCCATCTTTTTGAATCAGTGCAGTGGCTGATTTTAGCTGGTTTGACCCAGAAATATGCACATCTTGTACTTTCCATAGAAATCCCTACAATGTTTTCTCTAACGAAAATAGTAAAGACAACAGAATACTACGTAGCATTTGGTGGAACAGATTGCCATATGTTTGGATATTCAGAGCTAAGTATGTACAAATAAACTCTTATCAGACAGCCATATTGTACCACCTTAAGTAACTCCTACAAACAATTAAATAGCAGTTTACAATGGATTAAGTACAAAATAAATGTTCTCTAGTACTGCAATAACAATTCCAAAGCAATTGGAAATAGCCATGTTTGTTTGAAATTATTTAAATATAAATTCACTATTGAACTATTTTTAACATTTTAAACCATCCTGTGAAATGAAATAATTATGTTGAAAGTATCCCTAATAATTCATTCTATTATTTGGACATATCCGCATAAACGGAATAAGAATTCATTCAAAAATATAGAGAAATAGATTCAACAATTTTCATAAATACCTTAAATAAAATACAGGCTTTTCTTTGATTTCACTCACCTGTGCCGTAGCTTAAATCTCTTTGCTCTTTTTTAACAGATCTTAATAGAGATGGAGTATATTTATCTGCATCCTATAACAAGGAGGTTGTATTTGCTTATCTATCACAACCTACCTGTCTTCACTCTGTGCCAATGGGCACAAATTCATACTGACCAATTGCTTGATTATGAATTTTCTCTTCAAATCCTCTCCCTTTGGGAGTGACACATAACTACTATCCTTTTTACGAGTAAAGAAATTGAAGCACAGAAGCAAGTCAACCTACATGAGACAATCTGCAAATCTCTTTGAAGAACAAAAGTTTATGTCATTAGTCTCATTAAACGTATTGCCCCACACATTAGTTGCTGCTGAGAATCACAGGCTGTGGAATAATGAACAAGTGTAACCACTGATTGCTTTCTCTGGAAAGTAAGTTATAGAAGTGATTTGAAGAAGTTTTGGAAGGAGGAGGCTACACAATTCTCAGTAAGGTTGTGTTTTAAAAATATTGCAGAATAAGATTGCTATAGAATTTGCTGTTTGTGGAAAAGCTTCTAATTGTGGGTTGATGTTTCAGTGTTATCAGGGATACTCTTGAATCATTATGCACAGTTATTCATGTATTCTTTTTTTTTTTTTTTTTTTTGAGACGGAGTCTTGCTCTGTCGCCCAGACTGGAGTGCAGTGGCACGATCTCGGCTCATTGCAAGCTCCGCCTCCTGGATTCATGCCATTCTCCTGCCTCAATCTCCCCCGCAGCTGGGAATGTGGAAGAAGTTTAAATGTGAAGATTTTAATATCAGTTTGTTAAAGTCTCATCATGTCAGATATTTTCTTAGACTCTAGCCAACAGAAACAGAAAACATACTGAACTGAAAAAGTTAACATTCAGATGGATCCACCATATCCTGTACCATATTTAAGTAATTTAAGGGAAAGTCATTATGCTTGCTTTCTCCTCTCCTATACCTTTTCCCATGGCAATGGCTACCAATAGATATTCAGTATTATGATATATTGCTACTTTTTGAAAAGGATAAATATCCAAAATTTGTACACAGAGCTCCTAATAGAGAATCTGAATGTACCAACTGAGTAACTGAGGGAAAGGGAATGGTTCCTCACGAGGTCCTGAGTACTGCTTTTACCCTCAAGCATCATGTGTTTCTCAAGTGTGCTGTAATCTTGGTACCTGTCACATGCAGTGTGGTTTGCACAGGAAAAGCCAACAAAGACATATTAGGGAATCCTTCCTGTTCATTAAAGCCCTTCTTTTTTGTAGAAGGTATTTCTCTTTAGTTAGGTAGGGTCTGAATCAAAGGAGTGGACTTGAATGCTCCCTGATCTAATTCCAGTTCTTCCAACAGGCCATGTGGTTGCCCAGTCCATTCTGTTTGATTCCTCCTCTTACCTATGACTCCAAAACGTGATCACAAGCTCTTCTCCTGAAGTAGTTTCACAGTTGGTTGTAATAACCAAGGTCCGAGCTATTACAGACAGGAATTTTATGCGCCTGGAAATAAAAGACAACCCCCAGGCTCTTGTCTGTGATAAGTGAGAGAAACAAGATGGTAGATTTGGCATTCCTTTCCATTGTGTGTGGGGAGTGGGGAGTGAGTGGAAGGTGGAGTGAAGGCAAAGACAGGGTAGAGGAAGGAGACTTAGGGAGGAGGAGAGAGACTGGAAAATCAGCCCAGGGCTGGTATCTGGGGAAAGGGAACCAATAGCTCTTTTGTTGTCAGGAAAACCCTGGGCACAAAGGTGAATTTGAGTTTCACTTCAGGTCAGTTGAGGGCATTGTGAAAAGGCAGTTTTCAGATGGCAAGCTTAACTGACTGACTCTGAGGTAATTAAATCACTACGTTAGGCGGCTGACCATGAAAGCAGAAAATACAAGCTCACAAAAGGAATAAAACAGAAACTTTACATTTGTGTTTAATTATATTATTAAAATGTTTACCGTTCCATATAATCATTACGTGGGTCATATTTGATCATGATGGAGTTTCTCTAATTGGTTAAAAGTTTTCTCCATTCTTCTCGTGGGACAAAATTTGGTTTTATTTAGTCGTTTTTTATCCAGGCATGCAAGGCTTCCATGCCATCTGACTTTGTTTTATTCAGGCTGGGGTTTTGGCAACGTCTGTGGTAATTTTCTATTTTATTTCCTCTCCTCGGTGATGTCTGTAATGATGGGCAGCCAGTTACCTGAGGAGGAATTATTTCTCAGTCCTTCATTTGCTTTCCTAACGTACATTTTGTTTCTTAGACTCTGAAATGCACAGCAGGCATCATACCGGAACAGTCATCTGCTGTGGTCCTGAGAGGTCCTACAGAGGACCTGTTGGCCTCAGCACTTCCATTGTGACTGCCTCATTTTTTCCTCCTCTATCATTATTACTTGTGTTTCCTGCACATTTAGATCTTGATTATTCAAGGACTGATTAATTATGTTGCAAACGATCCAGGCACTCTATTTCTTTTCCTTCCCACTTCCCGTCTTTTTTGTTTTTTAAATTTGTCTATTCATGTTTTCCCATTTTACAGATTAACTACAACAGTCATCAGAATAAGGCTTGTGGGAAGAGAAATCATAAAGGGAAGAGTAGTCACATGTTCCGTCATTTGTTCATTGCTCTGATTCATGGTTGTAGAAGAGAGTATGCCAACATTTAGGACTAAAGTCACATTTTAATTGTAGCTGTGGAATTCAGTGATCTATTATCCTTACTCTAAATAAATACAGTTTGGTGGGGAAAATGGCTTTCCCAATCGTGTGTTGAGAATGTGTAATAATGTAAGTTGGGATAAAAACGGCTTCCCTCATATGAGATAGTTACCACTCCTGATCATTCGTAGTGGAGCATCCAGAAAGGAAAATTCCCAGTTCTCTCTGGGAATATAATTTGCCAATCATATAGCATGCTCTTTTTATTGGGGGGACGCGCTATATCACTTCTTGGATGCAGAAACCTTTCTCCAATCAGAGAATGTTTAGACAATAAAGGTGGGTGACTTGGCTACTCCACTGAATTCTGAGAGTGAGGTGGGGTGACCTAGAGGGGAGGGCAGATAGGAGACAGATTCATCATGGAGCCATGAGAATGAAGAAACAGTTGGAGTTTTTGTCCTAACATACACCTTCCACCTGGTGCTTCATTCTACAGAGAAGATTCTTGGCATTTTCCAATGTGACAATAAGATGATAGACTATTATTTCCTCCTCCAGTGTGCTTATGAGAAAATATTAGAGCAGTGGTTCTCAGCCAGGGGCAATTTTTCCCCCTAGGGGACATTTGGCAATATCTGATTAATATAATTGAGATCATTAATGAGATCATTAATGACATCAAGTAGAGACCAGAGATGCTGCTAAGCATGCTATAAAACAGAGGACAGACCAACACAGCAAAAAATTATCCAGCCTCAAGCAGTAGTAGTTTCAGTATCAAGGTTAGAACTCCTGAGCAAAAGCATCTGTTTAGAGTTCTTAACTCCCTGCCCAGGTAATAGATACACTTTAAAAAGCCAGCTTTTCTGGAGACATTTCTCTATCCATCTCTCAGTGTGGGTAAGAGAATATATATATATGTGTGTGTGTGTGTGTGTGTGTGTATCTATCTATATTCCCTTGAAGAACCTCATGGATGACACAGTGACGATGTCTCCATATGAAATCAACTTAAGTAGTGATTACAAAAACCAATATTTACCGGAGAGCCCAACAGAGAAAATAAAGCATTTGGTGTGGTTTGTTTTAACTTGGTTGGCATATCATAGGCAAAGCAGTGTGATAGGTACAGCAAGGTAAGAAAATGTTGGGCATACAATGACAAAAAAGACGGAGTTTGCCACTGACACCAAAAACCTGCAGTCTAAGAGAGAGAAAAATCTGCTTCAGAAACGATAATGGGGGAGGTGAGAGTGCATGGGCACATAAAGAAGGACGTATGTTCTACAGTTTAGGGGCTAGAAAGGACATCAGGAAGAAAACCAAACAAGGGGACAAATGGATAAATTGTATTTAGCTGCTTTTGGTGAGCTGCAGCAGGTAGTCACTGACATCAGTAATAGACCCCATCTGGCCTGGTATACATCATAGTACAGAGGGTTAGAAAACACAAAATATATTCTTTACCCCTTTCTTTCCTGTGAAAAAAGTCTACCGATATCTCTGGGCATATCGTTAGACTTTGGGGATATTGGTAGACTTTTCCCCTACTTGTCACATCATTTGAAGTGTGCTCTGTAATGATTTTAATATGTTTTAAATGGGCTAAGATGCCAGTTGTAGTATCTCTTTTATTGTAGCTTTCATAGTTATTTCATGCATTTGCTTCCCATCTTCTCATTTTTAGCCTCCAAGAATTTCAATAATATGAACTGTAACATCTTCGGTATAATGCTTTACTGAGTAAGATGTTCTGGGCCTCAGTCTGTTAGAAAAATATCTAATTGCTGGTGAGGCTGTGCACTGTTGGTGGGAATGTAAATCAGTATAGCCATTATGGAAAACAGTATGCAGGTTTCTCAAAAAACAAAAAATAGAACTACAATATGAGTCAGCAGTCTAACTACAGCATATTTATTCAAAGGAAAGGAAACCAGCTTATAAAAGGGATATCTGCACTCCCATGTTTATTGCAGCACTCTTCACAATAACCGAGCTATGGAATCAACCTAAGTGTCCATCAACAGGTGAATAAATAAAGAAAATGTGAGATATATATATACACACACACATATATCACATTATATATATAAAATGTATCTCATATATCACATTATATATATCACACACATACATATCACATTGTATATATCATATATACACACACAACGGAGTATTATTCAGTCATTAAAAAGTATAAATGCCAGCCAGGCACGGTGGCTCACACCTCTAATCCGAGCACTTTGAGAGGCTGAGGCGGGTGGATCACGATGTCAAGAGATCGAGACCGTCCTGGCTAACACAGTGAAAACCCATCTCTACTGAAAATACAAAAATTAGCCTGGTGTGGTGGCGGGCGCTTGTAGTCCCAGCTACTTGGGAGGCTGAGGCAGGAGAATGACATGAACCCGGGAGGTGGAGCCTGCAGTGAGCCGAGATCGCACCACTGCACTCTAGTCTGGGTAACAGAGCAAGACTCTGTCTCAAAAAAATAAAAAAATAAGAGTATAAATGCCCTGTGATTTGCAGCAACATTAATACAATCGTAGGTCATTATGGTAAGTGAAGTAAGCCAGGCACTGAAAGACAAACATTACATGTTCTCACTCAGATGTGAGAGCAAAAACAATGGGTGTCATGGAGGTAGAGAATAGAGTGATAGTTACTAGAGGCTGGAAAGAATAGAGGTAGGAGGGAAATGAAAAGAAGTTCATTGGTTGATTAACTAATACCAACATACAGTTAGGTAGAAGGATGTTCTAGTGTTTGAATGGCACAGTAGGGTGACTATAATTCACAACGATGTATTATATATTTTAAAATAGCTAGAAGACTTGAAGTGTTCCCATCACAAAGAAATTGCAAATGTTTGGGTTGATGGATACCCTAAATACCCTGATTTGATCATTACACATTGTATGCATGTATTAAAATATCACATGTACCACATACATATGTATAATTATGTACTAATAAAAACATTTAAAAAGGAAAACATATAAAGAAATTTATTTATCTACAAATGGGAGTAAAACTAGGTGATTCCTTCATCTTGAAAAAAATGTAAGTTCACTCAGGGAAGTTTCATATGTGGATGTATTATTCTATGGGAGCATAGATATATCTGAGGGAGGTCAGTAAGATCAGGCCATCAGTCAATAAATGCTATTGATAATTCTTCTTCATGAAAATGAAAAGTATATATATATATATATACACACACACATATATAAAAATTCTCTTAATATATACTTCATGTGTTACACATATATATGACATTATTTTACTTTTGTCAAACATATATATGACAATATTTTACTTATTGTCAAATGTAGGTGGCAAAAAATATTACATGCATATTTTCCCCCTCAGGCCAATTTGTATGTAACAAGTGTTTATAAAAAAAGTCAGTTTGCTGAACTCATTGATGACTCCTGATATGGTTTGGCTGTGTCGCCACCCAAATCTCATCTTGAATGGTAGCTCTCATAATGACCACATGTTGTGGGAGGGACCTGTTGGGAGGTAATTAAATCATGGAGGTGGGCTTTTCCTGTGCTGTTCTTGTGATACCTAATAAGTCTCACGAGATCTGACGGTTTTGTAAAGGGCAGTTCCCTTGCACACTCTTGCCTGCCACCATGTAAGACATACCTTTGCTCTTCATTTGCCTTCCTCCATGAGTGTGAGGCCTCCCCACAGCCATGTGGAACTCTGAGTCCATTAAACCTCCTTTTCTTTGCACATTATCCAGTCTCAGGTATTTCTTCATAGCAGTATGAAAATGTACTAATACAACTCTAAGTTTCATCTTAAAGCTCTTTCTTGGCCTAATTGACTTCATACTTTATCTGTTTCACCTGCTAGCCATCCAGTGTCTTCACTCAAAAGTTTTAACTTGTAGCCTCAGGGGAGAAACCCAGGTGCCAAGCTCTAGTTTTCCTTGTTTGTCATGACAAATTACTACAAACTGGGTGTCTTAAAATGAGAACAATTTATTGTCTCACAGCTCTGAAGACCAGAAGGCCGAAAATCCAAGGTCAGCAGGGCCACAGTCCCTCCAAAGGCTCTAAGAGGATTTCATTCTTTTTCATTCTTGTTCCTTTCTTTTTGCTGCTTCGAATGAGTGTTGGCATTTCTGCCTCTGGCTTTACATCGCCTTCCCCTCTGAGTCTCTTTGTCTTCTCATCTCCTGTTTCTTATAGGAGTGAACCCTAAATCCAGGATGAGCTCATGTAGAGATTTTTTTTTTTTTTGAGATGGAGGTTCACTCTTGTTGCCCATGTTGGAGTGCAGTGGCACGATCTTGGCTCACTGCAACTTACACCTCCCTGGTTCAAGGTATTCTCCTGCCTCAGCCTCCCAAGTAGCTGGGATTACAAGCATGTACCACCACAGCCAGTTAATTTTTTTTTTTTTTTTTTAGATGAAATTTTGCTTTTGTTGCCCAGGCTGGAGTACAGTGGTGCAATCTTGGCTCACTGCAACCTTCACCTCCTAGGTTCAAGTGACTCTTCTGCCTCAACCTCCCAAGTAGCTGGGACTACAGGTGTGTGCCACCACGCCTAGCTAATTTTTGTATTTTTAGTAGAGACGAGATTTCACCATGTTGACCAAGCTGGTCTCAATCTCCTGACCTCATGATCCGCCCTCCTCAGCCTCCCCTAGTGCTGGGATTGCAGGTGTGAAGCACTACAGCCGGCCTTATCTTGATATATTTAATTACACCTATATAGACCACTTTTCCAAATAAGGTCACACTCACAGGTTCCAAGGATTAGGGTATGGACATTTATTTTGGGGGACTGCCAGGCAACCTACTATAGTTACCTTTCCACAAACAACACAGTCATCTATGCAATCTTGCTGACTCACAACTAGGATGACCATGAGAGGTTTTCTGGGATGTGGGAGTTTTAGGTATGAGGTATTTCCTGGGACATAGGACAGTAGAAGGAAAGTTCCAGGCAAACCAGAATGGTTGATCACCGAATAGCAGAACAGAGCCTGAGTGACCAACATATCCATCCTGGAGGTTCAGAAGTCATTGTGGTACAGGCTGTGGGGACAATGTCAAAACAAGAGAAAGCAAATACCTTGGAGAAAAAGCGGTTCCAAGTTGCTCCTTCTCCTCCTTCTGGCCTTTCTTTGACAGCTGTGATGAGTCAGAGACTTCTGCTCGAAGGAGAGCCCGATAGAGAGAGCATCTGTCTGTGAGACCCACTCTCCAGACCTAATTTCTGCTCACCTCATTACCTGTGTCAACCCTGCATTTTCCTCAGTTGTTTGTGTTTCTCAACGCTGCCTGGCAGGGGCAGCTGGCTGGTTACATTTTAGCTACTATGGCCAGTGATACTTCAGCACAGTGTTTCTTGGGGAGCCAGCAATGCTCTACATTGTGCTAAAATGCCTTTCATTTTTTTACCTCCACCCCTCCCTCATTAGCCAGCTCAGCCTCCTGAGTAGGAGAGTTGAGAGAAACAGTGAGTTAAGCTGGGCTTTGATCTTCCACAGAGGCAGTGTCCCTTTCTCTGTCTGCTTGGACCAGGGGTCACTGGGTGAGCAGCAGCAGAGCTGACCTCGGCCAGGACCTGCATACTTCAAGTGGCCGGCTTTGAAGAGTTCATCTCAGCCAGGGACAATGGAAGGGGTCTGGCGTTCGTGCGCCGTGAAGACGCCTGTGCACAGCAGCCCTCTACCTTGTTCTAATGACTCTGTCTTGAGAACAAGATAATCCTGCCTTCAAACCAACTTGTTGAGCTTCTAGCACTGAATATATCCTCTTCTGAACTGAAACTTCCCGGCGATGGGCTGGATCTGGTTGCATTTTTAACCCCATTTTATTTTCCATGCTGAAAAAGATAAGCCTCCTTGTGGGAAAGCAGCTGCTTTGGATCAGGTTAGAGGCAGTAAATTTAAAAACAAATGTTAACATGAATGAAATGATGAGTTCAGGACATGATTGTGATTATGAAATGCCCAGACTTTCTGCTTTTGACACAGTCAGGCTGATTTTACCTTTCATTTACAATGATTTTATATTTTTTCATGATTAAAAATTTTTATCATCTTATCCAGTGATTTACAAAAGATCCTTTGATCAGCATCACATATCATCATGATGGTGTTAAAAATTTATATTCAGTGATTTTTTTTGTTGTTGAAAACAAGTCTCTTAAATTAGATATGCCTGAGAATGAATTTCTGTTCATTTATTCCATCTTGATTTGTTTATAGTGTTATTAAGTATATAGCTTTGTATACTTTTGAGTGGCTGCTGTCCATATTGCAATATGCACCTATATAACATACTACAGTCTACTGTTATCAGTTTTACTACCTCAGGTGAAGTGTAGAAAACTTACTTACATTTAGGTCCTTCCTTCCTTACCTTTTTTTTGTTGTTGTTTTGAGACAGGATCTCACTCTCTTGCCCAGGTTAGACTGAGTTGTATGATCATAGCTCACCACAGCCTTGATCTCTCGGGTTCAAGTGATCCTCATTGTTCAGCCTCCCTAGTATAATTCCTAGATAGCTGGAATTATAGCTATCTACCACACCCAGATAATTTTTAAATTTTTTTTAAAGAAATGAGGTCTCACTATGTTGCCAGGGCTGGTCTGAAACTCCTGATCTCAAACAATTCTTCTGCCTTTGCCTCTTGAAGTGTGGAGATTATAGGCATGAGCCACCTTGCTCAGCCCTTAGTTTTAATACATAATTCTCTTTATTTCATTTAAGTATATTGATGACCACATCAGGTGGTCTTATAATTTTTGCCTCAAACATCTCTGAAAATACTTCTTACTATCCTATTGTATTTTGTTGAATCCTAAATGTTATCAATGAAGGTTTATGTCATTATTTTGTGGGCCACTGTAAAGAGAAAATATCAACAAAGTAACATATGACTCACCATAAATTTTAGTATGTACTAATTTACATGTTTTAAAGTGTGGGAAAAAAAGTGTGTATGAAAAAAAATCAATAAAACATGAACTCGGTTTACTCATTTATTTTGTTCTGTGCCTGTTTTGTGCTATGAAAAGGTAAACTCCAGGAGAGCAAGGAATTTTATCTATCTGTTTACTGTCTAGCGCAGGGCCTGAAACCTACCAGGTACTCAATGCGTATTTATTGAATGAATGTGTAAGACATGAATCCCATCAAAAGTAACTGTGGTGATAAGACATAGACTTTCTAAAATAGGCATTGGATAATGAGAGCCATTTCAGTAGCAGTGCCCTAAGCCCGTGCTCTGCAAATCCTCAAAGGAAAGGAGCAGAATATTCTTGCTGAAGCTTTTAATTACAAACATATTGTGTAGCTAAACCTGATATGTGTCAATAAGTAGCAATAAGACCCACCTCCATTCTTCCCTTCACAGCACCAAAGGATATTTAGAAAGGAAACGGAAAGAGGATTTAGGAGTAGGTTAAGGGTTCACTTTCCCTGCACTATATAGCATAAATATTTTTTTTTGTACTCATGTGCCTACACTTGACTTCTTCTTTCCCTCTTTCACCCCAGACCTCTGTAACAGCTCCATGACAAGGGCATCTAATCTTTTCTAGCATGCAACAACATTTGGTTCAGATTCTGTTATCAGTATTACCTTTTCTTCTCTCCTGTGTGCCCCACCTCTGCCTTAAAGGAGAGCTGGAATGGACCTCAGAGATCAGTGACACGTCCACCACTTCTTCAAACACTTCATGTAGAAAAATCTTTCAGAGATGTGATTGTGAGACCCTAGACTTGGAAAATAACTGTCATCAAGCCCTTTACGTCTGTGAAAGGAATTTATTCCAGTGACATTGCTTGGCCCCTGGGGTATATTTTATTATTGGAAAAAAATTTAAATATAAAACTATTATGGACTTTTTTACACAGTTAAAATTAATTCAGCTAACCTTGATTTATTTCCATTTGGTAATTATAAATTCATTTATTTAAATAATTTGAGAACTCCAATTTGGTTTCTCCTGATAGTACAATATGTGTAAAAGGTTTTTGAAAAGTTGATTTTTGACTTTAAAAGAGGTATGAATGGCATTATAGTAATTTGGTAACATGTTGCATAGAGTCAATGCATTTTCATTATGTAAAAGTTATGTAAAATTAAATTGTTTCTAGTATGTACTTTCATATTTCCCACCATCATCACCTTATTAGTGTTCAGGGTAGCAACTCCAACTAAAATGAAACATCAAACATGGCTTTTAATTGACACTTAGAAAGAAAATTGAAGCTGCTGAAAATGTTGCCTTTTAAAATCAGAATTACTTCCAGATTTCTACAAAAAAAAAAAAAAATACAAATTATTGTGTAGGAGCAAAAACTGTTTTTTTTCTCTCTGTTGACCTTTGAAGACATTCTTCACGATTAATTTGAAAACGTATCACTTATCTGAAAGTTAAGCAATTAGCTAAAGCTCTATGTAAACCCATGCTAGCTGATTCACTGTGATCCACGTTCCTTAATTAAAAGCGAGTGTTAGGAAAATTCCTCAAATATAAATGTAAATTCTCCCTGCACCAACTCAGCCTTTCTAAATAAGGTAAAAAGATACAATTCCTATTAATACAATTAGTAGAAAACACAGTTAATGTGCGTTCAATTTGCACAATTCTCAGAGGTCTTTAAAACTGAATCTTTCAATTTTTTAATGAAATTATAAGATGAGACATACATATTTCGCTTTTTTTCTTTTTTTTATTATTATACTTTAAGTTCTAGGGTACATGTGCACAACCTGCAGGTTTGTTACATATGTATACTTGTACCATGTTGGTGTGCTGCACCCATCAACTCGTCAGCACCCATCAACTCGTCATTTACATCAGGTATAACTCCCAATGCAATCCCTCCCCATAATAGGCCCTGGCGTGTGATGTTCCCCTTCCTGAGTCCAAGTGATCTCATTGTTCAGTTCCCACCTATGAGTGAGAACACGTGGTGTTTGGTTTTCTGTTCTTGCGATAGTTTGCCGAGAATGATGGCTTCCAGCTGCATCCATGTCCCTACAAAGGACACAAACTCATCCTTTTTTAAGGCTGCATAGTATTCCATAGTGTATATGTGCTGCATTTTCTTAATCCAGTCTGTCACTGATGGACATTTGGGTTGATTCCAAGTCTTTGCTATTGTGAATAGTGCCGATGAGATACTATCTCACTCCAGTTAGAATGGCAATCATTAAAAAGTCAGGAAACAACAGGTGCTGGAGGGGATGTAGAGGAATAGGAACACTTTTACACTGTTGGTGGGATTGTAAACTAGTTCAACCATTATGGAAAACAGTATGGTGATTCCTCAAGGATCTAGAACTAGAAGTACCATATGACCCAGCCATCCCATTACTGGGTATATACCCAAAGGATTATAAATCATGCTGCAATAAAGACACATGCACACGTATGTTCATTGTGAGACATACGTATTTCTTAGTATTAATTGTGATTCTTTGTATAAGTGGTTTGTTTCCTCCAATTTGTTATACAGAATATAGCAAGGTGAACAGCAGACAGGTGGAGAAATCTGAAATATTGAAAACACAGATAATTTTTGGTCATTTAAACATTTTGGCAAAATTTAAAAATTTGAACTTTTAATTGTTGTAATGGTCTTTGTTTTAAAGATTATTTTAATTTTAAATCTATCTCCAACTTTAAATGTTTTCAGAGATAGCTTCAACTACTATTAAATATTTTCTAGCTGTATCTTTAAAGAGCATTTTTATAAAAATAAAACTAGAACCAAATTCTAAAACTAAGAGATGTGTCACAGTCCCTAAAATGATGCCAAATTTAAAAGAGAAAAAGTTAAACAAGGACACTGGAATGAAATGAATGTGAATATTAATGATATTTTAATCTTAATTATAATATATATATTTCTTTTGAGCAAAGACTTATAGATACATTTAAAAAAAGATTTGCTTACTGCAAATTACCTTATTTTGATGTTAGAATTAAGTAGCATTACTTATTACATTGCAACATGTATTTCCTATTTTAAATGTATTTTAAAATAAATTAGTGCTTTAGAAATCTTAAGAAAATATTTTATTTACATATTAGATACATTTGCTGAACAAAGTTTTTTGAGAAATAATATAATTATTTAATTGAAAATATGGGAATATAATGCCAGCTTAGGGAAGAAAACCATTTTAAAAATTAAATGTTAAATACTGATGCAGGAAAGCCTGAATATATTTACCAACACATAAATTAATGAAATCAGGTATTAGAACTCTCTCTCAAAGAAAACTCTATAAAGTTACTATTATTTTCACCAAAAAGGTAAAAAGACACCCTCCAATCACTGTATTACTGAATATCTGATTTCAATTCTCAAACTATATCATGTGTATAATTGTAAAAATTATAATTATTACACATGCTTTATATTTTCAATTTCCTAGCTACCTATATTTGGTAGCACTTTCCTCTCCATAATTTTTATAATGTTCCTATTGATTGAATAAAAATACCTAAAAATTCTATGAAAACAAATATTTCAAGATTGTGATGACATAAACTAACGGTTGGAAACAAATATTTCAAGATTGTGATGACATAAACTAACGGCTGGAAACAAAATGCAATTTTCTTTTAAAATGGCTTTACAGTCTTACAATCATAAATTTAATAGCTATGTAGCCTACTCAAACATATAACTGATAAGGAGTCTTATGGTTTTATGATTGGTACACAAGTTTTATCTTTTCAATCTCTTATCTACATGCAGGAAATACATTTCCTAGAATTTGAAGCAATTTTTTGCCAGAGTATATATGCATTACATTTGTTAATACATATGCTATCTATTCTACTTAGTTCTCAGAGGGTAAAAATATTGGCTTGGTGAAGTAGGAGATTGTCAGACCATGTTCTCATATCTCTTCCCTTGTGGGCATGTTAATCTTTCTCTTATGGTGGACTACTGAGTCCTGGAATACAAAACTGTTGGACTCTTTTTTTTTTGAGATGGAGTCTCACTCTGTTGCCCAGGTTGGAGTGCAGAGGTGCTATCTCAGCTCACTGCCACTGCTGCCTTCTGGGTTTAAGTGACTCTCTTGCCTCAGCCTCCTGAGTAGCCGGAATTATAGAGGCACACCACCATACCCAGTTAATTTTTGTATTTTTATTAAAGACGAGGTTTTGCCACATTGGCCAGGCTTGTCTCGAACTCCTGACCTCAGGCCGCCCAAAGTGCTCAGATTACAGGTGTGAAGCCATCTAGCCTGGCCGGGACTCATAATAACAGGAGTAACTACTACTATTTGGCCCTATGCCATTTTGTCACTTTAATCCCTTTCATTCTTACCACAGTCCTGGAGCAGATATTACCACTCTCGTGTTGGAGTTAACAGAGTATGTACGTTGGCCAAGGTCATATATCTAGTAAAAATTGGAGCAGACATTCAAACCAGGATTTGACTCCAAAAACTGTGTTCAACATCACTGCCCCCTCTTGAGTCTAAAATATTGTTCTCAATTAAGGATGTCATTTGACACAAAGCCTAGAGTATTCTTTTTAAGTCCTGTGTGATTATTGCTCAACAAAGTCTTCAAGCAATATCCCACAATGTTCATGTCCTACTAGAATTGGTTAATTGATACCTTGTTGTCCATACTCTAGACCTAAACTCATGCTAGGTCATCTGAAACAAAACAGTGACTATTAATTATTGAACTTTACTATGTGCTAGATACGATACTAGGTCCTTGATATACATTATCTTATTTAATATGCACAAGAAGCTCATCAAATAGTGCTGAAGGGATTTACAGTCTAGTTGGAGAGATGAAATATATATTTGAATGTACAAAATAACATTAAAAAGGAAAATAATAATAATTGACAGCATCAACTAGCATGGGATTAATTTCCAAATGAATCGTATGAACAACGTGTAATGTGTTCAGAGAAGGGCGTGATCACTGTGAGCTGGCCTAAGCTATTGTGGACTCATTGAAGAAGACTGTCTTACTGTATTAAATAACATAGTTTATTTCCATTTGCTAAACTGTAGAACATAAAATCTAGAAATACCCTTGAGAGGTCATTATCTAGTTTGATTTTAGGCTGAACACCTTTATCACCTGAGTGAGGTGGGGTAATAACTTATTACTAAAATAGTCAGTGACTGTTTACACAGCACTTTCATTTACATTGATACTTACATGACTTTATTTGATTGTTGAACCAATCAGGTGAAAAAGGGCAGACTTAGGAGTGTTTGCTCTGTTTTCCAGATGAGAACCTGCAGCTCTGCAAGTTTACTGAGTTGCTTCTGGTCACATAGTAATGGAGATGCCTGGAGATTTCCAGGTTTCTTTCTGCTGAATGCTGTTCATCTCCAATGCTCCTCCTCTGAAGAAAGAACACAAATCTCTGGCAGTTAACGATACTCTGTCCATTGCTGGAGTCATAATTTCCATATCAGCGCCAGAAAGCTCTTTTGGAAATAAATGTAACATACAGAGTCTTTGTTTTGTAGATGTGGGAGTAGTCCTAAGAATGGAAACTCAAGAAAGAAGTAAATAAGTTGGTCACTAATGGCAACCCTTGAGTCACCAGCTCTGTTGAGGATATAATCATCAGTGCCTTTCCGTCCATGGTGAGGTGAGCTGAAGCTGGCCACTTTTCCAGACTGTGCTCATCAGTTTAATTGGGTAGTGCAAAGCACTGATAAGTTATCAACCCGCAACCCCACTTTCCAGCCAGATGTGATCTCAGCTTCCAAACATTTGCACAAGGGTCCAGTTTGAAGTTATTCTATCTTTACCCCTCATTTTCTGGATTTGCCTTTATTGAAATCGGTAAGTAGAAGTTTAAAGATCTCATAATTCCTCTCTCTAAGCCAATACATGGGCCAGGAAGCCTGGGGCTGATGGTGGGATTCGAGGGTGGGGCAGGGCAAAGAACAAAGGCTTTCACCAAAGTGGAAACAGGGCGTGCAAAGGGCTCTGACCTTTCTGATAAGCAGTGTCTGAAGAGGGTGAGCTTCAGTGTGTACAACACTCCATCCTCACTATCATCTTAGCAGCAGCTGCTGGGATGGAAAATATCCGCATCTTAGTATGCCAGTGCTCGGGGAAAGATGCTACACTGCATTAAGCCGTTTGCCAAGTCTGATTTTCTTCATCCCTTCTCAGATAGGCTTCAAACAAAAATTCAAATCACAAGAAAGATCTGGGACACGGCTAAAGTTCCATTGACTGCCCGAACTTGAGAATCACTAGAAAATAATCTAATTCTCTTTTAAATTTTCTTTAAATAAGAATCAACATCATTTCTCAAAGATGTGCTTCTCAAACCTGGCAAAGCCAGCAGATGCTTTTATTTACAGCCCAAATCCAACCAGGTTTTTCTTCTTTCAGTTTATTGCCAACTTTAGACACAGAGTAGAATTTTAGATACAGTCTGGAAAAGCAATATGACATAGAGATTCAGAGCATTGAAGCTAACTGCTAACCTTGTGCAAGTTGCTAAACTCTCTGGCTCTCAGTTTCCTTATCCGTAAGATGGAGCAGCAGTAGTACCTTTCCTGGTAGGGGTGTGTGGGGAATAAAGGGTTAATACAGGTAAGCACTTGGAACAGTGCCTGGTTCAGAGTATGTGCTCAAGACATTTTAGCTGCTCTTAGACCTTAAAAACATTCTTTTTGCTTACTGCTTTTATTTTTCATATATTTAATATTGTTTCTCTAATTCTTTAACATATTCTTGTATTGATATAAGAATATTATAACATTTTATTTATACTTGGTTTTGTTCTCATTTAATTTCAGCCAAGAAGTAAGTTGAGTTTTGTGGGCTTCTTGCAGGTGGAAGAGAGTATGGGCACTAACTGTTTAAACAAAAGCAGGGTTTTATGTTTAAAATATTTCTAAAATGTTGAATTTCTATAGTTTGGACTCTTTTCTATCATTTGCTTTATTTATGTAATTGAAATACAACTGCTATTTTCATCTCTGCATAAATGAGTCACTTTATTGATTTCAATCTACACGTCACATTTCCAGAAATCTTCCAGTTGTAGAATGTGAGGTACATTTATAGAGTGATTTTTCCTGTAGTTTGGGCTCTAATGGCAATCCTAAGCCTTGTCTCCCAGTCACTAAGCAGCAGGAAAGCAGCGGCTGCTACTCTTTTGGCATTCTTTTTCTCAAATATA
>NW_012115500.1:4112112-4198800 GCF_000951035.1 Colobus angolensis palliatus | reverse complement strand
TTATGTAATTGAAATACAACTACTATTTTCATCTCTGCATAAATGAGTCATTTTATTGATTTCAATCTACACATCACATTTCCAGAAATCTTCCAGTTGTAGAATGTGAGGTACATTTAGAGAGTGATTTTTCCTGTAGTTTGGGCTCTAATGGCAATCCTAAGCCTTGTCTCCCAGTCACTAAGCAGCAGGAAAGCAGCGGCTGCTACTCTTTTGGCATTCTTTTTCTCAAATATATGCATGTTCATGGCTGTATTCATACTGCTGCTAATTTGGAAGAAGGGCTGGGAGGCAGTTTCTTAGTCAACTAGCTTTCCTGAGTCCTTGTAATTCTCCCCACCACTCCCAGCAGCTATCAAGCAGTGCAGAACTATAGGGGTTGGTTGACAGACAGCGGGAGGCTCAGAGAGGCCAAGGAGATGGAAAGGAAGAGCCTTCATTACTTCTGGGGGGAGACAGGGAGTCAAAAATACACAATGTAAAATTTGCCATTTTAAGCATTTTTAAGTGTACAGTTCTGTAGCATTAGGTACATTTACATTGTTGTGAGAACATCACCATTATCCATTTCCTGAACTTTTTCTCCATTGCTTTTTAAGCCAGCCCTGCCCATTTTGGGGAACGTGGAAATCGAGAAGAGAACAAAGCAGATACATGGCTATGTCCTCTTCAGATTGAGATAGTTTTCCTTCCTTGCCATACCTATTCAAAGAAAAAGAAAAAAATATAAATACTTTAACTTTGTTACTGGGATATTCATGTCCTTTTCAAAATCTTATGATATTTCTAATCAATAATTTGAAAAGGAATGCAAATTTTCAGATAAATTTTCTGTCATCTATATCCCTCCTGCAGAAAATGCAGAAGCATACCAGCCTCTACTTGTCATGTTAAACTTATCAGAGAGTAGCTGAGAGTTTTTGTGTTCTAGCTATATGCAACCTCCTTTCCCAAATCATATAAAATTATGAGGATAGTCCTGCTTTATTACAGAAAGAAACTGTAACCTCAGAGCAGGTATAGATGTATAATATGATTTTTTTGAATGCATTCAGAAGAACTTGCCAGGTAACCAATAAATGATTGGATAAGAAAGACAGCCTAGCAGGAGAGATGTGGTAAAGAAATAACTAGAAGTTAAAATAAAATAAAAAGCAAAGTGTATTTTCAGTGTGTTCATGGTGCTAAAATGAACACTTCAAAATACTGCTTATAGAGAATAAACTGGTAAACTTGTGGGGAAAATTTATATATATACACATACATAATATATATATACATAATGTATGTATATGTGTTTATATATAGTGCGTCTATGCATATATATGTATATACATATAACCTTACAAATGATCAAACACTTTGATCATAATTTCATTTCTAGAGAGTTGTTTTAAGAAAATGATCAAAGGCTGGGCGCAGTGGCTCATGCCTGTAATCCTAGCACTTTGGGAGGCTGAGATGAGCAGATTGCTTTGACCTCAGGAGTTCAAGACCAGCCTGGGCAACATGATGAAACTCTGTCTTTACAGAAAAATACAAGAATTAGTCAGGCATGGTGGCATGTGCCTGTGGTCCCAGCTATTCCGGAAGTTGAGGCTGGAGAATCGCTAGACCAGAAGGCAGAGGTTGCAGTGCACCAAGATCGTGCCACTGCACTCTAGCTTGGACAACAGAGTGAGACCTTGTCTCAGGAAAAAAAAAAAAAAGGAAGAAAAAGAAAACGGTCAAAGATTAGCACAGCAAAACAATTATCACAGCAATATTTATGACACCTAAATGAAATAAGCAATTTAAATAAATGTTTAAAAATGGGAAGTGGTAAAACATATTATGACTGATTTATTTGAGGTAATATTATATAGCAATTTTAATTTGTTAATAAAGAGTTCAATGACATGTAAAAATGCTCATGCTACATAGACTGTTCAGTGAAAAAAAAATAATTGTTCTATGCAGTATTGCCTCAATTATGTAAAAATATGTACAAATAAAAGGCTGGTTATATCTGGACGTGAGAATCTGAGTTCCCACATTCAGATCAATAGGATTTCTTTTTTCATGCACTGGGCTCTATTTTATGAGAGAGAAATAAATCACAAGCAACTGAATTCATGTGAAGAATTTGTTTAAAAGTGCACATCCCAGAGTAGGTCTGTGGGGGGTGAGTTTATTCTGCAGCTCTTAAAAATGACATGTTTAATGGTGACCCTGAGGCACATTACATTCTGAGGCGCCTTCTGAATCAAGAGTGGCTTTGCTCAGTATGGTTTCAGTACTAGGTAACCGGATTGTCTTCTAATGTTTTGAAAATTGGTCGTTTATGTATGGGATTATCCATAGCCCTTGTGTAAACAAAAGACCCAATTAATCAGAACATCGCACTGTCTCATCTTTATGGATAATCTGAGACTTACAATGTTGTGGCTATAAGCTCTATTCACTTAAGGAATTCAATTTTTATTAATATTTACTTAATTAGTGGATCTTACTTGGCCCCAGACTCCCACATGAGAAGGCCCACATCTGAATAATGAAGATACAGCTGTTTCCAAGTTTCTTTAGACAGCATGAAATGTCAACTCATGTCAACTGATGGGACGGGACAATTTCCACCATCCACAGGTGGGGCAGTGAGGGAAGAGGGACCACCAATGTGTTTTGTGCAGGCCACTGTGTCGCTCCATGAGCTTCTCCTGTGGTGGAACTTCCCGGTGCTACCAGTGGAAGACTGGCGCCTCTCCAGGAAGTCAAAGGCTTTTCATACTCTGGTTGCCATATGTTTTGAGTTGATGTCAATACTTTAAAGTGGCCATAAGGCTTTGCTGTAGATGAGCCTTTGGATCTGCTTCTGAAGACTATGTCCTTATGGCCATTCTGGGTATTTTAACAGCTTTGTTTACAATTAGGGATACATATTTCAACATAGCCAAGGATCAAATATAAACTTTGAATCGAAGACAAACATTTAAATCGGCCGCCAAAAACGATTTGCTTCAAAGTGTATCCAAAACAGCAGCTTAATTTTGGTTGGCACTTTTCTGGATCCCATAGGTAGGACTACTAAGCTTTCCAGATCCAGGTATTTCAAAAATCCCCTTTTCCTATTGGTGATCTGGCATCTGATGTCAGAGCGTTCCAAATGGCTCTCAATCTTTCTTGTACCCTCCCTAGGTTTTGCCCCTTTAATAGTATGTGTAACTGCACTTGAATGAATGAATCATCTGAGGCCTAGGCTAGACTAACAGACACAACAGTTGTCTTCGTAATTAAATTCCTCTGGGAGAGGCAGTGCTTTCAGTTTAGTTTGTCATATTTGGCAAGGATTTTGCTGAATGTCTGATGAACAGTGTGCTAATTCCAGCGTGGAAGAAATGAACCTAGAGAAAAGTAATGGAGTCTCTTTACCTTTGAGTTGGAGGCATGTAGGTACCAGAATCGCAGAATGAGCGAGGAGATGGCTCTGCGCTTAGTAAATTATTGAATAAATAAATGAACGAGTGAGAATTATATGACAAAAAAATGGTAAAATAGTGCTAGAAGGGCAGTTCATGTGCTACAAATGGACAGCTTCAGGAAATTAGAACTGTGGATGTTTTTGGAGTAGAGCTAGATTGAAATGATGCAGTTGTGGGAAACTTTAACCAGGTTTTAATGGAAGTAAATTAGGTCTACTTTTTTGGACTACCTGTTTATTGGAACAAGAGTATCTGTTTGTTATGACAGAATATGCAAAAGTTCTCTCTGTGGGGGAGAATATGTCTTTCTGCCATTGTTGAGGCCTTTCCAATTATGAGCATGATAAACAATGTACCCTTACACAACAAAACTCCAGTATGCAGATAAGTTGCTTTCATGGATTCTTTAAAAACTCACTCTACCATTTGTCAAAATGTAGCTTTTCTTAGTACATAAAGTCAAAATTAATTGGTCCTTCAACTGAGTCTCCATTGTACTTTCCTTCTTTTCATCAATTTATTAATTTATATATTCTACACATATTTATGAAGAATCTACTCTGTTCAGACACTGTGCTTAGTGCTGGGAATATAAAAAAGACCAGATATCTTAGCTTAAGAGGGTTGGTGTCTAGGGAGTATAAATAAATAGGCAATTAAAATGTAATGTTCCCAGAGCATCTCTATTGCACTTATTTAGATGCCTGCTTCTATTTATCTAGATGACTTTATTTGAACTATGTGAGCACAAGAAATAGATTTCACATATATTTGATTCCCTAGCATCTGGGAAACATCCTATAGGCTTAAATAAATTTATTGAATTTATTGATTGATTTAGAAGTAGTATTTTGTACTTACTTTTTTTCTCATATTATTACAGAATTTTTGTATTTTGGGAAAAAGCAATATACACTGAATCCAAATTGATCTAGACCTGAGCAAAAAATGTAATATTGTCTTTAAGTTTTTATTTTAAAGGGAACAGTGTCATATAATGAAAAGAACATCGAGTTTGTACTCAGAAGATGTGAATTTCCGTTCTTATGTGAGCAACATCATTTCTGAGACCATATTTCCTCCTCTCTATAAGGAGAATAAAAACAAAACCTAATTCACAAGGGTTTTAAAATGAAATGAGATTAGATAATATGTAAAAATTGTCCTACAAACTGTAGAGTGATGTGAAATATTAGTATCAAATCCAACAGGAAAAGTTACTGGGCAATTATTACTTTTTTGTTCCTGTTAATCCTCTCCTTAGGGAAACACTCTTTCCCCAGTCCATGTGACTTTGCTGTGCCCTACCCCAACCCCAGCAGGGGACATACGAATGAGGCTAGACCACACAGACTGTCTCCTAGGAACTGGAATCTTCCTGAATATCCAGGTATGAAAGGAATTGGAGTGGCAGTAGTGCCCAATGGCATCTACTAGCTCCTGTGTATGGGGTCCTAGCTACCCTGGTTTCTACCCTTCCTGAGGTCTGGTTGTTTAGCCTTCCTTTCAAATCTGTGAACTGCCTAGTATTTTGTCATAGACTCTTTTCTCCTGTGTAAGTTATTCACAGGTTTTGTTTCTTGCCACTACAAATATTCATTGATAAGGGCTCCCTTTCAGGTTGATTTTAATCAGAAGCAGTATCTATTGAGCTTTTTATGTTCATTGTGTACACTCTCCCAAAGATATGAGATATGCTTTCTGATTTTCAGAAGCTCAGTCTCCTCTCTAAAGCATGTTTTCCAAGTCATCTCAGCAACAGTGTCACAATCACTGCTGCAGGTCCACATTTCTCAGTGGACTCATGTGATACCTGTACATGTCCCCAGGAGGATCTCGCGGGCAGTTTGCAAAATAGTCATCTTGACCACTCCTTGGCATCTGCCATTGTCTTCTCCTATTCCAGTTCATTCTTACTCAGGCAGTAGATCTTTCACTACCAGTGCCCAAAGAGGTGGCTATGTTAGCAGCGCCTCCTCAAAACTATTGAGGTCCTGGAGCCATGATCCTGCAATATGTGACCTTACGTGAAATGTAATAGTGATTCAAGATAGATTAACACTCAATGTCAAATTACTGGTCCAGAGAATAAGCACCAGGAACTCCACTAAGATTGAGTTTGTTGGGGAGTCTTCTTGAAGGATTATCTTCAAGGATTATCCTCTGCTTATCCAAGGATATATTGGTCTTGGACAGACAAAGAGGAGTAAGGTGTGAGGGCAGGAAATGAGAAAGCTAAGATGTTGAGGTGATGAGTGAGGCTTTTTAATGGTTCTAGGAATGGAATGGAGGGGCAGATTCCTGTGGACCCGCAGAGCTTCACAACCAGAAGTATTCACCTGAGTGAAGCACAAAGGTGTGGTGAAATGCTGACCCCCTCAGCCTTGGGGATGACATGGAGGGGGATGGACTTGTGAGAGCCACTGGAGGAGCCACCCTCAGCTGTGACCAGCTCTGACCATTCACCCTACAGCACCAAGAAAATATAAATTTCTATTATACATATATATACACAGACACACACACACATATATACACATATACATATATATACATATATATATGATCATACTGAAGAATTTTAATTGACACAAGATTAGCATTGCCATAGAACCATGAGCTTTTAGACCTAAGAAGAACTTGAATAAAAATTATTTAATCCACTTGTTCTCAATCTAAGAGGGGGTGGGAAATGCTGTGAACATAACAGTGTGACTTGGAGACTTTTTAAAAAAGTCCCCTCCTTTCCCTTTGCAGATGCTGGTACATCTGATGTGGTAGGTGGTAGGAGATGGCATTTGTGTGCTTAAAGTTTTCTCCAGGTGAATTAGTCTGCTTCCTGCTGATGAACCTAGGATTTCTTCAGATATGTAGATCAACCAATTATCTGGTAATCTGTTCATCTTCCCCATTCTTAAAGGTGCTGTGATCAATAAGTCACCACCACAGATTTCTGCAGGTTTGATACTCTGATCACTGTTCCCTGTTTTTGCCGTATTATACTATATTTACCTACTCTACCATAACAGGTAATTATTCCCTCCAAGTCTTCACATCAGCATTTCATTATTGCCACTGAAATCAGTAGCCCAGTTCTACAACATTCTCCCTCCCCCGATCTCTGGCACAGAGACACCCCTGCATTTATGTAGAGCTTTCTAAGGATGGTTACACTTCTCTGACAATGGCATTTCTTAATTGAGGGAGCATCATGTGGGTCTTCCTGAGTGGGGGAGCATGAAAAAAGTGGGGATGGTTGTATAGATTGCACATAAAAGATCCACTCCAACATTCTGACCTCCTCTACATTTTTGGATTCCCTGTTTTTCACAATTGTCCTTGTTTTTCCAAGGACAATTGTGATATTTCAGCCTCATTTACTGGTTCCATTAACTGGCTAAGGAAACTATTCTGCAGTGGTTCTTGACTGGGCTATTAGAAACATCCGGGGCCATTTAAAAATTCCTGATGCCTGGATCACACTCCAAAAATATTAAATCAGAGTCACTGTGAGTGAACTTGAGCATCATCAAGTTTTTTAAAGGTGGTTCCAATGTGGTGTCAAAGGTGAGAACCACTGTGTTAAGCTTAGATAAATGTATTCATATTAATACTTTCAATTCTAATAAACATTATATTTTATGTTTCTTGGTTCAGTCTATTTCTAGCCATGTGTCTCAGTCTGTTTTGTGCTGCTATAATAGCAAAAAATAATAGAATGCCAGAGACTGAGTAATTTATAACAAAGAAAGAATTTTGGCTCACAATTCTGGAGGCTGGGAAATCCAAGATTAAGGCACTGTCATCTGGATGGGGCCTTCTTGCTCCATCATCACATGGCAGAAGGCAGAAGGCAAAGAGAAGAACTCTGTGCCCTTACATGGTAGAAGAGTGGAAGAGAGAGAACCCATTCTCAAAAGACCATTTTATAGTGCATTAATCAATTCATGAGGGTTCTTTCCTCATGACCCAAGCACCTTCCATTAGACCTCACCTCCCAACACTGTTGCATTGGTGATTATATTTCTAGCACATTAGTTTTAGAAGGGACAAAAACATTCAAACCACAGCACTATGTTTTCCAGGATCTTGCTTGTTGTGGACCGAACTGTGCCCACTCCCTGCTTCTATGGTAAAGTCCTAACTCCAGTATCTCAGTATAATTGTATTTGGAAATAAGGCTTTTAAAGAGATAAGGAAAAATGAGGTCATAAGGGTGGGCCTCAATCCAATGTGACTGATAAATTTCTGTCATTTAAGCCATCCAGGGTGGTATTTGTTATGGCAGCCCTAGCACTGCTAATAAAAAATGTGCAAGATTTCATAGCTCCTTTGCTGAGGGAGCTGTGTCTTCTTTAGGAGCAAACCTTGCATTTCTTCTAAGCCACACAGGGATTGAACCCTACTAATGAGCCCATAGGCATTGTGCATTTAGGGGATTGGGGAAGTGGGTCTTGAGAAGAACTGGCATTACCTGAGCCAGCATCTGCTCCAGGTTAACTCACTTAAACTTTTTTAAGTGGAAAAAAAGGCTTGCTTTTTCCTAGCAGGGAGGAGGGGCTGCTTGGCAGCTGATCTAGAGTTGTAGTTCTCAAAGTCTAGTTTTGGGAAGAGCAAAGTCTTCATCTGGGAAGGGTTCAAAATGCAAATGGTTGGGTCCGCCTCCTAGCCTACTGAATCAGAGAGTCTTGGGGTCAGTCCCAGCAATCTCCTCCAGGGCAGTTGTTCTCAAATTTATCACCTGAAGTGCTTATGAAAACACGGATTATCAGATCTTATGTTTTAAATTTCTCATCCAACAACTATGAGGTGGAGCTCCTGAATTTGCATTTCTAAGAAGTTTCCAGGTGATGCTGATGCTGCTGGTCTGAGGACAACACTTTAAGAGCCAAATCGCTCTAAGAATTAGTGCCCTCAGGTCTGCACAGGCAAGAGAAGGGAATAATGTTACTAGAGACCAGTGAGAGCTGGAATCTTGTAAGAGAGTCGCTCAACAGGAGAGAGATAGCAGGGGAGAAATACTCCAATTCCTTTCTCCTCCCTTGCCCTTTGTCTCTGCTTCTCTGTCTCTACCTCCCATTGTCCAAGAGGAAGACAGCTCCCAGAGGAATCCGATGATAGAGTCTATAGGGGTCAGCCTCCTGGGATACCAACCAGGGCAAAGAATGGATCTAGATGGCAAGGCTAAGAAAAAATAAGCAGTAGATTGGGCCATTCTGATACTCACCCTCAACCCCTGCTTCACTTGACTGACTTCTCCACTTCAGCTTTTCAATTCAACCTTTTCTATAACTCAACCAAAGTCAAATAATGTATTAGTATTACAGCCAGTACTAGAACAAGGTCTTTTGACTCCACACACTGTGCTTTTTCCACCACACCAATTGGACTTCAGGCTGATTTAATCTAGAAGCACCATGGGACATAGATTGGATAGACTGGGAAGTTTATTTGTGAGTATCTGTGTGTGTTGAGGGTGGTGGCAGGGAGGTTCTGGAGAGTGAGAAATTAGTGTAGAGATTCTTACCAGGACCTAGATATGAAATTGTACTCCAGCAGTTAAGGCATAAGTGATAAATAAATAAATAAATAAGGGCTTGGCATAGTGGCTCATGCCAGTAATCCCAGCACTTTGGGGGACCAAGGTGGGCAGATCAGTTGAGCTCTGGAGTTTGAAACCAGCCTGGGCAACATGGCAAAACTCCATCTCTACAAAAAATACAAAAATTAGTTGGGTGTGGTGGTGCACACCTGTAGTCCCAGCTGCTCAGGAGGCTGAGGTGGGAGGATTGTTATAGTCTGGGAAGTCAAGGCTGCAGTAAGCCATGACTGTGCCACTACACTCCAGCCAGGGTGACAGAGGGAGACCCAATATAGAAAAACAAATTTTTTAAAGAGGAGAAAAGGAGCTCTAACACACAGGACCAAGGTGGAGACAGCAGGAGTAGAAATGAAGGAACGAAGATCCTTGAAAGGAAGAGGTGCTGTGATCTCTTGAGTGAGTGGAAAAAGGGATGGAGGTTCATCAAAGGTGACTAAAGCCAGAAGGGGAAGTCTGTGTAGGCAAATGGGGAAGTGAACTCAGAATTAGACATGCTAGGTTTTTTGTTTGTTTGTTTGTTTGTTTTTCTGAAATACAAAGAGGAAGACCAGAGTCTAAATGACAGAGAAAACAAGTCAGCCAGCCACTCCATTCCTGGAGCGTTCACTCTCCCGGCTGGTTCCAGCAGGGGCTGTGTGTGCTGCTCTTTCGCTCTCTCACTTGGCACCACTGGTGACAACAGCACACTCTGGAAGGTTGATACCTGGCTATGGTTCAGGTGAAGCAAACAACACAAAGTTGACTGGCTTCTACAAGACCAGTTTGTGATACCAACCTCAGTACATCAGACTAGTATCATATCAGATTTGCCTGGGTTTTCATCTCAATTCTACCCCTGGACCTAGGTGATTTTTGGCACAACTGGAATCTCCCAGAGCCTGCAAAACCTCAACTCTGAAACAGGGGTAATAAATAATATCCACCTTTTAATTATTTTTAACTTTTTAACCAACTAACTTGCCACAGATTTACAACAGTGACTCCAAGGGAAATAAAGAAAATATTTGCATATCTTTTCCTAGTCCTGGAAGTGAGAAGATTTTTGACTTTTATGTGAAAACACACTGACAGAAGAATCTATAAAGCAAATTTTGAGTGACTGGCATGGTGAGGAGAGAGCAATCACCAGTGTAAGAGTATGCGACAGCTTTAGCCAAATTTTCCTTTCCTGATACACTTAAAAAATCAATAACTCTTATCTTTTCCTCAGGTATGCTTAGAAGACTATTTATTATACAGAAATAGGACGTTTCACAGATCAAGCATTCATTCATGAATATATTAGGATCCTTTAGAATCGTCAAGAAAAAGGGAAATTTTAGGTTTGTTATTTAGGAAGACTTCTCCACAGTGAATCTTATCCTTTTATGGTGAATATTCTCAAGTGACAGGATAGAAAATCAATGTTTGTGCTACTTAAAAGCTAGCCTAGCCTTTATATTCAAAAGGTGAATGTAGAGGCAATTCTTGCCTTTAGCAGGAAGAGTGATATTAAGAAATTCCATGTTTTCATTTCCCACATCTTTTCCATTTATTTCTAAACTTCCCATGTTAGGGACACTAAGTAGTCCAGAATAAGCCAAAAACTGAATTTCAAATGATCTCAATATTATCCTGAATTTTTTAGCACTTTAATCAAGTAGGTAGGCTGTTATTTGTAAGTTCTGCGGTGCTGACTGAAGCAACTGTTATTGAAAAATGACAAGTCACAGACAAGTTAATCCATATTTACCGTAATTATCATACATTTCTGTTAAGAAAAAACAAAAAACATGATTCAAAGAGCTACTGATCGCTGGCTTTAAAGGCAACTACTGTGTGAAATAACCGCATGTGTTGCCTCATTCAATCTGCTCAGTAACTCGGACGTAGGTAATAAATTTCCATTTCACAGATGAGGACGCTGTGGCCTCAAAGAAGTTACTAACTTGGCCAAGATTGCCAGGCTAGTAGGTGGTGAACTTGGTCCTGGAGCCCAAGTCTGTTGGAGTATTTCCATTGCATCATACGGCCACCTTGAGAGGGCAGTAGCAGCACTGATGACAGCCATCTAGACCTGGAAGAGTGTGAGTTCCAGCAGAAACGAGGGTGGCCACTGCATGACCCCCAGAAAAGTTGACATGAAGCCAAGTAGGATCTTTCATATAGAATAATGACTGGCATGGTTATATGAAAAGTAAAGGACCTTTAGCCTCTAAATAAATTTTTCTTTGGCCAGTCATGTTCCTGGGTGCTTGAAAATTCTGGTATTAAAAACATTTCTTTTGTTAAAATAACTTCACGAGGTATCATGCACTCAGCCCTATTTATGTATTAATATTTTTGTGTTAATTAATTAGTATTTGACACTTGTTCTCCGTAGGACAGTTAACTATAGGATAAGTCAGGTTTTAGAAATGCCATATGAGAAAATTACATTTTATTACTCCTGATAATCTGGAAGGGGGAAAGAAGGTTTTGGAGCAGAAACTACATGAGGTTGGCAGGGCAGGCTGGGAGTGCAGTGAGGGACCTCTACCATTCCAGGAATCAGTAGGAGGGTGGGGGAGATTGAGGGGTGAGATCAGGTAGAAAGGTCACTGAGGGTTTACATAGCTACTATTTTATAATTTTTAGCCAAGATTGATAACAAATTAGGGGTTGAGACACATATGATAGGAAATTAGGTTGGGAGCAGAGAATACTAATTAATCTTAGTAACTGTCCAAGTTAACGTGGAAATGGGTGGAAGGCCTGGGGCCTACTGCTGTCCCTAAAAGCAGACGCCTGGAGACAGTAAGCCTGGAAGTTGATAACAGGTAACCTGGTCAGACTGAAAGATGAGAAGCCACTCGGAGGCCTGCAGCACAGGTAGGAGCTGCCTCCTGGGTGAAACAGGAAGTCAGTGAGAAGGCAAGGCAAAATCACCCCATAAAGGAAAGGCTATGCAGAAGGGAAGGAGAACTCAGAAACTCATGTCAATATTAAAAAAAAAAAAAAAATTAAGCTTGGTGCTGTGGAGTGAAGGAGGATATTTCTGTTAACGTGGAGCTGGGAAGAGCCAGAGACAAGAGCCGCTTGGTGTGTTCTGCTTGACCTCCCACTTGACTTGTGGCACCTTGCCTGTGATGGAGACCATGAGCCACTCACAGGCCTCCACTTGGGAGTGTTGAAGTGTTAGTCCCATAATCCAGCCTACAAGTGGCCAGTGAGATTGGGGTATGGGGCATGGTGCAAATTCCAGCCCTTTTGATAAGTCACCCATGGTCTGGGGCTTGGCCTGATCAAAAGGTACAGAATAGGATTAAGATTCCAGAAAAGTAGAATGAGTGTCTGGGGAGAGGCCCAAGAAATACTTTGAGGCTGGCTGTTGTAACTTGTGGTCTTTATTTAACCCACACAGAGGCAGGATTCTTTTCTATTTTAGCTCAGTTTAGAGGACAGCCAGTATCCATAATGGCCTGAAATATAAATATTACAGCACATGCCAACGTGAGGTATTTCCCCATGCAATGCCAAAAGTTGGTTGTTCAATCTCCTCTAGGAGGGTAAACTCTAGATACCATGAATGTTTAAAACAAAATGGGCCATTTTATCTGTTCCTGAAATTGGTTAACTGTCTGTGGGGCTGGGTGATCCTAATTTATTTTCCTCTGCAGTGTATTTGCTGGCAATGGATGTTTTGAGGATCTCATCACAGGGAAGTTTGAAAATAAGAAAATAATGTCAACAATTCATCATTGAACACTTTCTTGGCATATGTCTGTATAAATGTAATTGGATAAAACAGATAAACGGAAGAAAAAGAGATATCGTAGGAGGAAGATGTTGTGATATCTGATTGGTCATCCAGAAATGGAAAAATCTTGATTCATGAGACTCAAGGAGCACAGAGAAAGAACACCGACAAGAGTCCGAGAGGTCATCTTAGAAAAGTCTTGATCTTGCATGGATCAAGAACGGTGGTCTCTGTGAGTAAAATGTCCTTCCCTCTTTCACATGCTGAGGAAGTTTACTCTTTCATAAAACAGCTTCCCCTTGATGAAGCAAATTCTGGAACACTCCTAGCTAAGTTTGTGTGATATTTGTTTGTTGTAGAGCCACAGGTGGAAAAACATGTTTCCAAGATTTATTCACCAATATTGTTGTTTCTCGGAGTTCTTCCAAATCTTCTACCTACAAATATGTAAAGTGAAGACAGTAACTGGTTCCCCCAACAAGTCACCATAGACTTCTAAGGAATGCCTTTAAGAGGCCACCCACGCGTAAGAAGCAGTGATTTGAGAGTCTGAATTGGAAATTGTTTAGACTGGGCTATTGACTGCTTTAATAAAGTCAAGCTGTTTGCATGCAGTTAGGTGATTTGCATTTCTTCCATTGGATATCTGAAAAGTGATATACCTGCTCAGGTTTTTGTATTTCCAAGAGTTCCAACACTTCTGGCCTCTGCAAGAAGATAGCACCAGAAGAGCATGGCAATAAAGTGTTACTAAATGCAGAAATAATAATATTTAATTATCTATTTTTAAAAAGCAAGTTTATTTGTGTCTTCCACTGTTCTTTTTCATTTTGTAAATTTTTGTTACTGAATAGTTGAAATTTTCAGAAGTAGCCAGAATGCTATACTGAACCCTCCTGCACCCATCACCCCACAACACTATTAATGCCTCACCTGTCTTCTTTCATATAAACCTCTACCAACTCACCTGTCTTTATTTTGAAGTAGAACTCAGAAATCATTTTGCTTCATCCTTACATATTGCAGTATGTTCTAGAGTTCATTTGTAACTCAAGAAAAGAGCAATAATGTAATTCCAGCAATAAAAGCCTCTTTAAAAAACACCATCTTTTGAAAAGGAAATCTCTCTCCATTAAAAATAATTCTCCACTATTTTTAATAGCCTGTCTTCTCTAAAATGATTTTTATGAGTCTGATTTTTGTGGGAGGGTTCCCTGAAAAGGATTTTGCAAACTTAAGTTTGCTCCTGATACAGAGTAGTAGTAGTAGGGTACATTATTTTTTAAAATTGTAAATGGTGACTGATCAATATTTAAATCATGTTCCAAGATCAGTAGCGTTGTGGTATGGGGGTGGCACAGGGCGCTCTTAAATCCTTTAATGAAAAACACAACTTTATTTGAAATAAAGGAATTTGATATGTTTCTTTTCCATTATGTGCTTTATAACTTTCTATTGCTTTAACAGAAACCTGGAAATTTACACGTTCCTGGTAACCACATTGCCCATTAAAACTTGAAATAAACAAAATCTCTTTGATGAGTGACCCTTCGTGTCATAACTGGCAGGAAAGGTGTAATGAAAGGAGCTGGCAAAAACCTTGAAAGTTTTATGGAACAAATGCTACCAAAATAGAATAACCGTCTTCTGCTAGGTAACAGTCAACAAAACAAATGTGCTTCAATACATCTCGTACGAAACCAAACCGAAGTTGTCAAATCTTGCTCAGTTTACTTTGTTAGAGTTGCACTAAAACGAAAGAAAGAAAGAAAAAAGTCCTGGGTTACAAAGCAAAACGCACGTGTCATTGGTTTAGTCCTTCAATGGGATATGTACCCCAGTGTTCCTCCTATTTATATTTGGAAATCAACACACAAACCAGGCTTTGGCATTTCAATGGTAAATAAAAAGGCATCACATTCCTCTTTCCCCAAGCCAGCTACTTTTTCAGTTCCTTCTCCCTGTGCTCAGGAAAACAACCCAAGATCTGAGCTCCTGTGAGAACCTGTCTGATTCAAACGCTGCCAAGAAAACATAAAGTAGTTTATCTTACACCACAGCGCAGGCTGGACCAACAGTGGGGCCCATCAAAACGGATAACGCAGAAGCACTGAACAGAACCGCAAGGAAATTCATTTCTAACTAGGTATCCATGTGTCCTGGCTTCGTATCTCTGTTAAGCTCCCCTATAAATAAGGTTTAGTTTATTTTTCGGTTAGTTTAAAAGCAATAAGGATATGTTAAAAATTCAGTAAGCAAATGGGACCGACACAGCTTCCTTTGACGAAGATGGTTATCAGGACTTTCAGGCATCTCCCATCTTCACTTCTGGGAACGTGCCTTCGTTTAGATAGTGCCTGAGGATTAACTGGCAAGACGCTGTCTCCTGATACTGAGTTTCTTCCTTCCCGAGCTGCCCAGCAAACAGCAGCCCACCGGTATTCCCCGGCTCGGAGCTCGGCCCCAGCCCGCAGCCCCGCCTGCCTCCGCGTCCTCGCGCACCTACTTGCCATTCCCAGGGTCTGGAATTGTGGTTAGAAAGAAAAACAATGGCCCTCAGTGCCACAGTGTAGAATGGCAATGGGAGGAAATGACAGAGACACAGGAAGCAGGGAGAGAGGGTTTCTTACACAAACAAGCTCAGGGAGGAACAGACTAGGAAAACAAAGGTAAAGCCGGGGAAATCAGCCCCGGGGCCCGCGGGAGAGTGCGGTCAAGGCCGGCGCCTGTGGCACCTTGGTGACCAAGTCTTGGGGGCTCCTGAAGTCTGAAGCAGCAGAGAAGCCAACAAGGCACCGAAGAACTGATTGTACCCCTGGGTTTGGAGTCTTTGGGAAGGCCTCCCTTCGTCCCTCCACGTGGGAGTCAGGAGCAAGCTGCCTGCCCCTCTCTGCCTCCCCAAACAACACCGCAGGGCATATACCCCAGGAGTGTGTAGCTCCTGCCCTGGGATTGGGACTCATCTGGAATTACCTACAGTAGAATCATTAGAAACTCTTCTGCCCACTTCCTGTTTGGGGGTAGCATGTTAGGAGCAGGACCACTGTCGGGAGATTCCTGCCATTTCTAATGTTCCTCTGTGGATCCCCCCACGCCCACCCCAGTGGAAGTGATTCAGACTTGGCTAGCTCTGGAGGTGGCCTGGGGCAGGGGTGGTGGCTGATCTGCCCTCTGATCTCTACTGCCCTCCCCCATTAAGCAACCAATAAAGATAACACGTTTTGTGTGCCCTGTGTGTGTGGCTATTGCTGCTTTTTAAATGTAGTATTTACAAAAGCATCTGTTTCGAAAGGTGGATGGAGACTTTAGATGGTATACTCTCAGAGTGAAAGGAAGGGAGGATGTGGTTAAGAACAGAGTTACTCCCTTACAGAGGGTTTCACTTTATGGGAAATCCCCTGGAGCTTTGAAAAAGTCATATTTAACACATAGTTCGATATATATATATATATATATCTAGTTTTTTGTGTGGTGAGGTTATGGAGAGCGTGAAAGATGGGGCTGCAATGGAGACAAGGCTTGCCTCACACTCCTCCATCCTCTCTATGGGCTCTTGAAGAGGAAGCAGAATTTTACAGGGGATCTTCGGTCAACAGCAGCCAGTACCGTGTGGCCAGTGGCTCATGGTGGAGCAGGAAGAAGCCCTCAGCTCAAAGAACAGTGGTCAACTGGATGACCTGAAAGCAGATAGGAGACAAAGAGAAGTGATCCTAGGGTCAAGGGAAATAATTGCCATTGGAGTAATAAATTAATTGTGTGATTAGTTGTTTAATGTATGTCCCTTTCATTAAATTACAAATTCCATATGGACAAGGATTATATACAGAGTTACATTCAATAAATAGTTGTTAAATGGGTAAATAAATACATTGATAGCACTATTGATTTTTTAAAATAGTTTCTTATTTACTTATTCAATATTTTTTTTTAAGACACGCACAAAACACTTTGATTCTCCTCTCCAGGCTAAGCACTGGACAGGCACTAAGAATAATTAGCGCAAATAAATAAATAAAGCTTCCTTATTAGGATATGCTTCTTTGCTATAGTTCCCCAAACTTATGGAGCTTGCTTGTAGAATTCAGCCCTGCAAAAAGTTATTTTCATACAGTGTACTGAAAACAGCCCTGAATATGCTGCTTACATTCACTGGACTTACTGATGACTTCCCTATTTCCCCCAGTTAAAATGGTCTCTTTCCTTTATCCTTACAAAGGAAATTTAGGAGTCTTAGAGACTTTAGCTCATTTATCTCTCAAATTCCCAGAGAACTCACAACAATGCCCAGTTTGGTTGAATTAAAGTGGATTTCTAAAGTTAGAACCTATCTTTAGAAGCTTGAAGGGGAAAGGAGTCTAGAATTGATAGTAAACCATTTTCTAAATGTTCTGGAAGGTAGTATAGGTGATTATCTCTTAGTCTTGGGCAAAGACTTGTAGGGTGTGTCTTTGGAAACTAGAAGGAAACTTGAAAACAAGTTATAAATATTCCTCATTTTATAAATAAGAATAGAAGACAGAGTAGGACTTAGCTTCTATTTTTAGCTCTGCTACTCCATGTTTGGTTATTCTTAGATAATTTCACACATCTTCTTAGTTTTATCATACTAGCCCTATCTGCAGCACAGGATTTTAAAGAGATTACAGATATGAAAGTACTCAGAGAAGCTTCAAGTGACATATGAATGTACTGCCTCCGGACAACTACGTGAATGATGATTCAGTTTTCTAGTACCCTGAAGTGGCTTCGGAGAAAGCAAATCCTGATGATTCCTTCAAATGAGATAATATATGTAAAGCTCTAAGCACAGCTCCAGGATCATATCGAATATTTAATAAATATTTGGTATTTTTTTCTTTCCTATCCTGGAAAATACAATCATTTCTTAACACCACATGGACCCACTGCACCTGAAAAATAAACCTGTCTTGATTTATACTGAAAATGTAAGACGTGTATGGGATATTGTTACCTTCATAACAAGCTAAAAGACAATATTTTCAGGTTGAAGGAATAAAACCCATGCATCAAGACCTGGAACTCATCCCAGGGAGCAAATTGCATATGTTTTATCCTCAGTATGTTCTTATCTTTCTTTAGCTACATTACTTACCTAAAGCACCTTGGGTTGAAACTTTGTTTTTAAGGATCAGATTTAAAATAACACTCTATGACCCTAGTGGGTTTGGTTTGAAAATTATGACACATATTTACACCATTTACCTACAAGTTCAGGATTTGGTGGCAGGGGAGCAGAGACGATTATGATACTTACTAGCTATCCATAACATTTAAATAACTATAACACAAAGATGAGGTACCTTTTGCTAAATAGGTGAAGCTTCAAGGAACAAATTCTTTATTTTTAAAAAATTTTACTTTAGGCAGATGTTTGTCTCAGTTCTTTATCTAACAGCAGAAGCTGCTGAGTGGACATATATCATCTCAGTCCTCCCTAGGACTGAGAACAAACAAAGGTCATGTGGATGTTCAATTTTTAAAGTGATTCTAAAGGAAAATGATAAATAAATGTCTCAGACCTCTGCTTCCCAGTCTAAAACCTTTCTTTGCAACTTGTGTTTTTTCTCTTCTTGGGCTATGAGCTGATGTTTTCTTTAGGGCTTCACTATTATCCACAGTGCTTCTAATTTGATATTTGACTTCAATTGGATTTTAATTAAAGTAAATCAAACCTGGAATGGGATGCCTTGTGAGAGTGAACTTCCTCAGTGGATGTTTAGGCAAATGCTGGATGCTGATGATGCTGAGGGGAGCATGGGTTGGGAGTTTGACCTATATAGCTGATAGAATCTTTTCCCATTCCTGAGATTTTATTCTAAACATCTAAGTTGACACAATCATCTCTATCTTTTGCTTTTATTGTCTATTCAGTTTGTATGACATACTTATAAGTAGATAAATTTTACTTAATTTTGTGCTGTTTGCTCCTTTTCTATTTATTCAGCTGCAGACTTGATTTTAAGACCACTCGAGAGTTGGGAATGCCTATGGGCAACTGTCACAGAGAGCCCCTCCCAAGACTGCTCAGTGGTGGAAGAGCCCCCCGAGGGGAAAAATGAGCAATTCCAGGTGAAAAAAGGAATATGAATCTGAGACTCTAACCAGGAAAACTGATGCAAGAGGGCATCGTGGGAAACCGAAAGATCCTAAGAATAATTTATATTGCAATTTCGGAAGCAAAAATCTAAAATAGTGCAATTTGTAAAGACAATCAAGTGTTTTCTCAAGGAAAGGAGAGGAGGCCCATCTCAGTCTGTGATTGCTGGGATGCACTTGTCCAATACTGCTTATTTCATGACAAAAAAAATAAATGGATTGGATTCTAAATTGCCTAGTAGGGTTGTTCTACATCTGTGTCCTCTTCTCCTCACTGTATCTATTTTAACTGAGTTTTATATTTCTCTTGGGTGAGTTAAGTTTGTGAATATGACCCTCCTTTAATTATCTAGAGTCCTCCAAGCTTACATGTCTTCGGAAACTGGATCCCTGGGTTATTGAGCAAATACTCAACAACCTGCTCTTCTGTTTCAAGAGTGGAAGGAGAAGCAGTCATGGCCAGTTGTTGAACTAATTCTGGAAAGACTTGGGGATAGTAAGGAGCTCCAAATAAAGTTTATAGATAATGATAGAGATTAGATAGAGAAACTTGGATCCTAAACTATGGAACTACAACATTTTAGAACTAGGGGATAAACCTCAAAGATTATCTTGTTCACTGATTCTCAACCCTGACAGTGCTTTAGAATCATCTTGGTTGCTTTAAAAATCAGTGCCAATACTGAGACTCTACCCCCAGAACAACTAGTTTCCTTGAACTGGGCTTAGGAAACAGCCTTCTTTTCCTAACGAAGAAGATGAAGTTGGAAGGTTTCTTTAATTGCACCAGGTTCCAGAACTAGTGGTGGCAGCAGGAGGCCAGCACCAGTCTCAGGGCATTGAAAGCACTTTTTAAAGTTGTACTTCCAGAAAACATTTTTAAAAATTGTGTTTCTCTATTCCATTTTTATTCAGTTCTACACAGAAAGAGCGATCCTCCATCTCTTCACTCCATTTTTTTTAACCTCTGCATTTACCAAACACTAACTACATCTCTGAAAGGATTCTCTCGAAAAATAACTTGGACAGTACAGACCATTTTGTTTATTTAAGGAGCCCCTTACCAGCGACAGGGACACTTGGAGGAAACTGAGAGTGTGTGGGGTTTATATGAAGCTCCCCACATTCATGCACACGCATCTTAAAATTGACCAGACAGATGGGTTCCAAAGAATGAGAATCCTGACTGGAATGGATTAAACACGGAGGAAGACATTCTTGTCTTCTTCCGTCTCTCGCAATTCCGACCTGTAAGCTATGTTTTAGGTAAATGGGTCACATGAGAGGCTCCCACGTGGCCTGGCCAACCCTAGGAGGAGTCACTTCTGAACTGAGGACAGTGTTTTCCCTTACAGAAAGGAAATGAGCCTCTAAGCCTGAAAAGGGGGCATTATCATGGGAAGATGCTTGACTTTTACAACCCAGAGCAGAAACTCAAAGCTTTTAGTCTTCCCTCTTTCCCTCCCCACCACATTTCTTTTAAAAAGCAACAAATTCTAGCTGGTTATCACTTATGCTCCACCCCATTCTTCTAAGTCAGCTTTTGTGTAGGAAAATAGAGAACTGTTTTCATTGCCTTATCAGAGTCCCAGGAAAGGGGAAAGGAGCGCCTGGCCCACTATCTATGTCTTGCCTGGGGACAATGAAATGCTGAGAGCAGGCTCCAGGGGCAAGGGGCTGCCACTTCAGACCCACAGTGTCTGCAAGGACCAGGGAAGGAGGGGAGGGAGGAGGGACTCTCCTTACTCTGCCGAAAGCATAATAGCCCCTGGGGTGGGCTGCTGCAAACAGGAAGGGTGTGGGCGGGATCTGAGCACAGCTGCTCCTGCCGCCCATTCCCACAGCCTTTGATCAGCAGGCAAATGGCATTTTGTGCCCTGAGATAAATGCCTGGTCAGAGGGTGTGGGTGGCTGTGGAGGGGGATAAGGATTAAAGATGAAGGTATTTTATAGCCTGCCTTAAGGATGTGTGTTTCCAACCTGGGATCAAGGAGGTGCTAGGTACAAAGAAACAGGTTTCCCATGAATGCATTCATTCATTCATCAAACATTTGTTCTGTACCTGGTAAATTCAGGGCACTGTTCTGGACACAGTAGGGGATGCAATGGTAAATAATACATGCACTGTTCTAGTCTAGTATGGTGAATCTGAAGCATGAGAAGGTTGTTTGGGATGTCACAAATTAGGGGGTGGGATGGTAAGAGGCAAGAGACCCTTTATAGGATATATACGTCATTCTCACTCTAGAATCAGATACTCTGCACCACTCCCCCTCTTTCAATCTTGCCATGTGTACCCTGCAATTGAGAATTACTATGAACAAGCAATGCTTTGGACTTGTGAACTAGATAGAGGCAGATTAAGAAAAACAAAGAAAACTTCTGCTTGGTCTAATCATGAAGCTAAGGCTAATACAAAAACAAGCAAATAAAAACAACCAACCAAAGCCTGCAGCTACATAGTGGAGAGGGGTACTTCCACAGGGGAGAAGGAGATCATGACAGTGACATTGGAGAGGAGAGACCCCTTCCAGCCAGGGTAAAGCTGGTGATGCTGATGCCAGGCAGGAAGACTTTCATAGAAGGCATGATTCCTAGAGGAGGTCTTGAGGGAGGCATGAAGTGAAATTGAGATACATGGTGATGGTCAAGCAGTGCTGGGAAGAATGGGAAGGGTAGAAAGAGCATTTCGGGGCAAATAGAATATCATAAATAGAGCACAGTGGCAGAGATGAACACATCTGGAAGAAAACTCAGTTTGACTGAGAATATACATGCTTACTCCAAGAACCAGAAGGATGAAAAGTAAAGTGGAGCCATATGCTAGAGGACTTTGAATACAGACTAAGGATTTTAATCCTGTAATCAGACCATAGTGGCCTTCACCAATCACTGACCAACCCTGGGTTGTCCTGCAGCCTGAAGGAAATCTCCAGGTCCTTTGCTTTAATGTCTTGTCTCTGAATCACACAAAAAATGTGGGTGCCACATACCATAAAAATTCAATAAATGGCTTAAGCGCTTCCTGAAAACTCTAGGCAAAGCCCTCTTATCATTCACTTATCAATTTGTAAAATAAATATCTCATAAGGGCAGACTATTTGCCAGGTACTGTGCCAGGTATTAGAGGATACAACATTGAACAACAAAAAAATGCAAAGTCCTGACCCCAAGGAGCTGACATACTAATGGGGAAGAGGCAGCAAAAACACAAACATTGCAAGTCAGGGCTACGAGGAAGAACAATGCAGAATAACTAAATAGAGAGAGATGGTGTTGCTTGGTTAGTTTATGTAGAGTGGTCAGGGGAGGCCTTTGTGATTACTGAGTGACATTTGGGCAGCAACATGACTGAGTGAGGGAAGAGTATTCCAGGTAGAGGAAACTATCTTGGGGGAATTTGGCCCATTCTATTGTGAATGTGAGGAGGAGGGATGATGCCAAGTCCACTTATGATGGGCAGAGAAAAGAAAGAATGATGGGACGAGCAGGGCAAAGTCAGTGTAGTACACTTGACCAGGAAGCAATCCCATGCTGCCCTCCAGAGCTTTGCCACTGGGTGACCATTTCTGAGTGACCGTTTGCCTTATACATAAGGCACCTTCTTAAGATGGTGGCAAATAAAATTTGTCAAAAATATGTCCATTGACCTTGATTTTAGTGAGTGATCTTAGATTAGGAAAATGTTGTGGTTTAGAGTTCTTCTACAACAGTGAATGAGGTTTTGGAAGGAGACTATGAAATTTTAAAAAGTTGTTGGACGGTTAGGCCTGGGGAAGGCCTTCCTATAAGTCAGTTCCTTGTTAATCCAAAAAAGGTTTCTTCTTTGAGGTAAAGGAGAATAGTATCTCTCTTGCCAGCTGCCAGCCAGTGATTCACTACTAACAATTTGCTAATGCCAAATTGTATCTAGCTCTCATTGGGATGTATTTGGTTAGAGTAAATAATGAGCATTAAATGTGTATGGTGGTCACTGTGTACTGTGGGACTATCTTTTTGTTTGAGTTTGGTTTACTGTAATGACTTGTGAGCTCAGGTTGTGTTTATATAGTACTATAACAAACAAATTGAAAAGTGAAAAATTCAACCAACTAGCTGATTGTGTAACCTTCATGTCATACTGGTGTTTTTTATTTCCTAACTCAATCAGAATGAGTAAGTATTTTGGTGGGTAGTAGGCACAGATTTGTGTAAGTGTTCCATCTGGTGTATGTTATTTTTGTTACCATTTAACTTCTTGAAGATCTATTTTATAAGATGAAATCAGTTTGTGTACTTGCAAAGGGCTTGGTAAAATTGCTCTTAATGTAGATATTTACTTTTACCAAAACTCAAAACTCCAACCTAGAGTGGAGACCTGGGCTCTCCAGCAGCTAGGTTCATCTACAGTATAATTTGTCCCTTCTCCCAGGAGTGGAATTGCTGATGTAGCAGCTTCAGTGTTCACCATTTATGTTTATCACAGAATTGGGAAGAAAGGTATGCACTATGTTCCTGTAAAGGTAGAACCAATGTCTGGCTTCTCTTCTTAAGAGAATTTTTTTTTTTTGAAGTGGCTCATGTGAGATGCAGATGGCTAAGTGATTTCCATTATGCATGGCTTCTCACACATCTTAAACAATTAGAAAGGGCTATAGAGAATTACATGGAATTAATCCTATCCAGAAGGTCTAGGGACAGCCTCAACGAGACAAACTCTAGTTACTTGGTTTACAACATCGCAAGAGCCGCTTGATGACATTAAATCTGGGTATCTCTGGGCAGTTTGTCTATTTTCCTTGCGAACTCTCTTTCTCTCTCTCTCTCTCTCTGTGTGTGTGTGTGTGTGTGTGTGTGTGTGTGTGTGTGTGTGTGTGTCTGTCTGTCTGTCTACAACTGTATTAGAGTTTGTCAGGGGTTGATGTTAAACTCTCACATTCATTTTAGTTAATCTACCAAGCCATATGAGGTCCTTTTACATGTATAAAAACCATGTCATTTAGTTGACTTTTCTTGACTCAAGTGTTTGTTTTCAAATTTCATTTTATACAGGAAATAGACATAATCACCAATAAATGTAACTTTAATAACTTGGACCCTGGGAGCCTTTCCTGGTTGGCAAAAAAATTCCCTACATGTTGCAAATCCTTCTTATGGGATATCCTATTTTATATCTAGAGTTGAAAGTCAGGATTAATCCAGATGATTAAGAAAATCTTTCTAAAAGATACCCTGCATCCTCTTCGAAATTAAACTCTAGTTGGAAGTTTCCTTACTTTTCTTACTACAGTGACAGTGTAAATGGTTAAAGTAGATCAGAGGGGTTTTTGGAGTTTTCCATAGGTATTTCTAAAACTTCAAGACAATAGGATTCTTTCCAGTTATTATACCACAAAACGTGACATTAGAATATAACTTTGAGCAAACCGATTATTAATAACCAATATTAATTTGAAAATATAGTCAATATACCAACGAAGCTGCAGAAGTATATAAAGAAAAGCTATAATTCTTTCATTTAAATCACCCATTCAAAAAGCCCCCATATTGTATATACTGCATATACGTGCTTGAGTGAACACACACACAGTTCATTTGCTCTGTAGATTCTAAAAGGAAGAACCTTCTGCAGATAGTATTTCTGAAGGTTTCTCACCATTCCCTTTGCTTTCTAAGGCATTGGAACAGTGTGGCTCCTTCCCAGACAGGCTTACTATAAAAAGTAACACCAATCATGGGAATTATAAAAGGAGAAGGGATATGCCGTAAACAAGGATAAACATCTTTTTTAATGCAAAGCTGTCAGATCCATTTAAGCAGAGACCTATTATTCCTTGTCCCCACAGCGGCCCCTCTTTCCTGTCCAGGGACCAATGAAGCGGACCTTTCCTCCTAAGTTGCCCATCGTGAGAGGCTTAGATAAGGCACCAAGTTGCCCTCAATAGACTTGAAACCCCCATCTCTGGGACAAAGTGGGAAAGCTCTACTTTTGTTACCACCCTATCGAGGAGAAAAAAAAAACACACACAAGGAAAACATCCACTGTACAAAGCCTACATTGTGTGCTGGAAAACCCTGATCCTTGACTATTGTCTCCAGCCTTATTTATGCAACAGAGATGATTTTTCAGAGGTTCAGCAAAATTATCAGCAGGGCCATTTTAACACTCTATGCTTATTTGTTTAATACACTCTCCATTTTCTAGGAGAAAGAGAACTAAAATATTCAAGCAATTCTTTAAACAAAAGTTATAGAGGGAAGAATAACTGTTCATTTCTCAATAGGAAAACCCACTTACTGTGAAATCCTCAGATATGATAAGCAATGTAGTTTATTCCAAGCCTTCAGAAATTGATTCTGTACACACGATGTGTAGAAATGGTTTCTATTGACACTGTTAATTATATTGTATGTATAGTGTATATACTGCATATTATCATTTCAGTCCTCTTTTGTGTGGACAAATGCAGCTACTAGCTGTGATAGCTGTTTCTGACCAACTCCAAAATTCAACTAGGCTTTAAATTATATGTAATATTTTTAGCTCATCAGGGAGATGAGAAACTGGGGAGAAGCTGGGGGAAAGGTGGAAAGTACCAAGGACAGAAGGATGAGGGAGGGGCAGCATGTCCTGTGGGGCCCCATGCCCAGGTTCTAAGTTACAAATCCACACTTTAGTCATTAATAGACCCTAGTAAGCACTGTTCTGTCTTAATTTTTAAGCTACAATATCGGGATAGTGATACTTTCCTTACAGACTTCCAGTTACACATGAACACCTCCATTGTAAAATGGTCATGAAAGATAAGCTTTAATGGTAGTTAAGTACCAAACGCATCTAGCAGCACTGAATGACTTAGTTTTCTATTTTACCTCGCCTTGAGAGGCTGAGAGAGTCTTGAGAAACCTTTACTAGATGATGCCTGTGAATTTTCAAACTAGAATCTATTATCCATTCAGCAGATATTCATTACTTATTTTATGTCAGGCACTATGCCAGACACTAGAGGAATTCTGCAAAGTGTTTCAGGGAACCTCAAATGTTTGGTTTGAATTGTGTTCTACATATATACTTCAACTATTTTGTAAAAAAGAATAGAAGTGGCATGTGTGTTCAGGGTACTATATACTAAATTTTAACTCTTTAATATCACTCCTACTTTATCCTGTACTCTTAGGTTTACTCATTTTGTATAAACTCAAAATAAATTTCTCCTGTCTTCAGTGGAAATATTTTTACTTCTAAATGTATCATTAATTAGGAATGTAATGGTGCTTAAATGTTCATTTAAAAATTTAAGACTTGCAGGTGTGGCTGCAGGGAAAAAGGAATTTTATACGCTGTCGGTGGGAGTGTAAATTAGTTCAACCACTGTGGAAGACAGTGTAGCGATTCCTCAAAGACCTAAAAACAGAAATACCATTGGACCCAGTAATCTGATTACTGGATATATACCCAAAGGAATATAAATCATTCTGTTACAAAGACATATGCATGTGTATGCTCATTGCAGCACTATTCACAATAGCAAAGACATGGAATCAACTTAAATGCCCACCAGTGGTAGACTGGATAAAGAAAATGTGGTACACCACATGCATATACACCATGGAAGACTACGCAGCCATAAAAAGAAATGAGATCATGTCCTTTGCGGGAACATGGATGAAGCTGGAGGCCATGATCTTTAGTAAACTAACACAGGAACAAAAAAACAAATACTCAAGTTCTTACTTATAAGTGGGTGCTTAATGATGAAAACACATGGACTCATAGATGGGAGCAACACACTCTAAGGCCTTTTGGAGGGTGGAGAGTGGGAGGAGAGAGAGGATCGGGAGAAATAACTAATGGGAACAAGGCTTAGTACCTGGGTGATGAAATAATCTGTACAACAAACTCTCATGATACAAGTTTACCTATATAACAACCTGCACATGTACTCCGAACTTTAAAGAAAGCTTAAATTAAAAAAAAAGAAAAAGAAAATAAAAAAAGAAAAAGAAACAAAACTAGGACTGCCCCCATCTACTCAGATAGAACTGTATAAATGTTATACTGACATTGCACTCCATTAAATGCCAAGTCAAGTCCAGGGATCTATTCAGAACATATTCTGTTTCCAGCATAACGGCACAGTAGTGCAATATAAATGACAAGCTTCCTCATTCAATATAGCTTGGAATACTTACTGCAAACTTTGAATGCTTCTCTTCCAATCTGTATATTTATGAGAAAGAAGGAACAATTTTTACATATTATTGATGATTCAATTTTTGAAATGAAATGTTCCTATTTACTTTTTTGAGGAAACTCATTTAACTGAAGGGTATGTTGAAACTACAAGGGATGGGAGTGTTGTTCAGAATTTCCACATTTGTAAAGACTTTACATGATTGATTCAGGATTTTTCTCAATACTGTATAACCCAAACTAATTAAGGCCGAAAATGAAATATCGAGGCTGATTTCAAATTATTTTCTAAAGCAAAATACTAGTTTTATTCAACAATTGATTTTATAAGCCAATGTTATAAATGAATTATATAGAGGAAATACACTAATAAATAACGATTTTGTCTCTTTATATTCTGGGGCATAAAGTGCTGTCAAACAAGTTTGAAAACCATGGCTGTAGATATCACTTTCTCCAAAAGAAAGATCATGGTGGTCAGGCTTGGTGACTCCTGTAGTCCCAGCACTTAGGGAAGCCGAGGCAGGCATATCACCTGAGGTCAGGAGTTAGAGACAAGCCTGGCCACATGGCGAAACACTGTCTCTACTAGAAATACAAAAATTAGCCGGGCAAGGTGGTGTGTTCCTGTAGTCTCAGCTACTCAGGAGGCTGAGGCAGGAGAATTGCTTGAACCTGGGAGGTGGAGGTTGCAGTGAACTGAGATCATGCCAATGCACTCCAGCCTAGGCAACAGAGTGAGACTCCATCTCAATTAAAAAAAAAAAAAGTCGTGGTGAAGAGAGGAGCCAAAGTGCTACAGAAGCTGTTTAAGACAACGATGTTTTCCCATAAAATAGAAACTTTAACCTTAAACATGTAGTTTGTATAGTAACACAGACAAAAATGTTCTATGGCACAACTGGATGCTGTATAGAATGGCAAGTGAAATCGTCTCTAGGTAAGATCCCTCTTGTGAAAAAGCCATTATTAAATGTTCACCCACCTCCCTACCTCCAAACCATGAGTATGTCTAAATGAAGTTCATATGGGCTTCCCTGGCTCTGTGAACCTTATTTTCTTCTTTAATTAAGATGACAATTTGTCCTTAATTGAAAAAATCAAAATAAAAATAACTTGGATGTTCAGAAATGAAAGCACCAGCTTTATAACTATTCCTTTGGGAACATTTCCTTGCTGTGGTCAATGTTTAGAGTGAAAGAGATTCTCAGTATCCATCATTGTTCTACTAACATGAAGGAGTAAATGCTACTTCCTGTTCCCAGATCTTACACATTGAAAAGGAGGGAAGAAGAAATAGGGAGCGACTGCCAGCCACTGAGGCTGCTGATGAAGTTTAGATGGAGGTTATGCAATTGTCCCCAAAATATTTTGTTGGTGAAGTTCCCTTAGATGATGAAGTCTGGATGGAGGTTATATGTTTGTCTCAAGTAATTTTTATGTATTTAGCAATGGGATGGAGTGTTGGAAAAGCCTTCATTAATGCAATGCCTTTCATGAGTAATAATTTTTAATTGTTATTCCATGTATCGCCCTTGGTAGTTTAAAGGTTGAACTTCACACTAATGATTTACAATTACTCTTTGATCTGTTGCTTCTATACTAAATAATCAAATAGACATAAATTTCTATTTAAAAACTAGGCATGTTCATTTTGTTATATTGGGGGGAACATCGGTGTGATAAAATTATTTTCCCAACAACTCACAATCACCTGCTTGCTTCTTCCCTTTGATTGTCCTGATCCAGGGAGTTTACACAACTCTCCTGAAATCTGTTTACAAATTAGCTTTTCATTCCCCCAATCTCTATCTTCCTCTATTGCCCCTTTGTCCAGTGGACTTGCCCTACATTTTTTGTTTATTTTTCTGAAAAGAATATCATTTTCTGTTGCTAAGATTATACTCTTCTAAACTTTTCTGCTGATGTTCACAGGGATTCATGAGATTCTTTTACACAGAGCCCAAACAGCTTGGTCTAAATTGTTGCATTTTTCATTTTAAAGCCAACAGAGTCTACCTGCTCCAAGACCAGGTTAAGACAACTGGCATATTTACTTCTCCTGGCATTGAAATATTCCTTGTGGGTCACCACCCAACTAGACTGAACCTGAAGTAGTGACTAAGCAGTGAAAAGACCCTTGATCATCTGATTTCTCTCATCCCCTACACGAGACACTTGAAACAAAAGACACTCAGAACTAATCATCCGAAAATCCTGCCAGTGTAAAAACAAGCAAAACTTGAAAAACGTGTTAAAACAGGTGGAAAGGGATATATCCTAATGCTTAACCGAGTGTATATTTGAAATCATTGTTTTCCTTTTGCAAAATAAATATGTGGGGGCAAGAGTAGCCTAGAGGTTAGATTTGATCTGGGTTCATGGAGGTATATGCTTGATTGGGACTTACTCTGTGTTTCTGAGCAAGTCAGTCCTTGCATCTATTTCCCTATGAAATGGAAATAATACCTCCATCCCAAGGGTCCCAAGGCTTACTGTTAGTGAAGTGCTTTGCAATCCACTGCTGAAAGGTGCTCAGCAAGTTCAAAGCACCAGTATTAAGGAAGGTTTATCATATTTATAAACCAGTAAATCCTTCCCATGGGTGTAAAATGATTCTTCCTAGTTTTATTCCCTGCACAGACTCAAGAAAAGGCTTCAGATTCTTCCATACTATCAACTTAACATTGTGTTCTAGCTGTTTACATGCACAAAACGCTTCCCATCCTCTTTTGATTTGCAGCATGCACTGAGCCCAAGACAAAAGAACATACTATTCACCAGTGTGACTCATGTGAAAATTGAAACTTCATGCTCCATTTTATGAAGGGCCTTGCTTTCTTTCTGTGGGTTAGAATAATTGGGAATAAAGATAAACACTGTAAAATAAACATGAACACTGAGTTAGTCCAATAAAGTAAACTGAATCAACTGTTCACCGGCAAACCTAGTGGACAAGTGAGGACACCATGAGAGTCAAAAAGCTAGTGATGAACCAGATCTGTTATTTCACTAGGCACTTCCTTTAAATGCTTTATTTTAATTAATAGAAACAACGCCCAATTACAAAACACATGATGACAGTAGCAACTGGGGTTTTATTAAGAGATTAGGGAGCTGAGATGAGAAGAGGGAAGCTGGCCAGCAGCATGGATGAAGGACAGCAGAAAGGTTGGAGAAGGCCCAAAAGAAGTGATGGTATCACAAGTTAGAGGGAAGAAAGGAAGAAAGGTGACATTCATTGTGTGCCAAGTTTATGCCAGATGTATGCTAAGCACCTTACACACACTATCTCATTTAATCCTAATAATGACTTTGCAAGATAGGCATTGTGATTGCTTTCATTTTATTGAAGCTGAGAGCTTATGTCATTTTTCAAGGATAATGCAACTACTAAATGACAGAAGATAAATCCTTACCTGGTTTTATATGACTCTCAGTCTAACCATTTATACCACACACTGGTGCCATTTTGGGAAAAAAATGCTGTTGATCCTGAAAGCTATTGTTAGGTTTCTTATTATGATTTCTTAATAAATGCACAAAATAAGCACATTAATTTTCATTTTTGTCTAGTGTGTCTCTTTCATTTTGTGTGGCTATATTTCCTTTTTCTAAATCATATTTGGATTGAAAGCCTGCTTTTTGAATAATTAGATTGCATTGCTTAAAATATGATGTTGGTAGTAAAAATATACACGTTAGGTATAGTGCTTGGTATCCTCTGGTGACAAGGATAGAGGGGTATTGAGGTGAAATTTGAGAATTTTAGAGAAATTTTGACCTAAGGTATAAGAAGAGAAGATATCTTTTGTGTTTTTTTTTTTCTAAGTTATGTGCTAGGAAAGGAAAACCCTAGTTCTAGAAAATTCTATGAGAAGAAACTGTCTGGATTGCAACTTCTGCCCCAACCATTTCTATCCTTCAATGTCTGTTTCCAGAGAGTCCTGAGAAAGGAATCCTGGTGAGATTAGTCCCAAGCTATCCCTTGATTTACTAGTATCTCCATGTTCACTTCATTTATCTAATCTCCACGCTGCCTTCTGGGTTATCCTTTTTGCTATTTCTCAGAACTCTAGACCTTTTATTCCCTGTTTAAAATTTTTCTCTTTCCCTCTGGCCTGGGGCTATGAACTTCCTTTGGTGCTACACTGGATCCCCACACTATGACCTACTTTGGGGACTGCATATAGGTTTTCTCTCTTTCATCTATAAGTTAAATTATGAATAATGCAGCAATCCATGATGATTCTTCCTCAGTGACCAGAAGATCAATGGATTGCATCTTCGTCAAAACCTAAGCAGGAACAAAGCTCCAGTAGCCAGAAGTACCTATGGGGACTTGAATTTTATTAAACTCCACAAGTCTAAAAGTAGCAAGGAAGCTAGCTTTGCCTTGCCCAAATGTATATTTTTGTGTCCTTATTGTTTTGAAGTACCATTTTAATTCCACATTGTTTCAAAGTGGACTTTGCGCTCTAAAATGCTGATATCCTTTAACTACAGAGAATGAGGTAAGGTAATGACAATGTAAAGGCCAAACCTACTGCGTTAGAAGCACAGCTTTGGAAAACAATTTTAATTTCTGACATATAAAACTGTTTAAGTGCTGAGAATAACAGGGAAAACCTATGCACAGAAGCTTGCCCTCAGCCCTGTTTTAATCAATATTTATTCCATTTGAGCATTTTCAACTTCTCTCTGATGCCTTTTCTTGTCACCACTTTTTTGTTTTTGTATCTTCAGGTTTTATAGTCCTTTCTTTCTCATCCTCTCCATTTATTTTTTATGACTTTTATTTCTTTCTACAGTTTATCATCTTTAGGAGAAGAAGTAATTTCAACTCAAGAAGAGAAAGGCTTCCTATGCAATAGAACTTTCTGAAATGATAGAAAATTTCTATATCTGCATTGTACAATACAGAATTAACGAACCAAGTGTTGCTATTGAGAACTTAAAATGTGATTAGGATGGCACTAAGAAATGATAGCAAGCTAGAGACTGAAGGGAGAAGAAAAAAAAATAAGGAACAAGGCAAAGAAAAGGATCCTTTAATTCCATTACTAATGTCCTGGATTGATCCCCTCCACCCTTTAAAAAAAAATGGTGCATTTGAATAAAACCAATCAGAATCAATATAACTAAATTTTTGAGAACTGAGCTATGGTGTGTAATATCAACCAGGCTTCAGACTGGACTCTGGGAAGCACACAGATGAAGCAGACCAAAATAACACTGCAAAGACTTTGAAAACTAAACTGAAATTCAAACCAAAGTCCGTAAAAGTAGACAAAAATGTGTTCATGGTTAACTGCCTGCAAAAGTATACGACTTTTTTTTTTGTACCAGATTCTCTTAACATACTATTCAAAATGTTTGGGAATCAACCCAAAATCATTTGTTATACCAAAAACCAGGAAAATCTTAACTCAAATGAGAAAAGACAATGAACATACGCCAATGCCATGATGACACGAAGGTGGGAATTATATGACAAACTATCATAAAAATGCTTCAACAAGCAATTACAAACACTCTTGAAGTGAATGGAAAAAAATAGAACGTTTCAGCAAAAATATAGGAAATATAAAGAATACAATAGAATTTTTTTTGAGCTGAAGAATACAGTAATTAAAATTAAAATGTCACTGGATAAATATTATCACAGAATAGAGATGTTAGAGGAACTTGAAGGTATATCAATAGAAATTATCCAATCTGAATAAGAGATAAAATAGCTTGAAAAAAATGAAGAGAACACCAGAAACCTGTGGGACAATAACAAAAGATATAACACTGGTGTCATATTGGAATCCCAGAGGGAGATGGGAAAGAGTGAGGGTCTAACTACAAAACAAATAAACAAGCAAACAAAAGCAAAAATGTGGTGATGCATGCCTGTAAACTCAGCTACTTGAGAAGCTAAGGTGGAAGGATTTCTTGAGCCTAGGATTTCGAGACAAGCCTGGGCAATATAGTTATACCACATCTCAAAAATAAACAAGTAAGCAAACAAACAAAGAGTGAGGGCCTGAAAAAATAGTCAAAAAAAAAAAAAATGATTGAAAACTACCCAAATTTGGTGAAAGCTACAAACCAACAGATTTAAAATCTCAGCAAACCTCAAGCATAATACATCGAAATAAATCCACACCCTGATGACAATCATAATCAGATTTCTGAAAACTAAAAGCAAAGACAAAATCCTGAAAGTAGCCAGAGAAAATAATGTATCAGTTTTAGGAGATCAATGATTCGAATCACTGTGGGTTACTCTTCAGAAATCACAGAAACCAGAAGAAAGTGGCACAACATTTTTCAGGTAATTTTTCTTTATAAAAAGAGTTGTCAAGTCAGAATTCTACATCTAACAAAAATTTCTCTCTAGTTTGGGAAAACTTTAAGCAGGGAATGAAGCTAGAGGTCTGAGAAATAAAGAAGTAACCCAGAGGGCAGCGTGGAGATTGGCGTACTGAAGTGAACATGAAGGTACTAGGAAATAGAGACATTCTTACATCAAGAAAACTAAGAGAATGTGTCCAAGAAAATTCTTCAGACATAAAGAAAATAATTTAGAAAGAACTTGGAACATCAGAAATAATATAAAAAAGAAACAAAAGAAAAAGTAATACATGAAGAAATATAATGGACCATAATTGATTTTTAGATGAAGGCAAGGAAAGAGATTTAAATGATGATAAAGTTTTTGCCTTCTACTTGGAATGGTAAAATATTGATAATATTAGACAGTAATAAGCATGAATACTTTAAACTACATGAAGTGAGAAATAAAATCATTATAGAAAAATTAAAATTGAATTCTAAAAAAGTTTATGTAATTCATAGGAAGGTCCAAAAAAGAAGACAGAGAGACAAAAAGCAGTGGGAACAAACAGAAAACAAATAATAAAACAGCATACCTGAATTCTAAAAAACTATCAAGTACTCCTTTTTTTTCTTTTTTGAGACAAAGTCTTCCTCTTGTCCCCCAGGCTGGAGTGCAATGGCAGGATTTCAGCTCACTGCAACCTCTGCCTCCTGGGTTCAAGTGATTCTCTTGCTTCAGCCTCCTGAGTAGCTGGGATTACAGGTGCCTGCTGCCATGCCCAGCTAATTTTTGTATTTTTAATAGAGACAAGGTTTCATTGTGCTGACCAGACTGGTCTCGAACTCCTGACCTCAGGTGATCCACCCACCTCGGCCTCCCAAAGTGCTGGGATTACAGGCATGAGCCACTGCGCCCGGCCTCAATTACTTTTAAAGTAAGTGGTCTACACATACTAATTAAAAGACAAAGATTGACAAAATAGATTTTAAAATCCAACTTTATGCTGCCTACAAGAGGCTTACTTCAACTCTAGGTATATTATAGGTAATTTAAAAGTACAGGAAAATTGTGCAAACATTAATCAAAAGAAATTTGATATGTCCATATTAATATCAGACAAAGTAGACTTCAGAGCAAAGAAAATTATCAAGGACAAAGAGAGACACTACAAGATGATAAAAAGAGTTAATTAACCAAAAACACATACCAGCCCTAAGCATGCATGCACCAAACAACAGAACTTCAAAATACGTGAAGCAAAAAGGGACATAACCGAAAGGAGACATAGGAAAACCCACACTTGTATCTGAGGGCATCTCTCAGTAACTAATAAATTACTAGACAGAAAATCCACACAAAATCTGAACGCAGATGTTCACAGTAGCTTTATTTGTAAGAGTAAAAAACTAGAGACAAATATCTTTCAGCAGGTGGATGAATAAACAAATTATGGTACATCTGAAAATGGAATACTATTCAGTGATGAAAAGAAATAAGCTGTTGATACATGAAAAAACTTGATGGGTATTATGCTGCATGACAAAAAATATTTAAACATTATATAATGTATAGTTCCATTTATATAACATTCTCAAAAGGACTTAAATTATACTTATGCACAGCAGATCAGTGATTGCCAAGGTTAGCGTTTGGGGGAAGGCATAATTATAAATGGGTGATAAATAGCTCTGTATCTTGATTACAATTATAGTTATACAAATCTGCATATGTGATAAAATGTCATAGAACTAAACACCAAAGTACACATTAAAACTGGTAAAATCCAAATAAAGTCTGTAATTTAGTTTAGTTAATAGTATTGTACTCACTTCAATTTTCTAGCTTTGATCATTGCTCTATGGTTATGTAAAATGTTATTATTGGGGGAAACTGGATGAAGGGTATGTGAAACTGTCTGTGCTCCTTTTTTCAACAACTATGTTAGCCTTAAATTATTTCTAAAATAAAATCAACTGAATTTTAATTTGATTGAATATTCAGTCATTGAAATAGCCACATGTGGCCTATGACTACAGTACTGGACAGTGCAGGTCTATTTTAAGTTCTGCCAAATAACTTTACATTTTTCTTTGTTTTTACTCCTAGGTTCTTGTAGAAAAGTTTCACATATGAAAATTTTATTTAACACAAAATATATAATCCATGTTCTTTAGATGTCTCTGATGCAGGTATAATGCTTTATCAAATCAGAGCAGCACAGAATTTCAGGTTGGAAAGTAATGCATTTGGTCATTCTAACTCATGCTGATGACTAACGCAGGTGGCAGAATATTAATTCTTTAGGTTAAGTTGCAAAGATTTTAAAGTCACAGACTTGTTTTGTAAGCTTGCTGGATAGGAAAATGTCTATAGTTGTTTCGAACTTTACCTCTTTTTACTGTCAAAATCTAGGCAAGTTACTACCACCAAATCCCTAGGAATAAATAGTTGGTCTTTGAGTTTCTTTGTGAGAATAAGTGACTTCAAGTCTTTTGCCAGCACAAGTTAAGAGATCAACTCTTCTCTCAGAGTCCATACAAGTCAAACTCTTTGGACTTGCAGAAAGTGTTTGATTTTGTCCTCTCTTTTCATTAATTCCCTTCTTCTCTTCTCAAAGCATCTTAAATCTATAGAAAATGTACACAGTTACAATGAGGCAAATTATGTGCTGGCCTGATCCCCACCCGAGCCCCACCAAAAAGTGAGAGTCACATAATGACTAGCTTCCCAATCTTGCTTTTCTAAGGGAGAGAGCTCTCTCCCTCTCTCTCCAAGGGAGAGAACACTAGTGGAGAGAGTCTTAAGGTTTATTTAAGAAAAGTTACTCTAAAGCCCTCCTTCCTGCTACTCCTAAATGGTGATGGAAGCTGTTGTGAGCCCCAACTTTGGGAAACACTAAACAGAGTTGTCCAGATACCAAAGGGAGTATTAATAACATTGTAGTTATCTTCAGTAGTATTTAAGGGTGGGAGGGAAGAGTGTATTGTCACTACCGTTGTTAAAAATTGCCAGCACATGGTGATAATAAAAGGCACACTGACTTCTTTTATTTTTTGTCACTGTTTTAAATTCTCTACAGATAGTGCCTCCACCTGTCTTTACTTGGGAAGACCACTCATATTACCCTCCCCTCAGAAAGCCATAGGTTTCTCCCTTCTGGGCTATCACCTTTTAGGCAAACTGAGGGAGACTCGGATACTACTAAACTCTGAAAGGTCAGGAGACAGTCTGGCTCCCTCTTGAGTCCCTAGCGGGTAACACAATGCCCAGTTCTAATCAGTATTCAGAAAGTAGTTGTTAATTAAATGGATACATGAATTAGTTTATATTTCACAAAAAAGAAATGACTGTTTTTTCTTTTCATGCTGAGAGATGTCGCCATAAATTTGGATTTTTCTGCAAGTAACTAAATTCCAGATTAAATAAATTCCAGATTATCATGAAGAATACTTGTTGGAACTTGATCATCCTTGAAAATCTCTTTCTCAATGGAGAAACTCTAAGTACAAAGATGTGAAAACCAAGACATTAAGTAATGTCCATTTCTGACTTTTATTAGTCTTTAATACTTCAAGTCTCATATTAGGCACTTTATTCTCTAAAAAGCACTTTTTGGCAACCAGCACTAGGATTCTATCTTGGGTCATGTTCTCTAGAAACAGAGCCTGAGGTAAGAATTTTAGTGCACATAATTTATTGAGAAAGTCCTCTCAGGAGAAAGGGAACGAGGGAAGCAAGACAGGACAAAAGAAGGAGTAAACAAGAATACAGTATCAGTTGGAACTCTCTTCAGCCTGATCCCATGGGAGCTCTGGAATATGAATTGTACCACAGACTTGGCACAGCCCTCTGTAGTCCATGACAGTGAGTCGTTGACTGCAGGCTGACCCTGTTAGGCTAAGTTGCATTACCTCTTAGGTGATGTAGTTCCCGTTTGGTTAAGGACAATGCTCCAGAAACGGGAGCAGCTGTAATCCATTAGCAGAAAAACTTATAGTAGCTGCAGGATGAGGGCACTGACCTGGAAAACAGGAGAGTTTGGCAGGGCACTAACAGATTTATGAGAGTTTATCCCTTGTACCACTTGTACCCAGTTGTTTCTCACATGAAATCTACTCTATCCAGAAAAAGAGTTTCCAGCATCTGGTTAGCCAGGAAGGCAGAATTTAGAGGCTGACTGACATCAGTGGACTGAGTCATTCTGTCTACAGTCATTTCATGATGAGTGAATTAAATGGGACTTACGGGCACTGTGATCCATTCATCCCTTAAGTTTTCTCAGGGTGTATCCATTTCTGCCTTTTTACCTAGGATGTGATACTGCTTTTGACGTATTGTCTTGGAAGTTTCAGATATATTCATTTGGATTTTCCTACTGTTTTTGTTTGTTTTCACACTACTGTAAAGAACTGTCTGCCCTGAGATTGGGTAATTTATAAAGGAAAGAGGTTTAACTGACTCACAGTTCTGCACGGCTGGGGAGGCCTCAGGAAACTTAAAATCATGGTGGAAGGGGAAGCAGGCACCTTCCTCAGGAGGCTGTAGGAGAGGGAAGAGAGGAGAAGAGAAAAGAGTGGGGATAGTGCCACTTATAAAACAGTCAGATCTCGTAAGAACTCACTATCACGTAAACAGCATGGGGGCAACTGCCCCCATGATCCAATCACCTCCCTCCTTCCACACATGGGGATTACAGGTCCCTCCCTCAACACGTGGGAATTACAATTGGAGATGAGATTTGGGTGGGGGCATTGAGCCAAACCATGTCACCTACTATAACATACGTTTTTCTCTACAAGTCAATGTGAGGGTTCTTCCAAATGTTAAGTTTATGTGTTCTGATTGTAAATTTTTCTAGCCAGGAAATAAGTACAGGGTGGGTTCATGGATCCTGTGGACCCACTTTGAGATGGACATGTACTAGAACTTCTGACCCATGTATAGCCTTACTCTAATGAGAGGATCCATGGTGGTACTTGAGGTCCCTAACTATTGCAGTCAACTCAGATTCCTGATTAAACGTCTCACTTTTCCCAGTTTATGTTTACCCAAGTAAATGGCTATTTATCCCTTTGGAGAAAGGCTGGAGGAATTACTACTGTATAAATTTTCCATGACGTTTTAAGAAACTTTCTCATAGGAACTTGACCACTACTTCAAGCAATAGGTTATGGATCTGAGGACAAGCTAAGCCTGTAAACTGGGCAAGGAATCCTGACTTTCCACTGAGGTGGCTGACCTTAGTATTCTGATCATCTTTTAAAATATATATTTGGATTGATTATATATGTTAAACAAAACTCTTATTGCTTGCCCATTGATCTCACCCTACAATCACCATATTCTACTAGCCATCTCCATAAATCCCTACTGATCAGAGCCTGCTACATGCTGTGCATTTTGATAATCATGCCCACCTTGCTTCTGATGGTCAAGTGCTGCCATCTGTCCTCTACTATTTTGAGATCTTACTATTTCCATTGCTGTCAGAGAGCACAGATCTATAAAAGAATCAATAATTATCATCAATAATGATCTACAAAGGACAGATACCACTGAGCTTCTTAATAATGTTGGTGCCCTCCTCACCTAGAAGAGGAAGTTGTCATTTTGTCAAAGGAAATTCTTTAGGGAAGGGGGCAGGCATGAGCCTTCAGCAACCAACATTCACAGCACCAGGCTGAAGAAGAAATCTTGATAGGGCAGTAATGGCATCCACTTCAGGGTCCTTTCTTTCTGCACCGACATCCCCTACATGGCTTTGTCTCAGTTCTTACATGCAGTGACATTATCAGTTTATATGACCGTGTGCATCTCCCTAGAGCACACGTCTTTCCTGAGCAATTAGAGGTTCATTTCTACTTGCCTTTGTGTCCCCCAAACCTAAGACAGTGCCTTTCAGGTAGTGCATACTCAATCAGTACATGTTGATTTGAACTCTCAATACTAACAAAGAAATAAAATATTCAGGTAAGGATGTAATATATGTATATACCAATTCATCTTTTTGGGGCTGAAAGAAAGTAAAGTACCTACAACACAGCAACTCTCAAAAAATAAAACAAACCACACACAAAACTAAGGCGCAAGTTATTTCTACAGCAGAATGTATTTTTCCAGTTGTATGAATTCTTATACTCCAGTAGATACAAATGTAATTCTAGGACTCTTGTCAAACAACGTCCTCCAAATAATATTTATGATATGATAGAAGTTCATCAATAGCTCTTAGTCCATTTGGGGTGCTATAACAAAATATCACCAACTAGGTAGCTTATAAACAACAAAGATTTATTTCCCACAGTCTGGAACCCGAGAAATCCAAGATGAAGTTGCCAGCAGATGTAGTATCTGGTGAGGACACATTTTCTGACTCGTACATGGCACCTTTTGTTAATAACTGTGTGCTCACGTGATGGAAGGGGCAAGGGAATCTTCCTTGGACTGCTTATGTAAGGGTACTGATCCATTAATGAGGGCTCCACTCTTATGACCTTAGTACCTTCTAAAGGCCCGTCTCCTAATAATGCTTACCTTAGGGATTAGGATTTTAACATACGAGTTTTGGAAGGACATATTTAATCTATAGCAAACATTCATATATTGATTCACCTCAAATCTCTAAAAGTTCTTAACATTCTGAAAGTAAAGTTCCCTAAGTCCTGGGATCTCCTTAGGATTTAAGCTTTGGGCATATCCCCTTTATGCCATAGAATCTTTAAATCACTCCTTTGAAAGGCAGATGAAGTAGGAGAGAATTGCTTCGTGGAAAGGTGAAGGAGTAGGTCAAGCCTTCTAGACATACTCAAAAACAATGTAGACCCTAATATGTATGTGTGATGCCAGCAAAAGGACTTCGAGAGACTTCAGAAAAGAAAATTATTGTAGACACTCAAGGCTTTCTTCATGGTGTTACTTAGTGTATTGTCGTTATTGAGGTGTTTTACCAGTGGAGTCCATGTGTTCGTTCTGAGCCCTGCGCTGATAATGACTTTGACGAAGTTAGTTTTGCTTGCCTTGTTATAAAAATTTTGCTGTTTCCTTGTTATGACAATTTTGCTGAGGTCATCTTTTCAACTTATATAGGTCATCTTTTCAATTCAGTTAATGGCAACTGACTGCGAACTGTTTTTTATTAAAAAGCATTTATAATTCTTGTAGCAAATTTGAAAAATAGGGAAAGACATAAAGAAAAAATAATTTTGCAACCAGGAAAAAAATCCACTGTTAACACTTAACTGGACTTACTCCTCAATTTTTCTCTTTTTGTGTGTATATGTATACATACACATATATATCTTATTTTTCATTTAACATTAGTTTATGTGAATTTTATCATGCCAGTAAAAATAGCATTCTTTAAGACCTTTTAAGACAACTAAATGATATGTTGTCATGCAATTATAATATAATATAACTAACTTATTTAACTATTCCCTAGGTTTTGAACATTTACATTTTTCTTAATGTTGTGTTGTGAAAAATAACATTGTAGTGAACACAATTTTTGTCTACCTTTCTAGTCACTTAATTCAATATTTGTTTAGTCACCGGATATTTACTTAGCCCCTATTATAAGCCAGGGTCACTGTGCCAATGGTTAAGCATGTAACAAAAGACCAACTGGGTCACCCTCTGTCCTCCCTGTCATATGGAGATTATAATTTGCCAAAGAGAAAATGTTGAAATTATTATAATTATGAGTGTGATGACTATTATAAAGAAGTGCAGGGAGCCTTGGGTCTTAATCAGCTCCAATTGCTATAACAAAATACCACAGACTGGATGGCTTAAACAACAGAAATTTATTTTCTCACAGTTGTGGAGGCTGGAAGTTCAAGATCAGGGTGCCAGCATGGTTGAGTTCCAGATGGTTGGGTTCCAGCAAGAGCTCTCTTCCTGTCTTGCAAATAGTCATCTTTTCTCTGTGTGCTCAAATGGCCTCAGTCGATTTGTGTTACTCTTCTTATAAATCTACAAATCCTATTAGATTAAGACTCCACCCTTATGACATCATGTAACCTTAATTATCAACTAAAGGTCTTATCTCCAGATACAGTCACATTGGGAATTAGGCTTCAACATGTGAATTATGCAGGGACACAATTGGATTCATAGCATTCTGTTCCAACATTTCTTCTTCTATGCAAAATACATCCATTCCATCCCAACAGCCCCCAAAGTCTTAATTCAATTCAGCATCAACTCTAAAGTTTAAAGTCCTAAGTCTCATCTAAATTTTACCTAAATCAGATATGGGTGAGACTCAACATATGATTGACGCTGAGCAGAATTCCTTTCCAGCTGTTAACCTATAAAATCAGACAAGATATATGTTCTAAAAAACAATGGTGGAATAGGCATAAGATATACATTCCCATTCCAAAAAGGGAAAAATGAGAAGGAAGATGGGGTGAAGGGTTCCAAGCAAGTCTAAAACCTAGCAAAGCAAATTCCATTAGATCTTAAGGCTCAAAATAATCTCCTTTGAGTGAGTTATCTCCCCTCCGGGCCCATTGAGAAAGCAGCTTTGCCTCTACAGGGCTAGGCAGGATGCCCAATCCCATGGCTCTGTGAGGGAAGGATCCTGCCCCCAAGGCTCTACCATGCAGTCCTACCCCCAAGGCTTCTGGCTAAGGCCTTTTATCTGTTGAAACTGAGGCAGAAGCTCCAGTGATCTCTGAATCCACATGTCAATTTCTGCAACATGGATAGGGTAAGAATTTTCCAAATCTTCAAGTTTTAGTTCCTTTTTGCTTAACAATTTCTTTGTCAACTCATTTCTCTCCTTTCACATTTTACTGTAAGTGGTTAAAAAGAAACCAAGTCACTCCTTCAACAGTTTGCTTAGAAATCTCCTCAGCTAAATACCCAATTTCATTACTTGCAACTTCTACCTTCAACACAATACTAGAACACAGTTTATCCAAGATCTTTGCCACTTTGTAAGGACCGCCTTTCCTCCAGTTTCTAATGATGTCTTTTTCTTTTCTATCTGAAATCTTACCAGAATCACCCTTAATGCTCATATTTCTAGCAGGTACCTCAAAACTGTTCCAATCTCTACCTATCATACAGTTCCAAAGCTGCTTTCACATTTTTCGGTAATTGTTATAGCAGCACTCACTTCTTGGTACCAAAATCAGTCTGCTCAGGCTGCCAAAACAAAATATGATAGACTAGCAGATTAAACTATATGAATTTATTTTCTCATTGTTCTGGAGAACGAAACCTCTGAGATCAGAGTGCCAGCACAGTGGAGTTTCAGTGAGGACCTTTTTCCTGGCTTGTAGACTGCTGTCTTCTCACTGTTTCCTCACCTAGGCTTTCCTTGGCACATGCACGCGGAGAGAGAGGGAACAAGCTCTCTGATGTGTCTTCTTATGAGAACATTAATCCTATTAGATCAAGGAACAACACTTATGACTACTTTTAATCTTAATTAATTCCTTGTAGGCCCTGTCTCCAAATACAGCCACACTGGGAGTTAGAACTTCAGTATGAATTTTGGATGATGCAATTCAGTTCATACCATCTTAGGAGCATTTAAAGAGAGAGATAATATAGTTGAGTATTTTTATCCCATGTTTAATAAATTTGAATGCACTATTTTAGGGTTGTCATATTTAGCAATAAAAATAAAGAATGTCCAGGTAAATTTGAATTTCAGAAAAACAGCAAAGAACTTTTTAGTGTATGTCCCCTGCAATATTTGGTGTCCTTTATTGTTTCTAGCAATCTTTCCTTTTATGCTTTAACTTGATCGGTGCTAGTTTTCATCTATGTAAGGAATGGGTCATATCCTGTATATATGTTATTAGTGGGATACCCAGTATTGATATATGTTGACTCAGTATGTGGACAGTAACATTAAGTATTTCAAAATTATCTAGGTAAAATTTATTGCTGCATTTGTCTAACATTTCTGGAGGTAGATACTTATAAGAAAAGTTATGTATCTGCTTTTTGTCAAATTTGTAAGCTTCTGTTATTATCTGATTTACAAAATGTTTATCTACCCTATATTAGTTCTTAAAGCATCAAAATATATTTACTTCTCTTCACATTACAGTAAATTAAATTTATTTATCACTTTTTATCATTTTTAAAGCATTTTTAGCCTCTTAGTAATTCTTAGAGAACTCTTATTACAAAGTCTGAAAGTTTGACTTTCCTTGAAAATTTGGTGCACCTGGCAACCTACTCTTTATAAATATTCAGAACAATGTGGCATAGCATAGGGCTTTCAGAAGGCATGTTGGTTGCACCTCTTCACATTAATTCTTTGTCCCAGGGCTGCCTTTCCATGTATTTTAGGTAAGGCAACTCTTATCTCAAGCATTGGGTTTCAGCTGCTAGAATACTTTGAGATTTTCAATCACTTTCTGTGCCTCAAAGCTTTTGTAACTGTTCCTTTAAAAACACTCAAGCCAAGAAGGTGGCACAATTAGCATTTGCCTCAATACTCTACAGAAGCTGTCCCCAAGATAATTTTACACTCAGCCATAGACACATTATACTATTTATTTCAAGGGATTACCAAATGGAAATGAGAACTGAAATGTATCCTATACCATACAATTGTACATACAAAGTACTAACATCTTAAAAGAAACAATGTCGCCCTATCTATGGAATCTAGCTGCCCCATGAAATATTCAGCAAATATTTATTACATGGAAGTATCTGATTTAAATGTCAATGTTCTCTAAATTACTTTACTGGTCTCCAAACTTCTTTTCAGATTTCCTAAGATTGTGTTTCCTTCTCTTCTCACCTCTAAGTCCATAAACACACAGGGCTTTGTCTCTCTTATCATCTGTAAAGAAGTAAGCTCTACTTGAATGACCCAAGCTCTTGGCTAGTTAATGCTGAATTGTAAACTCTTAGGGATGGAGAACATAATAACCTAAAATTATGTTTTGTTTTGTTTTTTTCATTTTAGTTAGGTTCTGATTTCATCAATTCAGAAAATGGAAACTGTGAATTAAAAATATTCTTTTCAAGGGTTGAGAATACCTTAGTTTTCTATTTTCAAAGAAGGATATGCTATTTTTTTTAAAAAAAGTCTGAATCACAAATGTTTTAATACAGTTTCAAGTAACAGTTACTTTGCCATATACTCTCCATATACTCTTCTTGACTGCAGCTACTTCCACACTCTATATTCCTCAGTAAGGACCTAAGCTTCATGGGGATAGGGCTTTTTATTTGCTCATTTCTCTAGTTCTAGTGCCAGAGCAGTGCCTGGTGCATGGAATATTCTATTATTGAATGTGGGAATCAATAAAATATAAGAAGAAATGTACTCTTGATTTTACCTCTCTGGTACACAATCATGAACAAATATTTGGCGAAGTAAGAATGATACTCGTGATTAGCACTAATTTCTTACCTGCAGTCAAGGTGGGTGTTCATCGGGCATACCAACTCTTTCTAATTGATGTTTTGAAAAATCCCCTTGCCAAACATTAGTGACTTTTGTCCTGCCATGTTTACATACCTGAGACCAAGCACAGGCACTTTTTGAAGTTAATTAAAGATTCACTTATGTTAAACATTTCCGGATGATAGCAAGAGACCAACTTGGCAGACAATGGAAATAATCTCTAGTACTTCCCTCTGTGATTTTTCTCAGACAGGTCTTGAAGGATCTAGTCCGAATAGGATGGATAGAAGCAAGATGGGAAGATGGGAAGATCCTGTACTGCTACCTACAGCTAGAGAATGCAAGTGAATCCAGAGACAAAGATCATCAACTTCATCCTTTGCTTATCTGAGTGCACATTATCTAGCACAAATATGAAATCACCTAACTGGCTTCCTCCTTGCCACCCAGTGACTTTCTGGTATGCCTTTCATTTATCTGTTATTGTGTGTTCAAAGGCCAAGAGCTCATTTTAATACCAACTTAAAAGAAAATTTTATCAGATTGCTTCCCAACATTTTCACCTGAAAATGTCCTCCTATTTATTTTCTCCCATTATCTACCAGGTTTGGAAAGACTTCGTTTGCGTAAAAACTGTATTTATAAACTAATAATTAATTTTCTATTTTTATTTTAGAAACCCTGCTTGTCAGAGTTTCTAATCAGAAAGTGATGAGCTGGTACAACAAGATGTTGATATAGTTCCAGCTAGAGGAAAGAAACTTAGCATTCATCCTTTGAAAGTTCGTCATGGCTAACATATAGGACTGAAATTAGGGTCTTTGAAATGTTGAATGTAGTTACTGCGGACTTGTGGCAAGGAGGGTGGGGGGCAAGGTTGAAAATCACGTTAGGCTGCACTTCATGCTGGGGAGCTTAAAAATATTGCTACCCAGGACCAAATCCAGACCAATTAAATTAAATGTTTTGGACTCTGGAATTATTTTAATGTGTAGCTAGGGTTAAAACCATGACACAGTGTGGTATATCTAGAGTAAATGTTAAAAACAAAACAGAAGGATAAAAAAAAAAAAAAACAGACAAGAAAGGAACGAAAAGAAAAAGCCTACCTCTGAGCATGCATTAATAACTGTGAGAAAAGCTTTCGAAACTGTGGAGCTGGCCTCTCTTGTGCTAATAGCAACTCCTGAAAGTGAAGGCAAAGGTGTCCCTTACCCCGCCAAATCACCTTCCTTTCCAGGGCACATCTCAGTAATAGAAGAGGGGACTGCCAAATCCCACAGGAAACAGGAGAGTGGGCTCCAACTCAAGATGCCACAGGATTAAATTTCTTGCATTCAATTAAATACATGAGGGCACCATTTATTTCTCAACCCGCAGTCCTCAGGCCAAAGAGTCCTGCGTTTGCAAAGGACTTCCATTCCCTTTTACACAGCTTTTGTGTTGTCTCTTTCCTCAAGCCCCACATTAGCTAACATTTCAGTGACACCTGAAGTTACAAAGCTGCCTAATAGTAAGGGGCAGATGTCTCTGCAAGGTTTTCTAACCTTGGTGCGGTCTCCCTGGCCCCAGCCCTCCTCCCTTGCTCTTGACTGGTTACACTTCAGAATTTCAAGAGAAGTGACTTGGTCACTCAAGATTCTCAATATTACCGTTAAGGTTTTGTGGATGAACAGAAGCATTCCAAGTGAGCAGGGAGGTTATTGCTGCTGGAAAAACTGCCTGTGAAGGACAAGATAAATAAAAAGAAATGAAAAGTAAAATGAATGCTGAATAAACCTTCAGCAAAATGTGAAAAATTTCAGCAAAACATGAAAATACTCTGATTTGATATATTTGCCACGGTCTTGTAAAAATAAAGAGGACACTTCCATAGCTTCCCTTTGATAAAGTTAGCATATTATTTTGCAGTACATTATTGATTTCAGAAAACAAATGCCGTGCTTTTCCCAGCTTACTACACTTTTCTAAAAGTTCAGCACCATAAAGACTGCAAAAGTCATCTGACACAGCTCTCTGGCTAGGTCATGGAATGTAGAAATCATTTAGTGACTACCCTCAGAGACCACTGAGCTGGGTGAAACAGAATGAGGGCTTAGGAGAAGGCCGAGGTAGAACCTATGTTCTGCTCCTTCCTAGGTGTATGATTTTAGAAAAATTACTTAAACTTCATAAGGCTCAGATTCCCCAACAGTAAAGTGAGACTGATAATACTTGTCTCATAGGATTGTTAAGACTAAATGAGATATGTCTGCAAAACTTTTAATACTGAGTCTGTTTGCTGGGGCACTTCATACATAGTTGCTTTTATTGTTATTCAAAAAAATGCGTTTTTGGTTATTGAAAAGTTGAAGACTACCGTAGGACCTAATATCTTCCAATACTCTTTGCTATTTGATTATTTCATGAATTTTATCATATGTCAAAATACACGTTTCACTGAAAATCAGTGAAATGGGTTTTCAGCTTCATGCATTTTTTATTCTCATTTTTTATTCTCATTTTCCCCATATCACCTAAGCAAAACCTCTGCTCTGATGGTGATCATATTTCTACTTCTAAAGCTTTGCCTTTTTAAAATATTTCTGATGATTTATAAAAATAGACTTCATTTTTAGACTAGTGGAAGGTTCACAGAAAAATTAAGCAGAAAATACAGATATTTCATATATGCTTCCAGACCCGCCTAAGCGTAGCCTACCTCATTATCAACAATCCCATCAGAGTGACTGCTTTTCCTTCTGCACCCCCCATCTTCTCCTAAGCATAAGTGCCCCTCACATCAAACAGCCTGAAACCCAAGCTCCTGTTCTGAGCTCCTGTCCCAACACACTGCTCTCAACAGCTACAGCACTTCAGTTCTTTATCCTATAGCTTGATTCTTCACCCTATAGGCCATTTTCTACTTTGTATCCATTTATTACTTTCCCAAATAGACTATAAACTCTTCCAGAGTGGATCATTGTTTCAGATTCCTATCTTAGCCTTTATTTTGTATAAAACCCCACTAACTTTAATTACGTTATGTCAAGCTATCAACCACATGCGTATATACACACACCTTACTTCTTCAAATTACATACTTTGGAGAAAACTGTGGCTCATTAAGATGAAGAGCTTTTAAAAGTATATTTGTGGAAGTTTTTTAAATGACTTGATCCATAAGGGGGCAAATATTTAAAAAAGAAAATAAAGTTAGGTTACAATGCCAAGCTGAATTGTAAAATGTGTATTCACATTATAGACTTTAAGTATTGGGATCAAGCCTAAATACTGCAATCTGTTATGGTGGCACTTACATATTCAATTTGAGATATATATATATGGATATGGAGATATATATATATATATATAGAGAGAGAGAGAGAGAGAGAGAGCAGAGGAAATCTTAGAGATGAACAAAATGACAATTGGGACAAATCCTTATTTGTCCAAGCACATGGGATTTATACTTGTACTATTTTATTACTGTATACTCTCAAGTACATAGAATGGATTAAATATATCATTGTGTTTTCCACAGCCCTGTTGACCCATTATGCCACTTGTTCAGTGTGAGATTTTATCAGATTTCTTTCACCATTTAATGATTAGGGATTTTCTGCCATTTATCCTGACCATGGACATTATATTTTTATACATAGGCACACCTTGTTTTATTGTGCTTTGCATTATTGCACTTCACAGACATAGCATTTTTTTTTTTTAACAAATGGAAGGTTTATGTCAACTCTATGTCAAAAGCAAGTCTATTGGTGTCCATTTTCCAATAGCATGTGCTCACTTCATGTCGCTGTCACATTTTGGAAATTCTTGCAATATTTCAGACTTTTTCATTATTATTATACCTGTTATGGTGATCTCTGATCACTGATCTTTGACATTCATATTGTAATTGTTTTGGGGGGTCATGAACCACGCCCATATAAGATGGCAAACTTAGTGGATAAATATGTGTGTTCCAACAGCTACATCAACCAGCCATTGCTCCATCTCTCTCTCTCTCTCCCCTGGCCTCCTTATTCCCTGAGACTTTAAAATTAGGTCAATTATGACCCTACAATAGCATCTAAGTGTTCAAGTGAAAGGAAGGGTCATGTCTCTCACTTTAAATCAAAAACTAGAAATAATTAAGCTTAGTGAGGAAGGCATGTTGAAAGCCAAGACAGGCAGAAAGCTAGGCCTCTTGTACCAAACAGTTAGTCAAATTGTAAATGCAAAGGAAACGTTCTTGAAGGAAATTAAAAGTGTTACTCCAATGAAAATACAAACAATAAGGAAGTGAAACAGCCTAATTTTTATATGGAGAATGTTTGCATGGTCTGGATAGATCAACCCAACCAAAACAGTCTCTTAAGCCAAAGCCTAATCCAGAAAAGGCCCTGACACTCTTGCATTTATGAAGGCTGAGGGAGGTGAGGAAGCTGTAGAAGAAAAGTTCCAAGTTAGTAGAGATTGGTTCATGAGGTTTAAGGAAAGAAGCTGTCTCCATAACATAGAAGTGCAAGGTGAAGCAGCACTTTTGTCCAGAAGATCTAGCTAAGATTGATGAAGGTGACTACACCAAGCAGCAGATTTTCAATGTAGATGAGACAGTCTAATACTGGAGGAAGATGCCATCTAGGATTTTCATAGCTAGAGAGGACCAGTCAATGCTTGGTTTTGAAGCTTCAAAGGGCAGGCTGACTCTTTTGCTAGGGGCTAATGCAGCCGGTGACTTAAGTAGAAGCCAGTGCTCATTTATTATTCCAAAATTCCAAGGGCTCTTAAGAATTATGCTAAATCTACTCTGCCTGTGCTGTTAAGTGGAATGACAAAGCCAGGATGAAAGCACATCTGTTTACAGCATGGTTTACTGAATACAGAAAAAAAAAGATTTCTTTCAAAATATTACTGCCCATTAACAATGCATCTAGTCCCTCAAGAACTGTGATGGAGATGTATAAGGAAATGAATGTCATTTTCATGGCTTCTAACATAGCATCTGTTCTGTAGCCCATGGATCCAGAAGTAATTTCTACTTTCCAGTCTTACTAGTTAAGAAATAACATTTAGTAAGGTTGTAGCTGACATGGATAATGATTCCTCTGATGAATCTCAGCAAAGTAAATTGAAAACCTTCCAGAAAGCATTCACTGTTCTAGTTATCATTATGAGCATTTATGATTCATGGAAGGAGGCCAAAATATCAACAAGAGTTTGAAAAAAAGTTGATTCGAACCTTTCTGGATGACTTTGAGGGGTTCAAGACTTCAGTGGAGGAAGTAACTGCAGTTATGGTGGAAATAGCAAGAGAACTAGAATTAGAAGTGAAACCTAAAGAAGTGACTGATTACTGCAATCTCATGATAAAACTTGAATGGATGATAAGTTGCTTCTTGTAAATGAGCAAAGAAAGTGGTTTCTTAAATTAGATTTACTCCTGGTGAAGATGCCGTGAACACTGTTGAAATGACAAAAAAGAATTTAGAATATTCCATAAACTTCGTGGATAGAAAAGCAACAGGTTTGAGGGGATTTACTCCAATTTTGAAAGAAGTTCTACTGTGGGTAAAATGCTATTCAACAGCATCACATGCTACAGATAAATCCTTCACAAAATAAAGAGTCAACTGATGAGGCAGACTTCCTTGTCTTATTTTAAGAAATTACCACAACCATTCCATTCTTCATCAACCACCACCCTGATCAGTCAATAACCATCAACATCAAGGCAAGATCCTCCAACATCAAAAAGATTATGACTCACTGAAGGCTCAGATAATTCTTAGCATTTTTTAGTAATAAAGTTTTTTGTTTTGTTTTATTTTGTTTTGTTTTGTTTTGTTTTTTGACAAGGTCTTACTCTGTCACCCAGGCTGGAGTGCAGTGGCACGATCTCAGCTCAGTGCAACCCCTGCCTCCCAGGTTCAAGCAATTCTCCTGCCTCAGCCTCCCAAGTAGCTGCGATTGCAGGCGCCCACCACCAAGTCTGGCTAATTTTTGTATTTTAGCCAAACTTTGAGATGGGGTTTCACTGTGTTGTCCAGGCTGGTCTCAAACTCCTGAACTCATATAATCTGCCCACCTTGGCCTCCCAAAGTGCTGGGATTTCAGGCGTGAGCCACCATGCCCAGTAAATATATTTTTTTAAGGTGTGTACATTTTTTTCCTAGACACAATGCTATTTTACTTATAATAGACTACAGTATAGTATAAATATAACTTTTATATACACCAGGAAACAAAAAAATTCGTGTGACTTTCTTTACTATAGTATAGGCTTCATTGCAGTGGTCTAGAATTGAACCCACAATATTTCTGAGGTATTTTAACCTCAGAAATGCCTATATTTTAATTTCTCATTTTAAATTTTCACTTGGATTTTTAAAAAGTTGACGCTTAATGTAAAAATAAACTTATTAAATGTGGATATTTTATAAGAGAGTAAAATATTTCCAATTTATTTTCCATCATTACCAACATGTATTAAAACTGACCTTATTAGCATAATTTTCCCCAGTAAGGAATTATGCCATTATTGGATAAGAGGGATGACTGCTGAAATTTCTGTATTATGCTAAGTTTGGAGTATTAAAACAAAATGTAAAATATACTGTAAGTGTAACACTAGTCACATTTAAAGATGAAGTCTTTTTCTGGGGCTGAGGATTTAATTGACATGGTTGACTAGATTAGAGACAAAGTGGTAATCCACCAAGTTGTGGGGATACAATCGAGCATTGAAGATTCTGCCCATGTGGTTGGAATCTTGGTTACACACGGAGTATTGAGCAAATAATTAAATATATGGAGGATAGTAGGATCCAGGCTCCTCACTGTGGGAGAAGAAGTTACAAACATGGAAAGGGAAGGGCAAGAATTAACCCTGGATTGGACTTTTTGGTATCAGTGGAGACTCACGAGTTGTTTTCTTTGATATAATTAAATGTAGATACAGACATAGTTAAAATACCCATTATATTTGTCTGCTTGGGCTGCCATAAAAAAATAACACAGGCTGGGTGGCCTAAACAAACTAAATTTATTTTTCACAGTTCTGGAGGCTAGGAAGTCCAAGATAGAGTTGCCAGCAGATTCAGTGTCTGCTGAGGGCCTGCTCTCTGGTTCATCTGTAACACCTTCCAGCTGTGTCCCTATGTGGCAGAAAGTACAAGGCAGCTCTCTTGGGCCTCTTTTATAAAGGCACCAATCCTATTTATGAGGGCTCAGACTTCCTGATCTAACCACTCCCAAAGGCTTCACCTCCTAATATCATCACTTTGATGATGAGGTTTCAACATATAGATTTGGAGTAAGGAAAGGGATATCAACATTCAGTTCACGGCAGTAAGAAAGTGCTTAAAAATAATGACACAGAAACCAGCTTGAATGAGTTCCCACTTGCCAAATTTGAGGCAATTTGAGCAACAAATTAAATAGTGAAAGTAATGGATTATAACTCACTGAATAACAGAAAATCATCTCTAATTATTAATATCTTTATTGATAGATAGATTATAGATAGATAGATAAAAGGGGCAGAAGGGAAAGTTCCACCTAATAGTAGAACAATGGAATTAAGAAATTACCATTTAGCAAGCATGACTATAATAATTAATTCAGGTAAAAATCATTGATGGATGCTAAAACTAGTAGTTAATAGTTTGGTGAGGATTAAGATAGTTATCACGTCAAAGATATATCTTATCAAAACACTTGTTAATAACATATTAAAACAATACGACAAACCTCCTGGCAGACATCATCTTAACCAAGTAAAGTTCACGTCACCCATAGTGGGACATATTGGCATCATGGACTTCCTCACAACATCACTGCTGTGGTATTCCTGCCATAAAGCATAACCAGAATCCAATCACGAGGAAATCCCAAAAACATCCAGGTTGAAAAGCATTCCACAAGTCACAGTCCTGGACTCTTAAAACATTTCAAGTTCATAAAAGACCAAGGAAGAACTGAAGAACCACTCCAAGTTGAAGGAAACTAAAGTGACATGACAACTAAACACAACAGCTAATCCTGGATTGCACCCTCAGTTTATAAAGGACATCACTGGAACAATCAGTAGAATTGGAATAGAGTGTGAATTTAGTGACTAGGAATGTTGATATTCTGTTGCTGATAGTTATTTTGTGCCTAAGTAGGAGAGTGCCTTTATTTTCAGAAAATAAACACTAATGTTTTAAGGAATAATAAGACACTATGTCTGACACTTATTCTTGAATAATTCAGAAAAAAATATTTATTTCATATAGAGTAAATAGTATGGTATTAAAAAGATATAAGTAGAGGGAGGGAGAGGATGTGGTACAACGTGAACAACTGGCCAATGCACTAGTCTTGAAACTTCTTTGTAAGTTTGAAATTATTTCAAAATAAAAGTTCTGCAAAGTTAATAAAGTTTAGTATAAACAATTTAGGAAAGTAACTTAAATCAATTACCCAAGACCAGGAGTTAACAAATGTAAAAGAAATTATCCCAAGACAATAAAATAAGTGTGACATATTGGAAATACTCATGTATAATAAAAATTCTTTCAGAAAGAATCATCGTTTATTGATATAGAACAGTAGATTGAAATGAAATCAAGAGATTTCAGAGTTTAGACATAAAGATAACCCCCTCTATGGCAACTTCACTGCTGAAATCATATATGATTATTCTTTCATCATGCTAAAATGAAATATATCAAGATGCAGAATTATTGGAAAACACATCATTAGACTTGCTTGAAAATTAAATGTAATTATTTTCTAATTTTCCTGAGTAATCCGGGAATATTTTTGCTAGGTTTAGATCATCATGCAGTTACTTGGCCCGGCCCTATGTTTGTATTAGAACAGGCCCTGTCCATATTATTTCACATTAAACAGCGTCTAACCTATGAGCAATTAGAAGAGGACAGTGTGAGAAGGTGGAGAATAGGAGAATAGGGATGCTCCCTTCTCACTGGAATAAAATCAACAGAGAGACTGAGGAATTTCTTGGAGGACCCACATCCTTTAAACTCTATTCAACAATGACAGATTGGCTGGTGCATTTAGCTTAAATTATATTCCCAGAACAGCAGCATCAGTATCACCTGGGAACTTGTTAGAAATGCCAATTCTCAGGTCATACCCCAGAATGACCAAGAATAGTGGGGCCCAGCAATCTTGAGTTTTAATAAGTTCTTTAGGAGATCCTGAAGCATGTGAAAGTTTGCAAAGTGCTAGTGAATCATCCACTCAGCAAGTCTGGAAGAATACCATCTATTAGGAATTACTCAGGCACCTGTGTCTCCTCTGAAAGGGGACTAATTCCCAATTTCCTTACAGTTAAAAGCCTTCAGAAAGAATCACCATAATTTAAATGGCTGGAGCTCTTAGAGAACTGCTTAATATCACCATAAATAAAAATTTAAACACAATTAGAGAGGCACCAGAAGCTCTTTTTATCCTCTCGTGATCCTCTAAATGCACCAAGGACTTGCCACTTGGCTATTGTAATTTTATATCCACCATTATATTCAGGTTCTTGGTTTGCATTATTTGCTTTTGGGAACCGAACGCCTGTCATTTTATGGCACCATAGAGTGATTAATAAAGGCTTTTATATAATGCACTGGTTTGCAACGTGAATACATCCTGTTCATTAAATGAATATGGTTCAACATAATAACCGCAGGCCAGCAAGCACCAAAATTCTTCTACAGGGGCAAGTTGAGGTAGGGAGTCTATCTTAAGTTCAAGATAAATTAGGATTGGGAAATCCAGACAAGTTTATAAGAGATATGGAAGGGAAAGGAGTGAAGGGAGGAATGGGAGGGAGGAGTGTTTCTAAATTCCCTGTCGACTGGAATGTGAGTGGAGATGGGCGCTCAGTAAAAGTGCTCTGCCTGTCACCCATGGATTCCAGAGGGTTTCAGGTACCTTTCTTGCACAAGATTGAGAAAGGATGAAACAGCACACCAGTCACATTTTGTTCTGGTATTTCTCACACAGATAACTTTTTCAGAACTTAGGATTCTTGTTGATTTCAAAGACAGGATTTAAACAATTCGAACTGGTTAGTCTGTCTTGCCAAAGGACAATACACATGACTCTGAGATCATTGAGGGTAAAATGTTTGCGTTCTAGGGAAAATTCTGCCTGAGGTTTACTGTGACAGATGGAAGAAGGTGATTTCATCTTTGTTTATGAAGTGCTCACTCCTCTGTGTTAGAAGCAAAACGAGCTCTTGTAAACAAATTGACACCCCTGTGCCACAGGTAATTATTATGTTTTATTGAACAGTCTTTTCACTGGTATTTGGGGACTCGAAGCCCCAGTGGACCCAAGATCCCACTTATGTGATGGCCCCAAGGCCTGAGACACAGGCAGGGTTGGAAGTTCCACTTGCCTGTGGTCTGTCCATTCAGGTGAGTCATCCCCAGGCCATATGCTGCAGTTGGTTTTCTGAGCCCTGCAACTTCAGATCATTTAAGTAATGCCTCTCAAGGATGTTTTTGTGGGCCAGTGGCCCTGGAACTTTCTAAGCCATAAACCTGCAGGAGGACTGCTCTGTTATCAAACCCAGATCCGGAAGCCTTTCCTCATCCCTAGACCCACAGACACTCCTGGGCTTCGCTTTACTCTCAGCACCTAATATTCTTTCCTCCTCTTTCTCAGGCTGAATACTCTACATCTACACATGCCTTCTAATGGAGGCTGCCATTAACCCATCACCACCCATTTGAGGGAGTGCCTTAAAGGTGAAGACAAGAGAAACAAGCTATAATGGGTATTCTGCTCTCTTAGTTGGAGTGATGTGCAATTGCTTGCCTACACTACAGCTGGAGAAGTGAATATAGTTCAGTTTAATTAAAATCATCCTCTCTACTTTTACCATTCTAAACTCTTTGCTTTTCCAAGAACATTCAGGAATGTACTATGCTCTTTTTACCTTTGATTATTTGAACTTATGATTCCATCATTATTTGCATTGTAATTAAAATTTATGGAATATTTGCTATATGCCTGATGTTTTCTTAAGAATATTACATCATGTGTTCATTTAAACTTCATAAAACCTTTTGGGTAGTTATTATTGATATGGTCATTTTAGATAAGGACACTGAAGTTCAAAGGATTGTGTAACCTGCCCAAGGCTTCTAGCTAGTTAGTAGTCACACAAAAGTCAAACCTGGTTGTTGTGACAGGGGTGCTTCCTGCAGCCCAGCCTGGCTGACTCTTACTCTTCCTTTGGATCTATTCAAGTTTTCCACGACCCCACTCTAGGACCCCTCTTCCATTCTCCCACAGCACCCTCTATCCATCATGCTGCTGGCTTTTATCTTGCACATGTTTTTCACCTCTTGCTTCTTCCTTGGGCCTCTGCTGTAGAGGGGTACTTACGTAGATCAGGAGGTTCACAACATTTCTTTAATATTTTTTGCCTTTGGGATATCTGTTATTTTATACTGCAGTTGTGTAAGAGGTCATGTTTTTAGCTGGAGAGATGAAACGTGCTGAAACTGCTTGAATTCTATGTGATTACCTTAGAACATAAGGTGTTCCGAAAAAGGTAGGAGATGTTTGAAAGAAGAACAAGCGGAGAGACAGGGGGTGGTATGTAGGTTTGGGGTATTTGAAAGTCCAGAGTATGTGGGACCACTGTAATTCCTTTGCTGTTTGAAGCTGGGCTGCTTGGCATGGTATAAATGCTGGCTTTAGAAGTGAGAGAACAGGATCCTGATTCCAGATCTATTTCTCACTGGCTGTGGGACTTTGAACAGATCATTTTAAGTTCTCTGAGTATCAATTTCTTTTAAGAACTTTTCTTTAGTTCGAATCCTAGAACTATTTAATTTTGCTTGAAAAATATAGTTCATAATACTGAGTGAGATAATTCTGAACAAAATGCAAGAAAAATATTGCTTGCTTTCTATTCTATAGTCTCACGTAGGATAACCATTCTTCCACAACACTTCAAATTCTTTCATAATAGTTAAAAAAATTAAAATTGTGAATGACCTGGAGGGCAAAAGAATATGTTTACAAATGACTGCTTTTAGGTGCCTTTGCATTTGAAGTTCATGCAAAAGGCAAAAAAGTGCCTTTCTAGGCCTATTTTGCAATCACCCCAAAGGACTGAGTATGTACTTTATAACCCTATGATTTTTATCAGCCATATGATCCGAGTTGACAATAGCAGATTTAGCAAACTTGGTATTTCACAGAGGTGTGGGCAGCATTCTAGATTCTGGTCCCCCATAGACTAACTGACCCCTTCCTTTTTGGATTTTATGTACAGTTTCCCTATTAACAGTCAGCCAATATTCTGAGAAAGCCTGTAAAACAAAAAGTCCAGGACGTGACTTGGACAGATTGCCGACTGCATTTCTCAGGCTGGAATTTATGAACTCCTCCACGTATGACAGTGTTTTGTTTTGTTTTTAATGTATTCGGTGGTAGAGGAATACTGAACCAAACCATTGTGGTGAGGCTCACAAAGATTTAATAGAGTCCTCAGAGGGCCACAGAGAAGGATTCATCATGCGCCAAAGACTGAGATTCAAATTCTGTATATTCTAAATAGGATGCAGTTGTTACAAATTGAGTTTATTGAGGAAAAAAATGCTTGGGTTTAATAGCAGGTCACGCGGTCAGATGAAAAGCTATCTCAGGTAGGCTACTGTTATGATGAAGTATGAGAGGAAAGGAAAATAATCACCGGGATGAATAACTAATATGAAACATCACCACACCCCTAGAAGCTTCCCCAGAGACCCAATTTCTGGGAGCTTAAAAATTCAGAGGAGTTTTACAATAACTTCTTTTAGAAACCAATAATCCATTCAGTCAAGAAATGTAACGGGTTCACTTTCTGCCTGAATATTGTCGGAGTGTAAAAAGATCGTCACAGTCACAATATTTCTTTTTCAAATTTTCAACCAAACCCCCTGTTTGTGAAAGACAGGGTTTAGTATTTTGCTGGGGTATTTTTATGTGGCGTAAACTTGAAACTTACTTTTAAGAAGCTTGAAATTTATTTGGAGAGAAAGCCTACATTTAAAGTCAACCTTTACTATTCTTTGAGTATTTGCTGTTTGCCAGCACTACAAATAATATGGAAACAAGTGCAAATGTGGGGCAGACTGAATCCACGAGTTTTAATAAAGACACAGAATAAAGAAATGGCGTTTGTTAATAATGATGTTTTAGAAAATGAATTTTGAATATTTTTCATTCATCAGAATGAGCATCAAGTATTTCTAGGAACATAGTGAGAAGATCAATATATAGTAGTGAATGTATTTATGCCACTTTCTACCACTGAACTTCACCCTCTTCAGAAAGTGTCCTTTATCCTCCATAAACACACTGTCCTTCCACCCCTCTGCTTTTGCCCCTCTTCTGTGCTTAGAGTTGCTACCTGGAAATCTGAACTAAATGGTAAACTGGTCTTAGTGTGGATTTGATTTTTGTTCTTTTCATTCAAAGGAATGTCACTTTGTGGATAAAGGGATTTATTTTCTGAGTCACTTGCTTCCAGACTAGACCATGGCCACTTCCTTGTCAATGGCCACGTTCTTCCAACTCAGACTCTGGCGACCACGTGATGGAGGAAGCCAGTACCCTCCCACCAGCACCAGGTAATCTCACCTTTTGGAATCTGCTGCAGCTTTCTGCGTGTGTCCTCCATCTCCACCAGGCTGTTGGGGCCCTAATCAGGGAGTTCTTGTCTGATCCCTGGAGTCCGTAGTGAATCTCTTGCCTTCGTTCTTATTCCCTTCATTTTGCCAGTACCTCTCTCCTCAGCATTTGCCTCATCTTGTTCTCCTGACCAGACAGTACGATTTCACCTAAGCCATTCCCAGGCTTCATCCCGCAGTCCCTGTACTGGGAAAGCTCCTTTCCTCGTTTTCTCTTCTTCCTAGAACCTCCCTGCTCTGCGTAATAATTGCTCTTTTATTTATTTTTTATTTTTTGAGATGGAGTGTTGCTGTGTTGCCCACGTTGGAGTGCAGTGGCACAATCTCGACTCACTGCAACCTCCACTTCCCAGGTTCTAGCAATTCTCCTGCCTGAGCCTCCCAAGTAGCTGGGATTACAGGCCCACACGGCCATGCATGGCTAATTTTTTGTATTTTAGTAGAGACAGGGTTTCACCGTGTTGCCCAGGCGGTCTCGAACTGCTGAGCTCAGGCAATCCATCTGCCTCAGCCTCTCAAAGTGCTAGGATTATAGGCGTGAGCCACCGTGCCGGGCCTGCTCTTCTTTTTAAACAGTGCCTCTGACACTGAAAACCTCAGAGAAGATGTTACATTTAGCAGTCATTTGTGTGCTTGCTGGTATAGTTATTATTCTGTGCACTTTCCTCTTGTACAGTGAGGTTTGTGGTTATGATCTCTGCATTGTTATATGCCCATATTGAATTTTTGATTTTCAACTTCTAGGGAGTAGGAGCTCTGTCTACTTGACTTCCTGTTAAAATGTTTTTAGCTACACTGTGTGTATTTGGGCAATTGACTCTTTTGGCTATTAGAACCAATGTAACATAATTTAAGGAAAAATAAGATAATATTAAGTTTTGGACTGCTTTTATGAAGTTCATGTATTTTTCTTTCTGTATTTTGGCTAGCCTGTGTGATTTTTATGGTAGAGTCATACAAATTCTAAATAATTAAATAGAATAGAATGAAGTGATGAAAATGTTAGATTACATTCATTTTTAAATGAAAACAGTTGTGTCACTTTCAAGCACGTATAGTGCTATGACTCATTTACAAAGTATTAACAATATTTCTTCAAGGAGGCTTATAATATTAACATAACAGTCAGGAGGCCATATGTTATAATGAGTACAGAAAGACCTTGATGTGGATCCCAGTTTTGCCATGTGAAAACTGTGTGGCCCTGGACCAGTCCTTCATCTCCCAGGCTGTGCATGTCTTCTTCCAAATCAGTGAGTGAGAAAATCTAAACAAAGCACTTCGCCTATATGTTTTGAGCAGATGATAAGTATATCATCCCATTATCACACTGCTATAAAGAACTACCTGAGACTGGTTAATTTATGAAGAAAAGAGGTTTAATTGACTCACTGTTCTGCAGGCTGGATGGGAAGCATGGCTGGGAGGCCTCAGGAAACCTTCAATCACGATGGAAGGCAAAGGGGAAGCAAGCACATACTCACATGGTGACAGGAGAGAGTGCAAAGGAGGAAATGCCACACACTTTGAAACCATCAGATCTCATAAGAACTCACTATCGAGAGAACAACAAGGGGGAATCCTGCCCCTGTGGTCCAATCACCTCCCACCAGGTCCCTCCCCTAACATTAGGAATTAAAATTCAACATGAGATTTGAATAGGGACACAGAGCCAAACCACAACAATAAGCATTAGTAAAATTTACTGAATATTAATATTTTAACTTGTCTTTTTGCAAAGATGCTTCAAAAGCGATTAATTTCTGTTTATAATTGTAATGACACTTGTAATTTACTCAGCATCTCTTTTTTCACAGTTTTTGTGTCTGGATCATCCATACATTCTTTTTTTTTTTTTTTTTTTGAGACGGAGTCTCGCTCTGTCGCCTAGGCTGGAGCACAGTGGCTGGATCTCAGCTCACTGCAAGCTCCGCCTCCTGGGTTTACGCCATTCTCCTGCCTCAGCCTCCCGAGTAGCTGGGACTACAGGTGTCCGCCACCTCGCCCGGCTAGGTTTTTTGTATTTTTAGTAGAGACGGGGTTTCACCGTGTTAGCCAGGATGGTCTCGATCTCCTGACCTCGTGATCCGCCCATCTCGGCCTCCCAAAGTGCTGGGATTACAGGCTTGAGCCACCGCGCCTGGCCACATTCTCTTTAAGAGATTTAAATTAATGTTGGGTAGGTGTAATAAGGAAAAGAACACTTTTTCTCTGCTGCTTCTTCAGTCACATATCTCCTATAGTCTTTTGTCTGACATGAGCAGCGAATTGTAGGGGCAGCAAGTAGTACTAGATTTTATAGCCTCTCCCTTGCGTGGCCTGAGTATGGGGTAGAAATGGATGGTGGTCTTCAGTAGTGTGCAGAATCCAGGTAATCCTGCCTTGGAATTCCTCTTTCCTCTCCCGTTCCAAGTTAATACACAAACGTGGCCTTGGAATTCTTGTAAAAGCAGGAGTGATGACACTGTAGAGGCTCCTCCCTTGATACAAGTCAGAGATGTGGCTTGGAATTCATTTTCAGGCAGAGACAAGCAGTGAAGAAATACAAATGAGAAGTTTATCAAACAAGAAACAAGGCCACCATGCCCAGTGTATTACTATTTTTGACAATGTTTCTGACATATTTACAATTTTTCACTGATATTTAGGATATGTGAAAATTTTCTTTTTCATTTCTTTGAAATATTGTACTATACATTCACCTGGTATTTGCCAAACCAGTTATTCTAACATGAAGCCTTCTTAATGTCCTTTCTCTCCCTCAAGTATACATGTGGCTTTAAGTGAGAACTTAAATTTCCCTTTATTTTTGTCTTTATTAATAATAAAACCTTTTCTAAACACAAATTCCTTGAAATGAATTTAGGCAATGAAGTAGATGAGTTGCACTGAATAGCTTCTAGAATAAAAAAAAAATTTGATACAGTAAACTTCCAAAATATTTCTTCATCTTTCATGTTCATTTTGCTTAGGGTATAGACAAACGTGTACAAGTTTTTCATTCAAGTTTGGCTCAGTGTCAGTGAAAATAGACAACAGTTAAGTACTATTAGGCAAATGCAACTCTACAAGTATAAATGTCCACATGGACCAATTTGATAAGAATTACCTTTTTATTTCCTTTGAGACAGAGTCTCACTATGTTGCCCAAGCTGGAGTGAAGTGGTACAATCATAGTTCACTGCAGCCTTATACTTCTGGGCTCAAGCGATCCTCCCATCTCCTGAGTAGCTGGGACCACAGGTGCACAGCATGATGCCCAGCTAATTTTTGTATTTTTTGTAGAGATGGGGTTTTGCCATGTTGCCCAGGCTGGTCTCGAACTCCTGGGCTCAAGTGATTCACCTGCCTTGTCCTCCCAAAGTGCTAGGATTACCGGCGTGAGCCACTGTGCCCCACCAGAATTATCTTAATTAACCTACAGTATATTTGATAGGAAAAAGAAAACCTTTTAAAATTGTTTTTACTTTAAGATCTGTGGCATCGTTCCAAAGGTCCTGAAGGTCTTACTCATGTTCCTATATCCTGTGCATCTCCCTGTCCCTCCACCAGAGTGTTTTTCTAAAAGGCAAATCTAATCATGTGATTTTTGTATTTAAAAGCCTCCAGTGGTTCCTCTTTGCTTATGGGGTAAACCCAAACCAGCTACAAACCAGAGCCTTGGAGAACTGACCTCTGCCACCTCGTCAGTCTCATGTCTTGCCATTTTCCCTTTGCCTATTGCTTCCTATGGACTAGTTTGCAGACTTGAAAAAGTGCCCAGGGCTTTGTTCTCTGTTCAAGCTGTTCCCTCTGTCAGAAATGTGCTGTATATTAGTCCATTTTCATGATGTGATAAAGACATACCCAAGACTGGAAAGAAAAAGAAGTTTAATTGAATTTACAGTTCCACATGGCTGGGGAGGCCTCAGAATCACGGCGGGAGGCGAAAGGTACTTCTTATACGGCAGTGACAAGAGAAAATGAGGAAGATGCAAAAGTGGAAACCCCAGATAAACCCATCAGATCTCATGAGACTTATTCACTATCATGAGAACAGCGTGGGGGAAACCCCCTCCACTATTCAAATTATCTCCCACTGGCTCCCCCCTACAACATGTGGGAATTATGGGAGTACAATTCAAGATGAGATTTGGGTGGGACACAGCCAAACCATATCATTCTGCCCCGGCCCCTCCAAATCTCATGTCCAAGAGCCCCTTGATTCCTGGGAAAACAAAAACAAAAACAAACAAAAACACTCCCTTGCTGAATGAATCAATTCCATGTGGTCTAGTTGCAGTGGTTCCATTGTTGTTGAGCATAGCAGTTTCTCAGTCTCAAGGCCAGGTGAAGAGTAGGCTGAAATTTAACACTCAACAGAACATTTCCTAGATCCTTATTATTCTGCTACTAGCGGACAAACAGTTTGGGTGTCAAACCTCTGAAAGCCAGATAAACCCCCTTAGGGAAAATGATAAACTGCTGACCATCGACTCTGGACTATTTGTGACTCCCTGAAACCTATGGCAGCATCACAAATGGAAGATAGTCTACGAAATGCACACTAATAAAACTTATTGGCAGGGAATCCTCAGCTATTATCATAAGAGAATATCATTGATAATCCAATTCTTTCTTTACTGACTTAATCAATCATTCATTCAACACACACTTTAGGAGAACTTACTATATGGCTGGCACCGGGCTACAAAAACCAATATTGCAGCCAGATCTTCCTTTCAAGGAGCTCGAGACAGTAGAGGAGATAGGATGCAACCTAAGAATATGACGCATGGTCAGAAAAGGATGTGAAGTAATGATGGGAACAGCGGGGTGAGAGGGACAGTTCTGCCTAAGTTGAGAGAAGAAGTGCTGCTTGGTCTGAATTGTTGATAAAGAATGGAAGTTCTGCAGTCAGGCCCATGGAAGAGGGAGTGAGGGGGAGCATGATATAGTTTGGCTCTGTGTCCCGACCCAAATCTCATCTTGAATTGCACTCCCATAATTCCCACATGTTGTGGGAGGGACCTGGTAGGAGATAAATTGAATCATGGAGACTGTTTCCCTCATACTCTTCTCATGGCAGTGAATAAGTCTCATGAGATCTGAAGGTTTTCTCAGTGGTCTCTGCTTTTGCATCTTCCTCATTTCTCTTGCTGCCGCCATGTAAGAAGTGCCTTTTGCCTCCCTCATGAAGCTGAGGCCTCCCCAGCCATGTGGAACTATAAGTCCAATTAAATGTCTTTTTCTTCCCAGTCTTGGGTATGTCTTTATCAGCAGCATGAAAATGGACTAATACAATAAATTGGTACCAGGTATGGAGTGCTGCTGAAAAGATACCCAAAAATGTGGAAGTGACTTTGGAACTAGGTAATGGGCAGAGGTTGGAACAGCTTGATTCATTCAGCAGGGGAGTGATATATACATATTTTCCAAGAATCAAGGGGCTCTCAAAGTTTAAGTCTGGGTGGTAGAAAATTATAGAAAACTCTCTTTCTCTTTCTCTCTCTCTCTCTCTCTCTCTCTCTCTCTGTGTGTGTAAGAAAGAGAAATTAATGTGTACATCAGAGAGCAAGGAAAATATAGATTTAATGGATTTTTTACCCTTAATATGTGCAAAATTGAACTCTTGATATCTTTCCACTCCAAAATTCCTGCAACTTTCCTTATCTTAATTAATGGCAACTCAATTCTTCTGATTGCCCAGGGCAAAAGTCTTGGAGTCCTCCTTAAAGCTTCTCTTTCTTTCAGGATTCACATCTAATCTGTCAGGAAATCTGTTGACTCCTCTGGTCAAAACCTATTCAAAAAAACAAAAAACAAAGAAAGGAACAAAAAACCTATTCAGGATTCCACTTCTTTACACCGCCCAAAAGTTGATCTCCCTTGCCTGAAGCCACCATCTCTTCTAGATCATTTCAGCTGCCTTGTATCTCAGAGCTTCCATAATTTCCCAGCTGCAGTATATTTTCAACAAAGTAGTTAGCATGATCCTGTTGGAAGAGAAGTCTATTCATGCTGTTCTTCTGCTTACAACACTGCCATAGCTTTGCATCTCGCTGAGGTAGAAGCCAGAATTCCTCCTGTGAACCACAAGCCTCACAGAATCTGGCTCCCTCTCCTCCTCGTCTTCCCAGTTCCCTCAGCTACAGCCACATCCTCCACCCTGTTCCTTGAGCCTCCAGACACCTTGTGGCCTCAAACCCTTTGCACTTGCTGTTCCCTCTGCTTCTAATGTCCTTCCCTGCTTGGACAAATCCCTCACCTCCGTCAGGTCTTTCCTCACTAATGACTTCCCTGGTTGTCGCAGGTCAGTCTTACTCTCCCCAGCACTTCCTATCCCCCTGCCCCTCTTCCTTAGTACTTATTATCCCACATGCCCACTTTTCTTTGTTCTGTTCCCTGCATCCCCAGCACTTGGAGCAATGCCTGGTACATAAGAGATGCTCAATAGATATTTGGTTACCTAATGTTGGATATTTTAAAGTATTATTTTCAGGAATAGAAGTATGATTTTTCTTTTGGCTGAGATTCTCAACATTATGATCACTCTCAGACATGGGGTGCTTCTTAGGGTCTACAGGTAGGGGGAAAGTGAAAGGGAAAAGATTATATTTCCTGATTAAAATGTGTCATCTTAGGTGGTGTATGCTTGTTTTTGCTCTTCTAGAAAGCCCTGTAATGAGATCTTCTGAATGGGTCAGCAGAGAAAAGGAGGAGGAAAATCCAACACAACAGTGTCTGCATCATGAATTCCAAGATATAAACTACATAAGAATGGTTTTGGTTTTGTTTCTGCTTTTGTTTTTTCTAGGTTTCCTTGAAATGAAATGTATTCTCTAGTTTTAAATCTACATTTTACAAATGCAAAAGAAGTTGTAGTTATAAAGTGGTAGGGATCAAGAATTAAAGTCTGATGGTGCCATCTCTGCAGAGGCAATCAGAATGTGCTGGAAAGGAGGTGAATGGACCCCTTGAACTGAAATGATGGTGACACTGAGGGTGTCAGTTTCCCGACTTAGACCAGACGTGTTGCTACTCTTCATACCATGGGGTGGTTATCAAGGGTATTTAAAGAGAACATGAAGCCTATGGAAGTTTGCTGCTTTGCTTCCAGAGATGCTGGCAGGCAGGGAGGCAGGGCTCAATCCATAGAGCCAGCTTGACTCCTATGTCAGGGAGATTGGGGGTGCCCACCCACACTCCATGTTTCCTGCTTTGGAATGTCTTCAGGATCACTGATCAGAGTCCTCTCTCTTCACTGATCATGCCACAACCACTTATTGTATGTTATGGCAATGCATTTGGACTGTAGATTTAGGCCATGGGTTTTCTGAAAGGCTTTCAGCAACCTTGCAGCCCTCAAAGGTTGGTGGAATTCTTTGCATCTCTTCTTGTGTATTCTAACTTGACAATGCTTTGCAAAAGATGCCGTTTTCTCTGCTTTATAACTGGTCTTTCAGTACCCACTTAAAATTAACTGTGAGAAAAATTGTTACAGGGGACATTTGGTTGTATAGTGTTATTTTGGGTCTGAAAGAGCTCACAATTCTTGTGCCCTGCAATGACTCAAAATCAGTGTTCAATGTTTGACTTGTGTGTGTCATGAATTTAAAGTGATATATGAAAATTCGCTGTCATATTGGGATGAATAAGTTAAAAGAAGGTTAAGATATTTGGTTTATTTTTATTTAATCTGAATGTCGTTCAGGGTAAATATTGCAATATGTTGAACTGCTCCCAGGATCTCACTTCTTTGTTTAAGCTAACATCCACTTTTTCCTTGACACACTTGCCTCATATTTACTCATAGAACTTCCATTCTACCAGGAAAGAGTAATAGATTTCAATGTCTTGCAGGGAAAAGTGAAGGTAAATTTTATTTAGGAAAGAGTTGAGTTCTGTAGCTATGGGAATCTTCCTCAAGTATGTGGTGGACTGTTTGTGGTTAAAGAATAAACAGTCTAAGTTGTCCCAAAGACAAGAGTTAAGGCATGATGTGAGAAAATTTGGAATAGGGAGCAGCTTTTAGTACTAACATTGAATGTGTTTGACTAAATGTGGAAGAGTTTTATTGGAAAGTCATTTCCAACAAACAATCATTCTCTGTTTCTGGAAACATGTTGACCAACAAATTCTGTAGATATCAAGGAGAAGAATACTGCTCAGGTACTCAGAATACTGCTCAGGTGCACATACACCTAATTCTAAAATTCCGTGGCTGAAATAAGATGCGCTCACCTGAAGGTTTTTGCTGTAGGTTGTTTCTTTATCATTATGGAGGTCTTTTTATCTTGAAATTTTTGCAGTTGTCATTTTGAATCCAAGTGGAGGCTATTCCTTTATTCTTTGTTAAGCTTCATCTTGCTGTTTGCGTGGCTCTCTGGTAATGAGCTTCACTCCCCTGGAGAAATTTTCCCGGAAGTTCCATGCTCATTTGTCTGGGTTGCTACAGAAGGAATTCTCAGCCTGGTGGAAGGTAAGAAAACAAAAGGTGATGAGTTGGCATTGTGCCAGGAACCCGATACACATTAGTTTGTTTAAACAACCCTGTGCATTATGTAATATCATCTTCATTTTCCATGTGAAAAAACTGCAGCTAGGTGATGTTGTAAAACTTTCACAAGGTCATACAGCTTCTAAATAGTGCAGTCAAGATGCACAGCTGGGCCCACCCTGCTACATGCTGCCTCTCCCAATCCTTCCACTCTAGACAAGATGCCTGCATAGGGAGGTTGCTTGGACCATTGCCACTAAATGATTAATAAAATCAATCCATCAATTAGTTCTTCCAATCACTTAAGTGATTTGTTCATTCCCTTGACATCTTTAATTTAGTTTGCAATATTGGACAGTTGTTTTGGGTTCTTGTGGAAAACCTCTTAAGCTCAGTTGGCAATGAGATGAATTACTTACGGGCATCATATCAGAGTTTGACTTGGCCTTTAAACAAGAATATACAGAGCATAGTGCATGGCTGTGTGTGCTGCGGGGAGGAACAATAATGAGAAGTGAGAGGATAGTTGGAAAGAGGCTGGGTCAGTTGGATAAAAACTGAGGGAGTAAATTCGTAAAGTCTTAACATCAGAAATTGTTCACGTTGGACATGATCCTAGAAAACATTTTCATTCTGCCCTGTCTCATTACCGGCAAAAGTTGAACTGAACTTCCTACTTCTACCTTAATGACAGTGCAGATGAGCCACCTGTATCTGACGACTCCTCATCTGGAATTCTCTCCACCCTCAAACAATCTGCTATTAACAAATGAGTCATTCTTTGGCAGAGAAAATGAGGGCCTGACAGAACGACCCCAAATTAAAATAAGTGCCAGGTCATTTGAGTTATTGACATCACTCACCTGTCAAGGGCCTTTGGGGGCATGTCTAGTATTTTATTTTTGATTTTAGGTCAGGCTGTTTTAAGTATTTCAAAGTAAGGAGAGGCTACCTCCCTAGTGAAGCAGCAAACATAACCAACACACATATTATATCTGCTTTGGCAAAAAGGTTGCTGAAGCAAACATTTGCATGTTTTGGTTCTGCTTTTCTTTGGGATTCTGTCCTCACCACATCCTTAGCTGATAAAAAGTCACTGATGTTCTCCCTCTCCCACAGGGAGGCATACTTATAAGTGGAATGTTTTCTCTCTCACGGAGCAACCCCTGCTTTGGTTCCCAAGGGAAAAAAGACATCATTTGGTTTACCTTCCACAGTGTTCTCAGTCATCATCTGCTCTGCACAGCTCTGTGAAAGTTGAAGACAAGACAGAGCAACTATAAGATTACACTCATTTCTTTCAAACTGTAATAAAAAAATCTGTTTCCAGTGTTTCTCACCACCGTCTCTTCTCTTTAGCTCAGGCCCCAAGTACAATTCTCAGTTTTAAATGGAAGTTAGATTAAGTGTTTAAAAATCTATAGGGAGAGCTCTGTAACGATTGCTTTAAGAGTGGCCATATTCCTCTCTTTATGGACCTCTGATTCAGAGAGTAATTTGCTTGTAACTTGATTTCTTTCTATAAAATGGAAGTTGCTTGTCAATGCCTTACATTCTCTGTCTATATACAGTGGCCCACAGGCCTGGCTACTGCTTCCCAGAGAATGCTGACTCACATTTCCATGAAGCAAATCCAAGTTGACTTGGTGGCTTGCGTTTCAGCTGCCTAATTGCTGCTTTTGGTGGAAGAAGTCCCAGGTTTGGACCACAGTTTCTGAGCTCTTGGGAAAACTTGGCAGAGCTGAAAACTGTCTGATAAAATGTCTCCTCACACTAACTCTAGCTCTTTCGGATTAATCCTAAACCTCAGTAACCATGATTAATTGAATTCACACATTACAAAACCCCACCACGGTTCAAATCTGATTCTGAAGTACAATCATCTAAAATTTGGATTCTAATCAGAGTTCTGGCCAGAAAGGAGCCTATCAGCTTAGCTGAAGCAGTGGTATTTAGGGGCTCAAGGATCTGAGCATGGGAAGCTCTTCTGGGTATTGTAAAACATATGCATTCCATTTAGGATCCTTCTCTTGAGAAAATGGCTCTGACTCCTGGGTAGAAAGAACACGAAACTAACATACTCCTCTCAGCTGTATAAATATCATTTGGCAGAAGATATAAGCTGGCATGCCAACAATCAGAATACAGCCTTTCATCTCTATTGTAGCCTTAGCTAGGCTGTCTGCCTATATTTGACCTCCTAATAGGTTCATATGCTTCATTTTAGCCAACAGAATGCTGCAATATAGAGGCATAAGAAAGAGGAAGCTGACAAGGAGACTTCAGAAGAGCTTCTATAAGAGTGTTAGTGATGCATAGTCAGTGATGTACAGATCCTCTGCGTACTGTGGGCATCGGGGCATTTCCCATAATTGTCAATCAAAATTTAAAAATCACATTTGAGATGCTACCTAGTTTAAGTCCAAATAAAGTCCTATTTTTCAGTCCTCCCTGCCTTACCTGGTATCCATATGGGCCAAGTTTTCCTTTATTCCTGCACTCCAAAGGACTGTACTTCCCGAGTTTTGTCTAAATACAGATGAGACACACGTTTGTTTGTATTGTGCATCTAGAACAGAGGTGTTGTATGAAATTTTCTTGATTACTGAGGGCATAATATTTTTTTACAATGTGAGTAAACAATACCCTTTATTAAGTAGATAGGTTCAAACGAGCCAATAGCAGTAGTTTGTTCGGTCTTCAACAGATGTCACTGTGTTAAAGTACTTTGTAGCATTTCCGTGACTTTGCTGGGACTCCTCACACACAGTTAGGTGCTGTACTGTGCACAAGAGGGGGATTTTGATACAGTTATTGCCTGTCTTAAAAAGAGTTGTTATACAATATGGTAGAGAAAATAATAAAAATACAGTAAAACATGTTATACAGCAAAACAAGATGCTATACTATATCTTAAAAAGGTATTTTATCTGTCAGGAGGTTTAATTGCAAAAATCAGAATCTAATCTCCCGACTTTGAGTAGCAAAGGGGTTATGAAAGAATATTAAGTCACTTACAGAATGTCTAGAGAGGCCAGGGAAACCAGGTTGGATGCCGCACAGCCAGGAGAAATGTGCGAGAAGACTGCAAAACCATCTGGCGAAACCACGCTGTTGTGGCCTCTACCGTCCCCCATGCAGCACCTAAGACAGACCCCTAGGGACTCCACCCAGTGCTCACAGATAATAAAATGCCTCTGCCATAAAATCCTAATTCCCTGAGTGTAGATGGTACTTTACAGTGGCCACTTCTGCCTTCCAAGTCTGATGTGAGCCCCAGCGCTCACTCAAGGAAGCTAGATCATAGGTGGAAACCCTATGGGTGAGAAGGAGTTTTTAAGTCTTTCAGCTTCTTCAGTACAAAGAAGTAGCTCAGAAGAGGGCTAGCGCGAGTGCCAAGTAATCTAAACTGCATCTGCCCTGGGTACAAACGAATAGAGTGGTTACTAAGAAAGCGCAGGAGGTCAGATTTGGTTATGCTAGAATAGGAGTCACTCCACCATGGACATAGGATTTCCACTGGGCCTTGGGAGAATGGTGGTATCTCATAGGCCAAAATTTGGGTGGACCGTCCTGGTGAAAAAAATAAGACATATAATGGTGTAAAGGTACGAAGTGTAAGGTAAGATTCAGGAAATGGTCAGTGATATCTATTTGGAGCATACTTTAACAAGTAAGGAGGAAGGAGACATAAGGTTGGGGACTTGGGTTGTGCCAGTGTGGTAGAAGTCTTATACCAGATGGAGGAGTCTCTAAGTACATGGTAATGGCTCCCTGAAGATTTTTTATTAAAAACTAAATGGAATTTTAGAAATAGAAACAGAAAAATGCTCAGATATCTCCTGTTCTCTGTCTATCCTTACTCTCTGGGTGATTTCATCTGCTCCCATTGCTTTAAAGGTGTCCAGATGCTAAAGACCCCACATTCCCATATCCAACTCAGACTCTGCAGCTGAACACTGGACTTATCTATCCAAATGCCCATTCTCCTTGATATGGTTATAGACAGGCACTTCATACTCAATATGTCCAAAATGGAGCTCTTGTTTCTTCCTCAACCTTACAGACCTACTCATCACAGTCTTCCCATCTTAGTAAATTGTAAATTCAAACTTCCAGTTCTCTGACTAAAAATTGCAGTGTTATCCCTGACTCTGTCTCTCACTCTTAGTGCCTATTGACTATCAGCAAATCCCGTCAAGCTTTCGAAAGACATTCAGAGCCTGACACCATCTCATCACCTCTTCCACCACCACCCCATTCTAAGCCACTATCATCTCTTGCCTAGATTACACAGTGGTTCCTAACTAACTTGCCAGCTTCCAAACATTCCCCACACAGCAACCACAGTGTTTTTTTCAACAAGTTGAGTCAGATCACGCCACTCTTCAGCTCAAAATCCCTTAGTGGCTTCTCATTCCATTAAACTAAAAACCAACGTCCTTACAAAGATTTATTTGGCCCTACCCAGCTTGGCCCCAGGTACTCCTCTGATCTTTCTCCCTACAAGTCACCCTTTTCCTCACTGTGCTCCAGCCTCAGGCATCCTTGCTATTCTCCAAACGCTCCAAACACATCCCTGACTCAGACATTCATACTGTTGTTTCCTCTGCTTTAAATACTCTTCTACCTAAAAGCCCTGTGACTCTCACTTTTCTTCAGAAATCTGCTCCGATACCACATTATCAGAGAAGACTTCCACAATTCGCTGTGTGAAAGAGAGCAGAATACCCTGTATCTTCCTTAGCTGCATTTCTCACCATGTGCCTCATAATGTGTATGCAGTACAATATATTATGGATATGTTTCTAATTATTGACATTTCCCGTGAATTAGGACAGTGCCTGGCATACAGCAAGTGTTCAATGTATATTTGATAAATGATGAAATTAATAGAGGACAGATTCACAATGAGGACATATTGCTAAATAAAGAATTATCCAATAAAGTGGTAGATGACTTTCACTTCCACATCTCCAAGCCCCCACCTTATCATTTGATCCATGATTCATGCATAAACTATTTGCTAGGGAAATCTTGAAAAATGAAACAATTTGGTCACAAGCACTAAATATAGACTAGCATGGTTGGAAAACCAAACAGGTGGCCAGTTACAACTCCATACACTTTGATGACCCTTGCCAGCTTATAATGCACCGTCACATTCTTCTAACTGTATTCTCATAACAACATTGAGAATCAGTGGGTGGATTGCTTCTCTTTTACAAATGATAAAAATAAGGTTTAGAGAGAACAAGTTATGAGAATACAGCTGTCCTAAGACCAAGCTCCTGGTCTTTACCTCTCACATCAGGCACATGCACCTTAATTAAAATGCTTTGCAAAGAATGAAGCCTGTTACCTATATCCTCTGTTTCTTTTTGTTGAGCAGCTGCACGAAAGGAGCCCGTAACTTTGAGGCTGGTGCAGATGCTGAATTAAAGAGAAACTGATCTGGGTAATGTGTGCTTAGTGTGGAAGCATCTTCCATGTCAGGCTTGATGTGTGAAATCGCTCCGTGTTTGAATCAGCAGTGATGCAGAATACAATTTTGTTCAGACTGATTGAAAAATGCAGTCTGCTGATTGGAAGAAATCTGGTGGTTAATGAATGTGAATGGGGACTTTAAGGAAGTCTCTTTGGCTACACTGTTTTCACATGCTGAAATGATTCAAGTGCAGTTCTTGAGAATGAGTGCTATTTGATGGAAGCAGAGGAGATGAGCTTCCTTAATGTAATGATCTAGTTTAGACAGAAAGATCTTCCTGATGGGTGTTAAGGAGGACTTCCTGAACAGGCTTCCCAGAGTGCTTGTGGCTTACCACCCCCTTGAAAGAGAGAAAAGAAAGAAGAGTTTCTTCCAGCCAAGCCCTGCAGATACAAACCTGGAGGTAGCAAACCAATGATGGAGTTTAGGACACATTACCTTGGCATTTAAGAAGACAGTAGAAGCAGGAAGATCACCCTCACCTTCCCCTTGCCCTTGTCTCCTGAAACAGGTCATAAGACTTTCCTTTGAGAGGTGCTCTCCCTATACTAGAGGAAAGGAACATCCTTAACTCTGAAGACACAGGGACACAGAGAAGGTGTGAAAAAAAACAGACCTTCCTAAGTTCTTCCTAGTTTATTACCATTAGATGATACCCTCTTTGTCCAATTACACGTCTCCTTGACTATTCATTTCTTCATCACACTTAACGTAAAAAATACACAGGTTTCCCTGTTTCTTTGGATGCTCATTTCCTTATGAAGGCTCCCGTGCCACAGAAAACTTATACTAAATAAATTTGTATGCTTTTCTTTTGTTATGGGGCCTGAACCATGTACCCAGGGATGTGTGAGGAAAGGAAATATTTCCAACCTATTCTATTATCACTATGAGGAGTGGAAATTGAGGTCCAAAGGCTGAAAAGTAAATGTTTCTAGGAAAGTCAAAACTGCCCCATATACAATTGCCTGGCACATGTGAAAGACTGAGAGAGACAGATTGCTTTCATTTGGAAAATGGGACAGTCAGAGATGGCAACTGTATGGAAAGTGTAATTAGAGAGGGTTTAATTGTGCCCTTCAATGGACAGTTTAAGCACTAATATATATCTCATAAAATGCAGTAAACAGGGAACTTTTAAGGAACGTAACAAAATGTCATTAAGTGGCATAGAAATAATTGTGAAATTATCGGCAAAAGTTGGTAATTAGGGGACGCTCTATTTCCTTTGGCCCTCTTGTTCATAAAATGAATAGGATTCAGGCAATTATCTGCACAATTGAAATTTTCTACATTACCTCAATTATTGGGACTCTGAGGTGGAAGGTCTGTAATCCTAGATTATCACTGTAATCCAGAAGTCTCTGTTTGCTTTGCATTGAGAAAGTGTTTTTATTCCCTACTAAAACACTTTTTAAACTTCTCACTTGAATATCTTTTTTCAAAACACTGATGCTCACACACCTCATTCCTAGAGATTATGGTATAGTAGATTTAGATGAGGTTGTAGAACTCTAAGTTGGAAACAGCTCACCAGGTAATTTTGATTTTCAGCCAAGTTTGGGAAGCACAAAACAATAGTGTCTTTTTGCTGGACCATGCCATGCAGCATGCTGTGTAAACAAACCCTAGCTCTTACTTGCTTTCTTACTATTTGCCTATAGTGCAGAGCACCAGACAATTCCAGTTATTTGAAGGATCTGGTTAGCTGAATTTCTGTGCATTAACAGGGTACTGTAATTTCCACTGGATTTTCTTCCATTGGGAGTGAGGGAATTTAGCATGGAGTGTGGTCTTTGCAGACTTCAGCCTCCACTCTCTCCAACTTCAGTACATCATGCCTCTAGCCTAGTGAGATGACATCCCTGACTCAATCTTTTCCTCAGTCTTCAAAAAATCTTACCTGCATTTCCATGCTTAATCTCTTTTAGTCTTATATTTCTGTGCTTATTAAACAATAGAATGGCCAGGCCCTCCATGGAAAAGAAATAAATAAATAAAAGGAAGGGTGTATTTATGCGCCTCTTGGGGAAGTGGCTGATCATGAATAAGTGAGAACTTTGAGTGGGATTTCAGTCTTACTCAAAAACAACAACTCTCTTTACTCAGCAAAAAGCACAATATTCAACCTTTTCATGGAAGGATTTAATATTCTTTTCAAAGCTACATATCAAAAACCCACACACAATGGAAACATTCCCCCTCAACCAGGCATCAAAGAAGAGAGAACTTGCAGACCAGGCTTTCTCAAATGAAGTCTTTTCATTGCAGCCTCAGATTTGCTCTCTGGGGATCACTGACTCAAAAACATGTAGAAGATGGTGAGGGGCCCTCATACCATTTCCATTAAATGCAGTTGTTGATGGCCATTTTCCCATTTTCTTTCTCTTCTTCCCTATTCCACAGTAATGCTTGCATTCCTATAAAATGAGGCTTCCTGCAATAGGCCAGACAACACCATTCTTTCCCCAAATGCCAGTTGCTTTTCAAGTGGGTGGTGGGATAAGTAAGAACATTTGTTACTGGGCAGAGTCTCCTCAAAACCCATTAAAACAAAGTATTCTGCCCCTTTTTTATGTGGGGATAGTTTTTTCTCTTTATAGTTTAATTTAATTTAATTTCTTTTAGGAGAAGAACAGTAGTCAGTTAAAAGTCACAATCACTCCATCTGCACAACCAAAGTCAAACAGGAATGGAGACCTTTCCATTTCACACAGAGTTCTGTCTGATTGACTTTATACTGTGCACTTGGAAATGAACAGGGAAGGGCAGCCACTCATAAATACTTGTGTATATTTTGTTGTTGTTCTTTGTTCCAAGTGGTAACATACTGTGGTAGGTAGTCTCCTAAAATGACTCCCAGTGATCCCAGCTTCCTAGCACCCATGCCTTTGTGCAATCCTCACCCTTGTGTGTGAGCTGGACCTAATGACTTGCTTCTAATGAATAAAACATGGCAAAAGCATTGGGATATCACTTCTACAAGTAAGTTACAAAGGACCATGACCTCCATCTTGCTAGCACCCTCTCTTGTGGGCACATTCTGTTGCTATGTTTTGACCTGCTATATGGAGATACCTGGGTGGCAAAGAGTGGAGGGAAAAAAACCGCTCATGAAGAACTGAGGCCTCGGTTCAGCAACTTGCAGAAAACTGAGTCCTGTCAACAACCACGTGAGTGAGCTTGGAAACAGATCCTTCCTGGTTGAGCCTCGAAGTTACCATAGCCTGTGAGAAACCCAGAGCCTGAGGAGCAAGTTAAGTCATGCTTGGATTCTTGACCCATAGAAACTGTGAAATAACAAATGTGTTCTGTTTCAAGCTAAGTTTTCAGATAATTTGTTACGGAGCAAAAGATAATTAATTTGCATGTATTATTTTTATAAACATTATCTTTGAATAACAGACATATAGAAAAGTAGTGTGCAAATCAGAAGATCACAGCTCAATGAACTTTTTTAAAGGGAACAAACACAGAATTACCATCAGAATCAAGAGATAGAACATTGTTAGATCTTAGAAGCCTCTCCTGTGTCCGTTAACTCAGTAATCTTCCTAAGATGATCATCATTTTGATTCCTGTCATTATAAGGTAACTTGCCCCTTTTAAGCTTTATGTATTTGGTGTTTTTTGTTTTTTGAGACAGAGTCTCACCCTGTCACCCCAGGCTGGAGTGCAGTGGCGCAATCTTGGCTCGCTGCAACCTCTGCCTCCCGGGTTCAAGTGATTCTCCTGCCTCAGTATCCCAAGTAGCTGGGATTACAGGCGCACGCCTCCATGCCTGGCTAATTTTTGTATTTTTAGTAGAGACAGGATTTCACCATGTTGGCCAGGCTGGTCTTGAACTCCTGACCTCAGGTGATCCACATGCCTCAGCCTCCCAAAGTGCTGGGATCACAGGTATGAGCCACCGTGCCCGGCCTCTAATCATTATGTTTTTGCTTCAGTTAGCAATATTTCATTTACATTAATTTCACTGTACAAAATTTTAAAATCTATTTTACTGTAGGGAAAACAGACTTTAGTTTCTTTATTTTTATCTTTTTTTTTACTATTAGAAATAATGCTGCTGTCAACATTCTTATTCATGTCTTTTGGTATATATATTTTGCATTTCTTTTGCATATATACCTAAGAGTGGAGTTTCTGGATCACTGGAACATGTATATGTCCTGCTTTAGTAGACACTACCTAATCATTTTTCAAGGTGGCTGTACCAGTTACAATTCTATCAGCACTGTATGATCGTTCCAACTGCCCTCATCCCCACACTTGTTATTGTCAGGCTTATTTTTAATTTTAGCCAAATTAAAATCTGAGGCATATGCTGTAGCATCTCATTGTGATTTAGTTTGTATTTTTCTAAAAATTAGTGACATTAAGTATTTCTCATGTGTTTATTGACTATTTGATTATTTTCACTCACAAATATTAAGATATAATGTTATATTTTGTAGTAAAACTTTTATCCTCTTTGGTGTAATATTAAGATACATTAAAAAATGGATACTCAATTTACCTGTCACTATTTATTCAAGGATCATGATTCCCATAAAAAATGGACACTCAGTTTGTCTGTCACTATTTATTCAAGGATCATTATTCCCACTTTATTGCAATGGCATTGTATCAGTTTTCTAGGGCCGCTGTAACAAAGTGCCACAAGCTATGTGGTTGAAAACAACAGAAATGTATTGTCTCAAAGTTCTGGAGTTTAGTCCAAACTCAAGTTAGTCTTGGACTAACTCTAGAGGTTAGTTCAAAATCAAGTTGTCAGCAAGTTGTCATGCTTCCTCAGAAACTTGCAGTGGAGAATCTTTCCATGCCTCTTTGTAACTTCTGGTGGTTTTCTGGCAGTATTTGACATTCCATAGCTTTCATGCATCACTTCAATCATTGTCTCTCTTATCATATAATTTCCTCTCCCCATGTGTCTGTATCTGTGCTCAAATGCCATTCTTCTCATAAGGACATTAGTAATATTGGATTAAGACCCACCCTACTTTGGTTAAGACCTTGTTGACTTCACTAGCTACATCTACATCCACCCCATACCCAAAACAGGTCACTTGCTGAGGTACCAGGAGTCTTGACTTTATATCTTTTGGGGGGACACAGGTCAACCCACAACAGCCTTTTTGTCATAAATCAAGTGAGTGTGTATGTGTGGGCCTGTTTTTGGACTTTCTCTTCTATTCCTGGGCTTTCTATTTTTCCCTATTGACCTATTCACCTGTTTTTATGTAATACCTACACTACCTGAATTACCTTGACTTTAAAATAAACTTCATATCCCAATAATATAAGTTCTCCAACTTTAGAATTTTTTTTACGTATAGAATTCCAGGTTGGCCCTTCATTTTAAAGATACAGTTCCATTCTCTTTTGGTTTTTACAATTTCTGTTCAAATGTCAAATAGAAATCTACTTGTTGCTCTTTTATTGATAATATATCTCTTTTTCACTGGCTACGTCCTGAAGTTTCTGTCTTTCATTTTCAGCAGTTTTACTCTGATGGCCAGGTATGGATTTCGTAGTATTTCTCTTTCTTGGAATTCCTGGAGCTTCTTGAGAATTTGATGCCTTTAATCAGTATTGGGAAACTGATGAATATTTAATTATGCAGCATTTAATAGATATTCAAATATTACATCGGCTTTATCTTCTTTCTTCCCAATTTGAGGAGTCCAAATACCAATGCATTAGACTTTTTCTCTAAATCTCATATGCCTTTAATGCTCTTTTTTGTATATTCTACACTTCTTTCTCACTGTACTCTAATCTGAATATATTCTAGTGACTTATGTTGCAGCTCAAGAATTATCTCTTCTTCTGAATCTAATCTTCTGCTAACCCATCTATTGAGTTCTCAGTTTTATTTATTTTTTATTTTTATTTTTTTGAGACAGAGTCTCGCTCTGCCACCTAGGCTGAGCAGTGGTACACTCTTGGCTCACTGCAGACTCTGCCTCGTGGCTTCAAGTGATCCTCCCACCTCATCTTCATGAGTAGCTGGGATTACAGGCACACACCACCACACCCAGCTAATTTTTGTATCTTTAGTAGAGACGGAGTTTCACCATGTTGGCCAGGCTGGTCTTGAACTCCTGACCTCAAGTGATCTGCCCACCTCAGCCTCCCAAAGCGCTGGGATTATAGGCATGAGCCACTGCACCCAGCCTCAGTTTTAGTAATTTCATTCTTGCAGAATTTCCATTTGGGTCTTTTTAAAAAAAATCATGTCAGAGTTCATTTCATGTGCTTTATATTCATTATCTCATTTGAATCCTTACAAATACCATATGAGAAAGGTACAATTAGTATCTATATTTTCAGAGGAGGAAAGCAGAGACTCAGAGAGATTAAATCGCCCAGTGTATACAGCAAGGAGTTGATGATACTAGTACTCAAATCCAGGAAGTCTGACTCTGAGTGGACTTTCATAGCCTTAAGTCGCGTTGCTCCTGAGAAGTGCATGGTTATGATTATAATGGTCACTAACATCTATATAGGCTTACTGTATGTCAGACATTGTTCTAATATTACCTTATTGAATCCTCTTAATGACCTAGAGATATATACTATTATTGCCATTAAACAGATGAGAACTTGAGGCTCCAAGAAGGTAAATTTTCCCTAAGGATTTTACAGCTCCTAAAAGTGCAAGTCAGCATTCCAGCTAATGAAGTCTGTCCCCAAAGCCCATGCCCTTAGCTACGCCAAAATACCTCCTAGCAAAATCAAAAAGGCAGTGACACTTGGAATTGAGAAACATCCCCGACAAGGGAGAGAGTGAATGGCATCTCAAATCTGTTCCCTAAAAAAGTAAATACAATGCTTACAAGCAGGGAGAAATGTAATTTGGAGGGGCAGAGTAGGAAAACAATTACAAGTGTGATATAGGATAAGGAAGAAGAGAAGAGGGAAATACAAAGGACTAGATAATACCACATAAATTATAAACAAGTACATGCTGCATACAGCTTGGAAGACGGCATTCTTTGGAATGTGATTTGCACAATCCTACTGTAGAAGACACAGTTCTCAGCAGCACAGCAAGAAGAACCAAGGCTGTTTAGTACTGAGTCCTGGCAAGTCTTTAAGGTCAGGAGGTTCTGAACACTATGGTGGTAGCGAAGATTTGCCTGATAATTGCTAGGTTTGAAAGATAAGTATCAAGAAGGCAAAGATGTGGTCAGGATGGTCCACAGGGGTACTAATCACCAGCAGTGGGAATCTGAAAACTGGAACTAAGCATGTGGGGGTAAGCTATGTTAACTTGGGGCTGTAATTATCAAACCACTTCCCAGGTTTTCTCAAAACACAGATACACATATTTAATAAGCGTGTTAGGAGAGTTTACAAAAGACATTGTATGTGTAATAAGTGACATTAGGCAATGTCAGTAGATAGGAATGTCATTTCTATTTCTATGTTGCTGCATGCAAATATATCTCTTCTTTTATGTAACCCGGTTGAGATTTCGTAAACACTGGGGATAAGTAGATTGTTTTTTAGTTTTCTTGAGGCAAACCACATGAAGAACCCAGGCACCAGTGTGGCATCTGGGTCCTTCCCCCATCCTGGAAATGCAGAACTGAAAATTATTTGTAGTAAAAGGATTAATAAAACAACACTTCTCTGCCTGTTAGCCCTCCTCAAAAAGACAAAGTAGAATGTACTCTACTTCTTGTTGATAAAGCACTCTAACATTTAGCATCCTTTATAGTAGGAAAAGGCCAAATCTAAATCTTTCTGCGAAAATTGAAGCCTTTCCCCCTATTCTGAGAAGCAAAATACATGCTACCAGACTGCAAGTCCACATTGAGTTCCCCTTTTAATCTTGTTCATATTCTCTTCCTTCATATCCCGCAGCACAGTTTGTATCCATATACTTACATGTGTATATGTTTGTTTATTGTTTCTCTCTCCTCATTTATAATCTAGTGCCTGCAGGGCAGGGAATGCTTGCTTTGTTCACTATTGCATATCCAGAGCATAATCTTGTGCCTAGTAGGCTGCCAACGTATATTCATTCAATAAATACATGGGAGAGAAGATAAGATCCATAATTTCAGATTTATCCTAGTTCTTTGTTTAAATGCCAGGCCCGAGAGTGGGCATTTATTTAATGTCTGCCACAGCATGTTAGATGCAGTCAATAAGTCACCTTGCTCCAGAACTGGTTCCCTCCATTCCATCTCTAGTAATTGCTCAAAATAGTCATACCAAATCTCTCCCCTGGGCCAGTGAGGCCCATGCTAGCTGTTAGTTTTTCTCTTGTCAGTCTCATGTAGTTATAATCATTTAAGCTTTTGTAATACTTTATTCAACGCTAGAATGAGCCATGTGGTACTGGATTACAGTTGGAGACATGATTATAAACTCATATTTAGCTTAATGTAGATACTGATAGATCAATATAGAAATAATTATAAATATATATGTGTGTGTGTGTATATATATATATATATATACATTTAGTGTACTTACATGTATTTCCCAAGTCTGTCTGCTGAGAGGGCCTAGAGGCAGTTATATATCTTGGTTTTCTAATACTCTATTCTTGAATAAAATGAATCTGGGATCTTTGGAGAAATAACTGGCCCTAAGACTTGGTGAGGGAATATACAAGATGGCCTGAATCATCTTGTAGTGCCAGAAAATAAGGAAGTACTCAAAAAAATAAGTCAGGTGTATTAGTTTGTTTCCATGCTTCTGATAAAGACATACACGAAACTGGGAACAAAAAGAGGTTTAACTGGATTTACAGTTCCACATGGCTGGGGAAGCCTCAGAATCATGACAATGAATGGCAGCACCAACAGAAAAATGAGGAAGAAGAAAAAACAGAAACCCCTGATAAACCCATCAGATCTCGTGAGACTTATACACTATCACAAGAATAGCATGGGAAAGACCTGCCCCCATGATTCAATTACCTCCCTCTGGGTCCTTCCCACAACATGTGGGAATTGTGGAAGATACACTTCAGGTTGAGATTTGGGTGGGGACACAGCCAAGCCATATCAGCAGGTATGCCAAAGGAACACAACAGTTTGCTGAAAGAGCATTCAAAGGCTAAAGATGGAATAGTGTATGGAACAAAATAAATGAAGTAGCATTGGAATTATAACACCAAATATAAAATAAATGTCCATAGACTTAGAGTCTAAATAAATGATTGAATAAATAATAAATGGGAAAGAAAAGATAAATCTGTATGGAAGAATTCCAGATCATTTGTATAGCTACTCTGCCCTCAAGGAGGTGGAACATAATGCTGCACTCTTTAAACGTGGGCTATGCTTGGTGAATTGCTTCTAAAGAGTACAGTGTATAAAAAAGAAAACAGTGATTACACATTGGAGAAAGCTGGCAAACACTACCTTAGCCAGGTGATCAACATTAACATCACCAGTGATAAGTCATGTTGATAACATGCATCTTTAATGTGATATGTTGAGGATGACACTTGATCTATATGCTTTCTCCCAAAAACCTATAATCCCAATGTAATTATGAGAAAAACACCTGTCAAATCCCAAATGAGGGACATTTTATATAACACATGACCATTACTCCTCTAAATGTTGAAGGTCATCATATACATGGAAAACCTGAGGAGGAACTTAAAGAGATGTAGTGACTAAATGTAGTATATTATCCTGTATGGAATACTAGGAGAGAAAACGGAAAAACTAATGAAATCTAAATAAAGTATGGAGTTTAGTTAATAATAATGTGTCAGTATCAGTCCATTAGTTGTAACAAATGCACTGTATTAGTCTGCTTTCATGCTGCTGATAAAGACATACCTGAGACTGGGCAATTTACAAAACTAAAGAGGTTTATTGGACTTGCAGTTCCACATGGCTGGAGAGACATCATAATCATGGTGGAAGGTGAAAGGCACATGTCACATGGCAGCAGACAAGAAAAGAGATCCCGTGCAGGGAAATTCTCCTTTTTAAAACCATCAGATCTCGTGAGACTTATTCATTATAATGAGAACAGCACAGGAAAAATCCTACCCCCATGGTTCAATTAGCTGCCACTGGGTCCCTCCCACAACACGTGGGAATTCAAGATGTGATTCAGGTGGGGGACACAGCCAAACCATATCATTCAGCCCCTGGCCCCTCCCAAATCTCATGTCCTCACATTTCAAAACCAATCATGCCTTCCCAACAGTCCCCCAATATCTTAACTCATTTCAGGATTAACTCAAAATTTCACATTCAAAGTCTTTTCCAAGACAAGGCAAGTCCTATCCACCTATGAGCCTGTAAAATCAAAAGCTAGTGAGTTACTTCCTAGATACAATGGAAGTACAGGCATCGGGTAAATAGAGTCATTCCAAACAGAAGAAGTTGGTCAAAACAAAGGGGCTATAGGCCTCATGCAAGTCCAAAATCTGGCAGGGCAGTCAAATCTTAAAGCTACAGAATGATCTCCTTTGACTCCATTTCTCACATCCAGGTCACATTGATGCAAGAGGTGAGTTCCCATGATCTTGGATAGCTCCACACCTGTGGCTTTGCAAAGTACAACCTCCCTCCTGGCTGCTTTCACAGGCTGGCATTGAGTGTTTGTGGCTTTTCCAGGCACACAGTGTAAGCTGTAGATGGATCTACCATCCTGGGGTCTGGAGGATGGTGTCCCTCTTTTCACAGCTCCATTAGGCAGTGCCCTAGTAGGCACTCTGTGTGGGGGCTCCCATCCCACATTTTCCTTCCACATTGTCCTAGCAGAGGTTCTCCATGAAAGCCCCACCCCTGCGGCATACTTCAGCCTAGGCATCCAGGCATTTCCATACATCTTCTGAAATCTAGGTGGAGGTTCCCAAACCCTAGTTCTTGACTTCTGTGCACTTGCAGGCTCAACACCTCGTGGAGGCTGCCAAGGCTTGGGGCTTGCACCCTCTGAAGACACAGCCCAAGCTATACATTGGAACCTTTCAGCCACAGCTGGCACAACTGGGACACACGGCACCAAGTCCTTCAGCTACACACAGCATGGGGACGCTGGTCCCAGCCCATAAAACCACTTTTTCCACCAGGCCTGTGATGGGAGGGGCTGCCGTGAAGATCTCTGACATGCCCTGGAGACATTTTCCCAATTGTCTTGGGGATTAACATTTGACTCGTTACTTGGGCAATTTTCTGCAGCTGGCTTGAATTTCTCCTCAGAAAATGGGATTTTCTTTTCCATCGCATTGCCAGGCTGCAAATTTTCCTAACTTTTAAACACTGCTTCCCTTTTAAAACTGAATGCCTTTATCAGCACCCAAATCACATCTTGAATGCTTTGTCATTTAGAAATTTTTTCCACCAGATATCCTAAATCATCTCTCTCAAGTTCAAAGTTCTCACAAATCTCTAGGGCAGGGGCAAAATGCCACCAGTCTCTTTGCTAAAACATAACAAGGGCCACGTTTGCTCCAGTTCCCAACAAGTTCCTCATCACCATCTGAGACCACCTCAGCCTGGATTTCATTGTCCATATCATTATCAGCATTTTAGTCAAAGCCATTCAACAATTTCCTAGGGAGTTCCAAACTTTCACACATTTTTTCTGTCTTCTTCTGAGCCCTCCAATCTGTTCCAGACTCTGCCTGCTACCCAGTTTCAAAATTGCTCCCACATTTTTGGGTATCTTTTCAGCAGTGCCCCACTCTCCATACCAATCTACTGTATTAGTCCATTTTCATGCTGCTGGTAAAGACATACCCAAGACTGGGCAATTTGCAAAAAGGAAGAGGTTTACTGGATTTACAGTTCCACATAGCTGGGGAGACCTCACAGTCACGGCAGAAGGTGAAAGGCACATCTTGCATGGCAGCAGACAAAAAAGAGAGCTTGTGTAGGGAAATTCCCCTTTTTAAAACCATCAGATCTCATGAGACTTATTCACTGTCTTGAGAACAGCACAGGAAAGACCTGCCCCCATGATTCAATTACCTGTTACGGGGTCCCTTCTACAACATGTAGGAATTCAAGATAAGATTTGGGTGAGGACACAGTCAAACCATATCATACACTATGATATAAGATGTTAATAATAGAGGAAATTGGATGTCGGGTATACAGAAATTTTCTATCTTTGAAACTTTTTTGTAAAATCTAAATTATTCTAAAATAAAATGGTTTTTGAAAATTGTAAAAAAAATAATTTAACCAAAAAACTCACAAAAAATCAGCAAAACAAAACAACAAACAAACCTCCATTTGCCACATCTTACCCCATTTTAAACAGTTAAAAAGTCATGGAGCCCAGGGTAAATTCAGGTCTGTCTAGAGCTCATGGGCCATTCTTTCTCTACTTAAGCACTTGTGATTCAAATGAACAAGGCGAAATGAAGACCAATCACAAAACAGACACAGAAACATGCCTCCCACCACACAGACATCTCCTCAAGATCATAATTATTTTTAATCCTGACATTGACTCATTATCAAGTTTAAGCCCCACAGCAGCTCTGTGAGTAAAGTATTTCTATTCTCATTTTCTGGATGAGGTTGCTCGCAAACAAAGCAGGTGAACTGGGATTAGCACAAAAGCTGATATTGTTTAGTTCACTCAAACAGATGGATTGAGTTTATTGAGAACTGAGAAGAGTCCAAGATACTGATGTGGGTTCAGGGAACATAACAATCAATAAAATGAAATAAATAAGATAACCGTTGTAGAAGGTAAAAATAAAATAAGACATGCTCCTACCCTTATGGAGTTTCCATTCCAATGGAGGAGATGGGAAAAAAAGACAAAATGTTATCACTAATTTATTAGATAATATTGATCATATGTATAAACTAGGATTTCCAGTTTCTGATTCAGCATTTAAGGAGTTTGGAAGTCACCTCTCTTTCCTAACAACAAGTAAAAAAACTAAACAAACTGAAAAATCAGCAACTCTTCTAAGATCCTTGAAAGGTATGAGATCACAGGGAAAACTTCTGTCCCTGAAATTGGAGAGACAGACAGGCAGATATAGAGAATTACAACTGACTGGAGCAGAAACCCCAAAACAGAATCCCACTTCTGAGGGCACCAGTACCAAGGTAGGAAAACCTGAACTGTGATTTAGAAGGTGTGGAAGGCTTAGTGTAGATAAGTCTGTGAGTGAAAACACTCCAAGACCCCAGAAACTTTTGTAAGTTTTACATCTTGGAGCTCTACTAGGTTCTTACAGTAAAGATTAAAACAAACAAACAAACAAACAAAACACAAAACAAACAAACAAACAAAAACTCCTGTGTTTATGGCAGGGAGAGAGGGGAAGAAACCATTGTTAAATGTTCTAGTGCACTCTGTTCTTCCTGTCCTCAAGAAAAACTATTTTACCAGACCCTAAACTGCCCATTTCAGCCACCCTGCTCCACCTAAGGCCAGAAGAGGAAAAAAAAAAACAAAACTGACAGGTACTTATTAAGTTCACAGCCAAGGGGCAGAGGCCCACTAAAAAGACTAATATTTAATGATAGGACTGTAGAAGACTTACCCTCCTCCTACATCTCACCATCACATTACTGAAGGTCTATGTATAACATTTCCTTTCACCTAGTATTATACATCATACCTGACTTTCAACAAAACAATTACAAGTCATATCAAAAGGCAAAAACAGTTTGAAGAAACTGAAGCATCAGAACCAGACTCAGATATGGCAGGCACATTGGTATTATCAGACTGCAAGTTTAAAACAACGATGGATAATATGCAAAGGGTTCTAGTGGAAATAAGGAGATAACATGCTAGAACAGATAGATAATATAAACAGAGGGATGGAAAATTTAAGAAAGAATCAAAAAGAAGCACTAGACATGTGCACACATGCTATAACAGAAATGGAGAATGTCTTTGATAGGTTTATTAACAAATTAGACATAACTGAGAAAATAATCTCTGAACTTCAGGGTAAGTCAATAGGAACTTCAAAACTGAAAAGCAAAAAGAAGAAAAAAGACTAAAAAAAAGAAACAGAATATTCAAGAACCGTAGCTTTATAATGTCTTTTTTTTATTTTATTTTTTTATTATATGGTAATCAAGAAAGTGTGGGGCGGGCATGGTGACTCAAGCCTGTAATCCCAGCACTTTGGGAGGCCGAGGCGGGTGGATCACAAGGTCAGGAGATCGAGACCACACTGGCTAACACCAGTTGGTGGGATTGTAAACTAGTTCAACCATTATGGAAAACAGTATGGCGATTCCTCAAGGATCTAGAACTAGATGTACCATATGACCCAGCCATC
>NW_012115500.1:4033399-4111721 GCF_000951035.1 Colobus angolensis palliatus | reverse complement strand
GTGCAGCACACCAACATGGCACAAGTATACATATGTAACAAACCTGCACGTTATGCACATGTACCCTAGAACTTAAAGTATAATAAAAACATAAAATAAAAAAAAGACATTATAAAGCTACGGTAATCAAGAAAGTGTGGGGCGGGCACGGTGACTCAAGCCTGTAATCCCAGCACTTTGGGAGGCCGAGGCGGGTGGATCACGAGGTCAGGAGATCGAGACCACACTGGCTAACACCGTGAAACCCCGTCTCTACTGAAAAATACAAAAAACTAGGTGGGCGAGGTGGCGGGCGGCTGTAGTCCCAGCTGCTCGGGAGGCTGAGGCAGGAGAATGGCGTAACCCCGGAAGGCGGAGCTTGTAGTGAGCCGAGATCCAGCCACTGCACTCTAGCCTGGGCGACAGAGGGAGACTCCGTCTCAAAAAAAAAAAAAGAAAAGTGTGGTATTGGGGAAAGAATAAATGAATGAATCAAGGAACAGAAGAGAGAGCTTAGAAATAAACTCATATAAACATAGTCAACTAATCTTTGACAAAGATCAGTTTGCCCTTTAAGCAAAGTCAATATGATGGAGCCAAGATAGTCTTTTCAAAATGATGCTGGAACAACTGGATATCTATATGTAATAAAATGAAGACTAGACACAGATTTTTACATATTTCACAAAATTAGCTTAAAATTTATTATAAACTTAAGTGTAAAATGCAAAACTATAAAACTCCTAGAAGATACTGTAGGAGAAAATCTAGACATCCTTGGGCATGGTGATGACCTTTTAGATACAACACCAGTGGCATAATCCATTAAAGAAATAATCAAGAAGCTTGACTTTATGAAATTTAAAACTGCTCTGTTAAAGACTCTGTTGAGAAACTAAAAAGATAGGTCACAGACTGGGAGAAAATATTTGCAGAAGACATATCTGATAAGGGACTTTCCAAAATATACAAAGAACAGCTAAAATTTACAATTTAAAAAATGAAAAATCTGATTAAAAAATAGGAAAGGATTTAAACAGACAACTCAGCAAAAGACATATACAGATGGTAAATAAGCGTATGGAAAATTGCTCCACATAATATGTTATTGGAGAAATTTAAAATGACAAGGAGACATTAGAATGGCCAAAATCCAGAAAACGGATGATACGGTTTGGATCTGCGTCCCCACCCAAATCTCTTGTTGAATTGTAATCCCCAATGCTGGAGGTGGGCCCTGGTGGGAGGCAATTGGATCATGAGGGTGGTTTCTCATGGTTAACACCATACCCCCTAGGTGCCATAGAGTGTGTGAGTTCTCATGAGGTCTGGTTATTTAAAAGGGTGTAGCACCTCCCCACCTCACTCTCACTCCTGCTCTGGACGTGTAAGATAAGCCTGCTTTCCCTTTGCTATCTGCCATGATTGTAAGTTTCCTGAGGCCACCCCAGAAGCCAAGCAGATACCAGCATCATGCTTCCTGTACAGCCTGCAGAACCATGAGTCAATTAAACCTCTTTTCCTTCTGAATTACCCTGACTCAAGTATTTCTTTAGAGTGGTGCAGGAACAGACTAATACAACTGACAATACCAAATACTAGTAAGAATGTGGAAAAATAGGAATTTCATTCATTGCTACTAGGAATGCAATATAGTACAGCTACTTTGGAACACAGTTTGGTAGTTGATATGGTTTGACTGTGTCCTCATCCAAATCTCAACTTGAATTGTATCTCCCAGAAATTCTCATGTGTTGTGGGAGGGACCCAGGGGGAGGTAATTGAATCACAGGGGCTGGTCTTTCCCATGCTAGTCTCCTGATAGTGAATAAGTCTTATGAGATCTGATGGGTTCATCTTCCTCATTTTCTCTTGCTGCCACCATATAAGAAGTGCCTTTTGCCTCCTGCCATGATTCTGAGGCCTCCCCAGTCATGTGGAAATGTAGGTCCAGTTAAAACCTTTTTTCTTCCTAGTCTTGGGTGTGTCTTCATAGCAGCGTGAAAACAGACTAATAGAGTAAACTGATACCAGTAGAGTGGGGAGTTGCTGAAAAGATAACCAAAATTGTGGAAGCGACTTTGGAACTGGGTAACAGGAAGAGGTTGGAAGAGTTTGGAGGACTCAGAAGACAGGAAAATGTGGGAAAGTTTGGAACCCCTAGAGACTTGTTAAATGGCTTTGACAAAAATGCTGATAGTGATAAGTCGAGGCTGAGGTGGTCTCAGGTGGAGATGAGGAACTTGTTGAGAACTGGAGCAAAGGGGACCCTTGTTATGTTTCAGCAAAGAGAGTGGTGGCATTTTGCCCCTGTCCTAGAGATTTGTGGAACTTTGAACTTGAGAGAGATGATTTAGGGTACCTGGCAGAAGAAACTTCTAAGTAGCAAAGCATTCAAAAGGTGACTTGAGTGCTGTTAAAAGCATTCCATTTTAAAAGGGAAACAGAGCATAAAAGTTCAGAAAGCTAGCAGCCTAATGATGCAGTAGAAAAGAAAAACCCATTTTTTGAGGAAAAATTCAAGCTGGCTGCAGAAATTTGCATAGGTAACAAGGAGTCTAATGTTAATCCCCAGGACCATGGGAAAAATGTCTCCAGGTCATGTCAGAGACCTTCATGGCAGCCCCTCCCATCACAGGCCTGGAGGTCCAGGAGGAAAAAGTTGTTTTGCGGGCTGGGCCCAGGGTCCCCAAGCTGTGTGCAGCCAAGGGATTTGGTGCTCTGTGTCCCAGCCACTCCAACCATGGCTGAAAGGGGCCAACATAGAGCTTTGGCTGTGGCTTCAGAGGGTGGAAACCCTAAGCCATGGCTTGCAGCTTGGAGGTTTGGGAACCTCCACTTAGATTTCAGAAGATGTATGGAAATGCCTGGATGCCCAGGCAAAAGTTTGCTGCAGGGGCAGGACCCTCATGGAGAATCTCTGCTAGGGAAGTTCAGAAGGGTAGTGTGGGATTGGAGCCCCTACACAGAGTCCCTGCTGGGGCCCTGCCTAGTGGAGTTGTGAGAAGAGGGCCATCATCCTCCAGACCCCAGAATGGAGGATCCACCTACAGCTTGCACCATGTGCCTGGAAAGCAGCAGACACTCAACACCAGCCTATGAAAGAAGCCAGGAGGGAGGCTGTACCCTGCAAAGCCACAGGTGTGGAGCTGATCAAGACCATGGGAACCCATGTCTTGCATCAGCATGATCTGGATGTGAGACCCGAATTCAAAGGAGATCATTTTGAAGTTTTAAAATCTGACTGCCTTGCTGGATTTTGGACTTACATAGGGCCTGTAGCCCCTTTGTTTTGGCCAATTTCTCTCATTTGGAATGGCTGTATTCACCCAATACCTGTACCCTTGCTGTATCTAGCAAGTAACTAACTTGCTTTTGATTTTACAGGCTCATAGGTAGAAGGGACTGGCCTTGTCTCAGATGAGACTTTGGACTGTGGACTTTTGGGTTAATGCTGAAATGAGTTAAGACTTTGCAGGATTGTTGGGAATGCGTGATTGGTTTTTGTATGTGAGGACATAAGATTTGGAGGGGCCAGGGGTGGAATGATATGATTTGACTGTGTCCCCACCCAAATCTCAACTTGAATTGTATCTCCCAGAATTCCCATGTGTTGTGGGAGGGACCCAGGGGGAGGTAATTGAATCATGGGGGCCAGTCTTTCCCTTGCTATTCTCGTGATAATGAATACGTCTCATAAGATCTAATGGGTTTATCATGGGTTTCTGCTTTTTCTTCTTCATTATTCTCTTGCCACCACCATGTAAGAAGTGCTTTTCACCTCCCACCATGATTCTGAGGCCTCTTCAGCCATGTGAAACTGTAAGTCCAATTAAATCTCTTTTTATTCCCAGTGTTGGGTATGTCTCTTTTAGCAGCATGAAAACATACTAATATGGTAGTTTCTAACAAAGCTAAACATGCTCTTACTATATAATATAGCAATTGTGCTTCTTGGTATTTATCCAAAGGAGTTGAAACGTATGCCCACACTAAAACCTTCACAGGGATGCTTGTGGCCCCTTTATTCGTAATTGCCAAAACTTGGAAGCAACTAGTATGTCTTTCAGTAGGCAAATGGATAAATCAAGTGTAGTTCATCCAAGTAATGGAATATTATTACATTGAAAGTACTGAAAACTGTGCATCCGTTATTAGATAATTCATATGTACAAAATAATATATAATGTAAATGTGGAGTATATGGTATTCTGTTTTAAATGCCACATCTTATATGTAGGGTATAGATCAACTAATGAACAATATGTATAAAAATAATATTTAATAACTTTTGAATGTTTGTTAACATGCCAAGTATCATGCTAGGCACTTTACCTACATTCTCTCATTTAACTTTCTTTGTCACTTATGCAATGGGCATTATAATTATCCTCTAGTTTACACATGAAGAGACCAGGTCTCTGAAAAGTTAAGTAACTTACAAACAGCCGCCTAACTAATAAGAGATGGAGCCAAGATTCAAATCCAGGCAGACAGACTTTAAGGTTTGCTCCCTTATCACTTCCCTATGGAACCTAGAATGGTGTTCTCTGAAGATCAGATGAAGAAATAGGAAGTGACTAACTCAAGGACAAGCTGACTTGAGGATGATGATTGCTGTACCCAAAGACTGAAAGACCTCCCAGGTGAAAAAGGATTACACTTGGGCCCAAAGAATGATGTATGAAAGCCATACAAAAGCAAATTTTGCCTAAGTAAAAAAGATGATTTTCTAACAACGAAGGTGGCAAAATAATAAATGCATAGTCTGATATATGTTCTTTGCTTTTTTTTTTTTTTAACCTTTTGGGTCAATGAGATAGGGTCTATGGACTAGATGAACTTCCTTTCAGTCCTGAGGTTCTAGGACCTGTTCTCATCTTTGTGAAACTTATCCAAACACTCTTGCTTTTGCTAAATGGAATACATAGTACATAGTGTTGTCTTCTCATAAAACTAGAACCTTATAACTATTTTAGTGTTTCTCTGTACCACTTCTTCAGTGTACCACTGTGTAAGAATTGGCACTTATATTTGGTGAACTACTTGAGGACACAAGCTCTGCCTTATCTGACTTTTCTTCAGCATTTTTGTGCTAAAACATGTAGAATGTTTTTAGTAACCTATTAGAACTGAATTTTAGCTTCTTTTTAAAGAAGTTCTTTTGTAACACCTATGGTAGATCTCAATCACCAACATGCTAAGGGAGAGCATCCTGTCACAGGCATAGAAACTGTGGTGTTTATTTCATGGAAATGTAATGAGAAGAACATGAGAAAGTTTGAGAACTAAAAAGGGAAAATCATCATGACCACATAAGGACTGGTATAGTCATAGCTATTAAATATTTCCCCAAAATGTCAACTCACTGTAGTTCTAAAAACAAATGGGCATAATTCTGTGCCAACACCACAGAACTTCTTCAAGGAATTGAAGAAAATGCTAATTATCAGCAACCCAATTCTTTTAATCTAAAGCTTCTTGTTGGCACAGAAGATTCAACAAAAGAAGCTTTGCCATATTAGTGCTTATATTCCTGCTGGTGACTGTGTTATATTCTTTGCTCGTGGTGTATTTTTCACATGGGGCCTAAAACAGAACAATTTTATCTCATATTTTAAAGCATGGAATGTAAGTGAATCAATAGTAATTGAACCATCCACCAGTTATACTAGCTACCAGTTAGTTACAGAATTTAATCATTTAATTAAAGTACCTATTTTCAGGTTACTGGATGTAGTTAAGCAACACATTTACTGTAATTGTTCGCTGCTGAACATTCCTTGCTATTGAAACATAGTTGCTGACATCCACTTGGAAGATGGCTTCAAGTTGACTCTCTGGGTGGAGCCAAAGGGGGTTGCTGAATGTCTGAAACCCATTTTATACCCACAGATATTTCCCTACAGAAATTGTTTTTGTGTGAAAATGGTAACCCTGACTTTAGTACTTAGTATCTCACAGAAATATTTTATCTTCACCTCATGGATTTACATGGCAGTTGTACAACTGAGTTGCCCAAATTGCTGAATTTGTGTAAAGCTGTGTTGAATCTACTTCTCTTCAGAATTAAGAAATGTAGTATGCAAAAAACAAACAAACAAACAAAAAAAGAATTACAGTATACAGTGCTTCTGTATCTTGGAAATTAGTGTTTCATAAAACACTCTATTTCTATTACACATATTCTCATATGTAACATAAAGTCCAGAGGATGATGGGGCTTCAGGGCCAGTTGATATTTTGGGGAAACATTTAATAGCTACAACTATACTAGTCCTTATGTGACTCAACAAGATCCCCTGAGACCAAGGGTTTTCCCATATCTTCACTCTGATATCCACAGCACTGGCAACATCATGAGGCTGGCTTTCCTCAAGGTCATGAGTTGCCCAACAGTAGCAACTGGGGCCAATATGTTCCCATTTGTACTCAGCAGGAATAAGAGAAACTTGGTTCTATTTCCCAGGAAGTTTCAGTAAGCCTCATCTGGTGTTTCACTGGCTCAAACTGACTTAGATTTGCCCATCCCCAAACGAATCACTGGCAAGGGGAAGGGATAATAAGACCGGTCAGCCTGTATGCTCTATACACACTTTGAAAACAGAGGACTTCATTCACTATTTTTCAATCTTTCATCTCTTTCAAAGGATATTTACAGAGAACTCTGCTCCAGGCACAGTAAGTCTGTCCCTCCACCCACCTCAGAAAGCTCACCATCTGGCAGAAAACGAAGATAACACTGCACCATAATTAGTATGCAAAAGGCAGTGCGGGGTCCAGATGAGGAGGGTCTAATGAGGACCCCATAGTGTCACAGGATCCTTGGGGTGTTGCTTTTTCTGCCAGACACGTCTGTGGCTCCTAGTGCCTTTGCCTGAGTTTTGCTTGGGACCACTGGGCTCATTCTGCCCACTCGGCCTGGTAGGCTGTGCTCGGCTCATGCTACTGGCCTGGATCCCATGCCTGTCAAGGGTGAGCCATATGCAGAGTGGCAAGGGGTATGTGAGTGAGTAAGCGTGGAGTCTGCCCACTGCATGCAGCCAGGCACACTGGATGTGGCAGGGCAGGCAACTCCAGGTGCCAGCCTGGGCACCAGTTCCCTGTGAGGCTGTGACTGGACCAGGTGTACCAAAAACAGCTTCCACATTGCCACCAGGGAATACAGTGGTGCCCAGAATCTTGGTGATGCCAGGAACTGCAAAGCCCCAAAGAGGGTGTAATTGCCCTGGCCTAGGGAGCTCCTAAGTCTGGGCTCTCTGAAGGGCTGCAGCTCTTCTCTCCTTCTCTCTTCTATCCTTCTCGTCACCTGCAGCATGGCGAGCAAGGGGCATGTTTCAGCCCTGTTTGTGTTACAGCTCTTTCAACCCCACCATCTAGCAGGTCCTGAGTTCTTGTCCCGTGTCCAGGAAGAATGAGGTACACAGACAAGTGGAAGGTAAGCAAAGTGAAGAGGTGCTTTATTAAGCGACAAAACAGCCCAGAGGAGACACAAAGTGGGTAGCTCCTCCTTGCAGGCAGGTCGGCTCAATGAAGTGTCCATTTCTCAGCAGAGAGGAGACCCCCGGTGGGTAGCTTCTCTCTGCAGGGAGGTTGTCCCATCGTCTGCCTGAGTCTGGCTGAGTCTAGGGTTTTTACAGGCTTCAGAGGAGAATAAGTGTGTGCTGATTGATCCATAGGCAGACATGGGCAGGCCTGGAAATATCACCATAAGTTCTCACTCTGGTACACAGAACTGGCAGCCTGGCCTCCAGGCCTCAGGCCATCCCTGACCTGAAGGTGGGGTTCCACTGGGTAGCCACCCCTTTCTGCACAGGAGCCTGTCTGCCTCCTGGCTCTGTTATCCTGTCATCCATGATGTCCATGGTGTCATGGTGCTCAGGCTGTTCATGGTGAGGGGTGCCTGCAGGCCCTTGCTGAGCCACCCTTAGCTTCCCCTTGGCCTCTCTCCAGTGCTCATGAGCACTCAAATTCTGGAAAGGGCTGAAGTGGATGGGGGCTGGCTTGTCAGCATTGTGCTGAACTTGTGCACACCCAACTGGGTTGTGATAGTGCCCAGGCTCAGCCACAACTTCACTGTGAAATCAGAGGAGGCTCCAGGAGTAGGGAACAATGAGGCAGTGGGAGCAGGCACTTTTGAGTCTGCAGGGGGCTTCCCAGGCCCCCAAGAATGCAGAGATGCCTGGGTCAGCAGCCTTGGCTGAGTGGCTGCAGCTGTGTCTGGGAGAGTGAGGCTCCTGCCACTCCAACTTGGAAGAGAGTGGGGCTTCCTTTTGTTCCCAGCTCCTGTTGGCTTCATAGGTCCAGATGTGCCACCACTGCCATCAATAGGGAGGGGCCCGTAACTCGGCCTGGAAGAGAGGAACAAATGGGACAGTCTTTCAAGTAGAAGTTATGTTTTGGCTGTCTTGGGGAAAACACACAATTAGATGAAAGGATATAAAAAGAGAAGATCTTAAGAAGGAGCACTATAGGAGCAGGATTAAGAGTAGATAATGCAGGCCAGGTATGGTGGCTCATGCCTGGAACACCAGCACTTTGGGAGGCTGGATCACGAGGTCAGGAGTTCAAGACCATCCTGGCCAAGATGGTAAAACCCCATCTCTGCTAAAAATACAAAAAATTAGCCAGGAGTAGTGCAGGGCACCTGTAATCCCAGCTACTCAGGAGCCCGAGGCAGAGAATTGCTTGAACCTGGGAGGCAGAGGTTACAGTGAGCCAAGATTGCACCACTACACTCCAGCTTGGGCGACAGAGTGAGACTCCATCTCAAAACAAAACAAAACAGAAAAAAACAGCACATGTTCTCACTTATAGTTGGGAGTTGAACAATGAGAACACATGGACACAGGGCAGGGAACATCACACATTAGGGCCTGTCGGGGGGTGGGGGGTTGAGGGAGGGATAGCATTAGGAAAAATCCCTAATGTAGATGACGAGTTGATGGGTGCAGCCAACCAACGTGGCACACGTATACCTATGTAACAAACCTGCACTTTGTACACATGTACCCTAGAACTTAGAGTATAATAATAAAAAAAAAAAGAGTAGACAATGCAGTGCTGAGGAGACCACAAAGAAAGACTGTTTCAAGAAAAAAGCGCAGCGACTAATGCAGCAGAAGGATAAATGAGAAGAATGGCAGTGACAACTCATCAAATGTCTAGCTCAATACATGCAAACCTCTCAACAGAGCACGAGCCTGAGGCTCAAGTAATTTCCCAAAGATGAGGGCAACTAACAAGGAATTACATCAGGATTTGAGCCCCAGGGATGGCTGGCTCCACAATACGCTCTTAAAATATTACTCTGCCTTCTAGTGAGAATGAGGATTGAAAATGGTAAGTGTATTTTGAAAATAGGAAATGCAGTGTCATTAAAGGAGGTTAAAAGCAGACGAAGTAGGGAAGACATTACTGCAGACAACTGGGTTGAGGATCTAGAACAGTGATGAAGAGAGGAAGGCATGGCTCAATGACACTAGCTCTGTTGCCATTCTGTCTTTCACTAATAGGTAAAGTTTTCTTAGCAGTTGTTTCTGAGGGTCTTTTTTCTTTTCTTGTGCAAGTTTCACACTTTCCCTGCAACTCTTCTGCTAATGCCAGGCCTGCTTATTTCTTCTTTAATGATATCCTGTTCAGACAGTCTGTCCTTGCTCTAACCACAAGCATCCTTACATTCATACACCTACTTGTCAAGCCTTTGCTCCTTGTTGTTTCACCCTATGGACATTTTGAGAGACAGTCAACAAACTAGCAGGGGACATCAGTCACTGAACTCAGTACATGAGGCTTCTAGCCCAGTAGGTTACAATTCTGGCTGTACATTTAAATCAGCCAGGAGTCATTTTTAAAAATGTAGGTTCCTAATTACCACTTCAGACCTCCTAAATGGGAATCTCTGGGGATTGAACCCAGGTAGCCCTATTTTTTTTTTTAGTTACCCAGGTGAGCCCATGCAGTCAGCCTAGCACATGTCCAGAGCCAGATACTGGGATCTACAGCTCTAGCTTCTAACCCACTCTTCTATTATTTAGACTCTGCTGTGTCCTGGGCTTTGAGAGCAAAGCAGCATCACCCTTGATGGTGGATGTTTTACTACTGTATCTCTCTTGCTTGCAGAGTTGTCTTGCTTGCAAAATGTCTGGGGACATTTTGGGAAATGATCCTAGGTTGACCTTGCATTTACCACAATTTTAAAATCACATCATAATTATATCCTATCTGTCTCCTACACTGCCCTTGTCTGGAGCCCAAATCTCTTCTCACTAAGTCATTCACTATTTTGTCTTAACCCAAAAAGGGGCAGTGTTCTATACTGGCTTATTCTTAAGAGTTGTTTAAAGCCAAAGTCAGGTATTCTTGCCTTTATTCCCTTAATTTTTTACCATCTTTTTTGTGTTCCAATTACACATTCTTGGCCCCACTGGGTGTCATGACCTACTCTTTGTCAGTAAATTCATCTTTTCTTCAGTTGAGCTAGCTGTTGCCTATATCATATGTATTGGGATACAGGTTGGGGTCTGAGGTATAAGGTATAAGGAAGGTATAAGAGTGAACAGGTATAAGAGTGAACAGTTAGGCTGGGCACGGTGGCTCACGCCTGTAATCCCAACCCTTTGGGAGGCTGAGATGAGTGGGTCACAAGGTCAGGAGTTTGAGACCAGCCTGACCAACATGGTGAAACCCCATCTCTACTAAAAATACAAAAATTAGCCTGGCATGGTGGCATGTGCCTATAATCCCAGCTACTAAGGAGGCTGAGGCAGGAGAATCGCTTGAAAAAAGAGTGAACATTGAGATGGTAGAAAACTAGTAGGTGAGGATGGGAAGCGAAATTACCACATGCCCCTAGGGAGCCTGGAACTTTTCATCACTTTCTAATGAGAGTTCCTAGTTCATGAAAACAAGGCATTGAGAGTGAAGGATTGGGTGTCTTCTTGTCAGTCTCCAGGGTGGGGAACCAGAGCCTGCGGTGGTTTCCTAGGGAGGCAGGGAAGCTGACCTGGGGACTCGGAAGCCTTTGCTGGCATTGGCGTTTGTGGGGAATGGAGTCTAGACCAAATTCTGTGACTTCTGGGGCTCTAAAAGGGCATGACGCAAGAACAGGGAGGGCTGGAAAAGCCAAATTCCAATTCCCTGTGAATGGGGTACTGGGTGAGCTTATCATTTGTGAACATATTGTGTGTGGAGAGGGTATGATGGTGGGCAGGGCCAGGATCTGAGAGAAACAAGAGAACAGATGAAAGGGAAGGCATGGACATCTTATGGAGGAGTCAGCAGGGCATAGGAAGAGTCAGGAAGACCCCAAGGACTCAGAGGATCTTTCATTCTTGAACTCTCTAGTCAGTGCTTAGTGTTCATGAAAAAGATGGTTGATTAGACCTTGTTCAGTTACCCTACTACTAATTCCTAATTCCGAATTTCTTTTTCAATAATCATGATTTCTATCTTCCTTTTTTAAGTTTCAGGAGAATCTTACATAAGCCATTTTTAGGGGAACAAAAAACTATAAAACAGGGATCCCCAACTCCTGGGCCACAGAAGAGTACTGTTAGGAACTGGGCCACAGAGCAGGAGGTGAGCAAGCATTATTTCCTGAGCTCCACCTCCTGCCAGATCAGCCAGTTTCTCATAGGGATGTGAACCCTATTGTGAGCTGATCTAGCACATGATAATTGTGAGCTGGGCATGTGAGGGATCTAGGTTGTGCGTGCCCTGTGAGAATCTAATGATAAATGTAATGAACTTGAATCAACATCAAACCATCCCTCCCTCCCCCTGTCCATGGAAAAAATGTCTTCCATGAAAGTGGTCCTGGGTGCCAAAAAGGCTGGAGACCACTGCTATAGAACATTTATTTGCCTTTTCCATGTTTGCATTTTATCTATTATTTCTTTATGGAAACTCCTTGGTGACAACTTCATAGCAAATGTCATGTTGCTTTATTTTCACTTCTTCTGCAATTATTTTTTCACCCTCCTGACTTAATAGAATACTAATTTCAATGTAGAAATGTTTAGTGTTAATTCAACCAAAAGAATATTAATAAAAAATGATGGTATTTACTTGATAATGGAAAATGATTATCATGTGCTAGATCAGCATTTATACACAGTACATTATTTAAAAATGTATTCCCAAACTTCCACCTCCAAACTCATGGGACCAGAAGGTTGAAATGATCCTTGGCTTCAGCATGTCAGCTGTCCAAAAGTCAAATAAAATGTGTTTGAAAAACTGAGAAATTAAATATCTAAAATGAAAATGTTTCCGCTTTTCTGTTGATAAAATGCTTTGATTCCTTCAAGTGGACAGGGAAAGGGAATTCCTATATCCCTTACTGTAATGTCTCTAATTTGTTAAGAACATTGTAGAAAGGCTCTCGCCAAATGCCAGCCCCTCAGTCTTGGACTTCCCAGCCTCCAGAACTGTGAGGAAATTTATTTTCTTTATTAATTCTGTTATTTATTCTTTATGTATTCTGTGACAGCAGCACAGAAAGGATGAAGACATGAGGTTTTGAATCAATTTGGCAGTTGTAGGAACAGAAGATAAACTCAGTAGTCTTTTCAAATGCTTTGAAAAAGACTTCATATAAAGTAGTATTGAGCTAAAAAATGACTCCATGACTAGGGCATGAGAAAGAGTAGGACAATTACAAATTGTTTTGTTTTATTGTTTTGTTTTATTCAGGTTTGAATTGAGATAATGATACAACGATAAAATCCTACCTACCCTTCAAAGTATAGCTCAAATTCTGTCTCCCTCTCAAGCTACCTATGGTTACCTCAGCCATGGGTGATTTCACCCTTATATAGCCCAGCTCCACGAAACTTCAGACTCCTAAGCTCCTGCTCTACAGCACAGTGCCTTGTAGTATCTCTACAAGTTGATATGCTTTCCCTCCTCCACTAAAGTATAAGTGCCTCAGGGCTGGTTATGTTCTTGTGTAGTGTTGAGTGGTGGTTAAAACATGAGCTCTGGAGTCAGATTATCTGGACTTGTATTCCAGAAAACCTTCCTTAATAGATTTATGTCCTTGGTAAGTTGGCCAATCCAAGTCTCAGTTTTCTCACCTGTAAGTTGAAGTAATCTAATAATAACCATCATATCTACTTCATAGTGTGGGATTGTGAGGAATAAAGTGAGAAATGCATATAAAACACTTACTAGAGTGATTAGTAGCCACTCAGTGAATCTTCTCTATGATTATTACTCTTTGTAAATCCAACAATACTTAACACCATGTACTAAAATAGTGAATGCCTAAGCAAACACTTCTTGAATAAATTGTATACATAAATGAATTAATGTCACCAAGGCTCCTCAGAGACTGTTACATGGGACAAGACTCAGGGTCTCGAGAATAAAGGATGGAATCTGGGATGGCCAGAGGTCACAGCTCTTAAATTCCCAGTTTTAAATTGACTTCCTACCATGTGATGATCCTGGAGGTTTTATTTGGTTTCCTTTCTTTTAGGTTTTACTATGTCCCAAAGTCATCTTGAGCTTTTTGGGAATTGAGAAGGCCATCCCAGAGGTTTTTTTTTTTTCCCACAAAGCTTTTTTTTGAGAAATATATTATACATTTCCATCTTAATCATTTGAGAGGATCTCTGCATCCATTTGTCTATTCATGCATACTGTACTTCCTGTGGATTGCCAGGGGGACATTATAGGTCTAATATATGTATATGTATATGTGTGTGTGTGTATATATACACATATATATATGTGTGCTTTATTTGACAAAGCCATAACTTAAAGTTTTCCAAAGATGATTTCTCATTATTATAAGAGATTATTATCCTTGCATTCATAAAAAGTTTTGGGGGGGATTTGTACTTATAAGTTTCAAAGAGTATTGTCTTCTACAGCAGAACCTAAGCATGTTGTATGTGTTTTGTATAAATAGCCTTTGAAGCTTCCTAATCTCCAGCCTGATCTCAAGTTCAGAACCGAGGTATCTCAGGGAGAAGAGTAGAGACGGGCTTGGGAAACAAGCTCAGAAGTTTCTTACAACTTATTCAATAGTCTAGGAAGTACTTGGTGTGTGCAATGCGTTTTTGTAAAATATCTGTGATCTCTGCAATACACAAAAGATGAGGTGTGCCCTTACCCTTACTTTTTCTTATTTTTCCATCAGAACAATGACAAACAATTGGTAAGGGAATTTGCACACACCAGGCATGTGATGCGCTCACTTGGTGATGTCATGGAGCTGCGTATGACCACATGAATGACCAGGGACAGCAAAGTGGGAGAGCTATAATCCATTCCTTTAGCAACCCCCAGAAGCAGAGTCAGCAAGCTCTGAAGAGCTTCATGGAGCCCTACCGTACAGGTGATGAGCTTGCTGAGAAGGAACTGGAATTTAAAAGGAGAAACAATAGGTGAGCAACTCAGAGACTTCCCAGTGGCCTAAGACAAGTTGGAGGAATTAGCAAGTAGGAGTGTGATGGGAAACAAGTCCCAAAAGGAAACATGAACAGCTTGAGACAGTGGCTGCAGCTCCATGGTAGCATATATCCTCTATGCTCTTCACCTGAGAAATGTTTAGAATGCATCTTAAGGGGGAAATTAGACATGCTTTTAATGCTCTTGGCTGAAAACAGCAAAAGCAAATACTGTTAACTTTTCTCTTAATTGTTGGACAAAGGAGGGACGTGGTTCCATTATGTCTGTCGTGGCACTCTGTTTGGCATTGTGGTAATTTGCTAGGATCTGTGTCTCTATGTGAGGGACACCACATACCACCCGGGTTCCCACCAGAGTCAGCGGTCTGTTTCCTCTTTGTCTTCCTTCTGAACTGCCACTGTGTGCCTTCCACCTCCCCAAATGTGCTGTCTTGCATTATCCAACTCAGAAGATACTTTAGCAGCATAAGCATCCTCAGATGTGGTTCCTTCAAATAGCATCCTACCAGCAACTAAACAGTAACTGGCAGCCATCAGTCTCTGATGAACAAGAGAGCTGAGAGAGGCAAGATTGCTTCAGGCTTAAAGAAGCAACAATAAGAACATGTGCAGATTCCACAAGAACACACACCTAATTTAATAAAGTCTTGGTGCCACAAAAGGCCGTGTAAGGGGATGATGGTGGAGTTCCTTTGTTTCCCTCCTGAATTTTCTTGTATAGGTTTGTATCTAGATGCCGTGGTCCCGAATCTGCACTCCCAGATGGTAATGAGTCAGCTCATCTTAGACTGTGCTACCTGTTGGTAACTAAGAGCTGGGGCTGGTCAGCTGAAGGACTTGTTAGGATACTGCTCAAATGAAGCCAAAATTATGAGCTCTAACCCATGGGATTGTTAGGTTCAGTGTCCTCCAGTCATTCCCCCAAAATGCCTGGATTTAGTCACAAGAGGCATCAGTTTAGAAGCATTGATGAAGCATCCATGGTGCAGTGCTTCAAGATGAGCCTTAAAATCCACACTTCCCTGGCAGTAGTTAAAGAACTTCATTACAAATCAGTAGTAGTTGTAAATACAGATTGTAGGAGGAGGGAATATCTGAACACATCCAGAGGCTTCACACAGAAAGGGATATCTGAATTGGTTTTGGAAAAAAGCAAATTAACATTTTTATCTTGTGGAGATTGAAGCAAAGCATAAGCCCAAAGAACGAAGAATAAAATTCAAGAGCACATTCAGGTTTGTCACAGTGGGCGGAGGAGTGGGGCGGGAGGAAGGGAAGGCACACTTAGTTCAGGTGAGCTGTCAGGCAGGCTGGCTGTTCAGAGGTGGGTGCCCTGTGTGGGGAGGCTCTTTGATTCCTGGGGAGGAAGGCTAGAGAACAGGCAGTTCTTTTCTCTCTGCTAGAAAAGAGGAGGTGGCTCCTCACAAGGCTCCTTCCCACAGCTGAGCACTGCCCGTGGCTGCCCTTGCCCCTGCCTTTCCACATTGCACAAGTCCAGCACAGGGTACCCACTGGATGTGCCCGAGGCCTTCAGAGGGAAGGAAAGGAGGAAAAGGGACAGAAGAAATGTTCACAGGAAGTACATACGGGCCTGCTACTTGTGTCAAAATGTGACTGAAATCTCTTCCAGCACGGATATTGAGTGAAAGGGTTGTTGGGTGGGATAGTCGTGTGTGGCTTGCTTTTCAGTGGAAGAGAAGGGAGGAGAAGAAGAGTGAAGGTTCCATACGGTCATCAGCAAATGGCAGCTTTTCATCGTGCCTGTCTGTGCAAATCTGGTTTCCTGTCCTTGACCCTAAATTGCTTTATCCTGTCACGAGGCAGCTGGTTCAGTAAAGTCCTGTGCTGCTCAGCAGCCGCCCAGGGGTGGGGGTGGGGAGACGGGAGCAGGAGGTGGCCGCCCTGACTCCAATTTCGTCTGCCTCTGGGTTAGCAGAGGCAGCTAGAGGTCCTGTGAAAAACGTCTGGGTGGCCTCTGTTGGCCGTCCTCCAGTAGGAACTGTTCACAGGGCTGTTCTCAGGCGGCCTCGTTCCAGAGGGTCTAAATGGGAACACAAAATGCATTGCATTTTTTTTCCCACCAACCTCAAAGAGGTCCTTTTATGGACAGACCCGTGCCTGCCTCCTTTTTAAAAAAATTCCCGTTGAGAAGCTGACCTCCCTTGACCTGGGCAAGGCGACAGGTGACCCCTCAGAGAGTGGGAGGCTGTCAAAGCAGCTCTGTCTCTGAGGTCTCGGCAGAACTGAAGACAAATGAAGCTTTCAGCCTGAAAGGACAGGCGTTGCCTTGGGACACGCCATTGAATCTGATGGTGTGGCCATGGTGCAGGTCTCCCTGCCTCACGCAGAAGCAGTGGCTGGTCCTTAACCTTTGAAAACTCACTGGGTTTTGCATGATGATGTTAGCAAACAGGAGAGCAGGATGAGTGCCTTGCCTTTAGGAAAAGTTACTTGGGTCTTTATCCACATCTGCTTGGATGTATTCAGTCTAAACACCCTCTCGACGCTGTCTCCTCTGCAGATAGTCACGGAGGGGAGTTTCCGAGTTAGGGCAGGACTCTGTATCAGCGACTGGATGAGACATGATGCAGTAGGTTAAAGGGATTTTTCTTAAACATTGTGGTGTCTGGGATTTTTCAAACCTCAAAGAAAGCATTAATTTGATATTATAAGTTTATTAAACCATAATTGAGCATAATTACATGAACTGAAATGAAATTGAAAATGGACTGCAGCCACCACTCAAATGTCAGCAACTTGATTTACAGATCCTGTTTTAAGGAATGAGTAACCAGACATAGATCTATATAACTGAAAGCCAAAAGTTTTTGTTATTTTTGGTGCAAATGAATTTGAGTTGTTACAATGGATTTCGTTAGCTGTGTGTTTAGACCTCTATATTTATTTTACGTTTGGAGTAATTTTTTTAAAAAGGAGGCTACCAAAATCCTGGGAGTTATTTTTCTACTGTTAGGAGATTTGGAATAGATGAGTCACTTTTTCTCTTTGGTCTTTCTTTCTTTCTTTCTTTCTTTCTTTCTTTCTTTCTTTCTTTCTTTCTTTCTTTCTTTCTTTCTTTTTCTTTTTCTTTCTTTCTTTCCTTCTTTTCCTTCCTTCCTTCCTTCTTCCTTCCTTCCTTCCTTCCTTCCTTCATTCTTTCCTTCCTTATTTCCTCCCTCCCTTCCTTACTTCCTCCCTCCCTTCCTTCCTTCCTTTTTGTTCTTGGATTTATTTTGGCATTATTTATTTATATATCTTTATTAGTTTAATATGGATTTAGGACTCATGCAATGTCTTGCAGTAAATTAACTATTCAAATTTGGTGTTGCAAAGCCAGGAGAAGACACAGTATTTGCCATAAGTGATCTATAAGGCCTAGAGAGAAAATGGAAATGGTACCCCATGCACAGCTCAAACAGATTGCAGGATTTAGGTATGTATTAGTTCACTTGATCCAAGAAGCTGACACAGCAAGTATCATGACTTTGGGACTTGGAGCTAACCCAGACCTAATTGTAGTGGAGTCAAGCTTCAAACTCTGGTACTTTGACTCCTCCCCTTATGCTCTTTTAGCCATAGGCAGGAAGCCTAGAGAAAACCATCATCAATGTAAAGATAATTCACCAAGTTCTTACAGTGCTTGCCTATAAAGAACTGAGTCCTGAGTGGCTGAATCTTGAGTGGTTGGTTGGCTCTAGATCAAACACTAATGCTCTGTTTCTCTCAGTGTCTGCATCTGTGAAGTGGGGTCATTCAATACAAGTTATTTCATGACTCTGCCCCAGGGATAGCATAATAAATGATAGTCATTTACATAGAGATCATTCTTTACTGTACAAAATTTCTTTTACACACAAAAGAGCTTTGAAAGGAAAAAGACTACAAATGCAAGTTCTCTTCTTAGAACTTCAGTTTCCCCAACAGCAAAAGAAGTGGCTCACACCTATCTCTAATATTTAATGGGGGTTTGGAAAGTCACTCAATGTCACTTGGAGAGTCTTTTCTGAGCTTAAGAGATGTTTACTCAAAAAAATTATTGGGCATCTATTATCTGAGAAGCATTGTATTAGGTACGGGGAAGCAAACCTGGATCCCATCCCTCAAAGACCTTGCAGTCTAGTGGAGAAACAGACATTGATAATAACATAAGGTCTATTGTAACAAGTGATAGAAAAACTGAGACAGTCACAAGCTCAGGGCAGCCAGAGAAAACTATACCAGGAAAGCAGTGAAGGCTCAAAGGGATGGAGATGGAGAGAAAAGACTGGAGATGCAAAAGATATTTTTGAGGTGGATAAGACTCTCACTGGGCAATCAATGTGTGAAAGTAGGACTTTTGGTCTTTGTTTCTGTGTCCTCAGCATGAAGCATATACTGGGGACACAGAAGAGGCTCAGTAGCAATGGTAAGACTTAACTCCATGGAGAGAGAGAGAGAGACAAACTTGCAAATTGTAGGCATTGGAGGAGGATGTTTCTTTATTTGGGTTTAAAAATCTAAGAATTAATATTTACCATTGGCATATGTGAAACTGAATGTGTGTGTGTGTGTGTGTGTGTGTGTGTGTGTGTGTGTGTTCATGTGTGTGAGAGAGAGAGAGGGAGGAGGTGAGAGAACCATCCAACAGACATCCATTAAGCCTCTGGAACACTAAGAAGCGTTAGTATGACCCACACTGATGTGGAGAGCTAAAGGAGTCGGCATGTGGCTTGCTCCTATGCTGGTGTGCCCTGCAGAAACTTCAAAGGCATTATTATAAGACTAGGTAATTCAGGCTTGGGGAATCAGGATGGGGACTTGACTCTGAAGAGAGGATAGGGGTTTACAAAAAGGAGATGATGTACTGGAGAATGGATGTACTCTACAAGAACTGTGAGCATAAGGGTAGAGAAATAAAGCAAAGATGGGAGCAATCAGCAAGGAATCTTGTAAAGGATCTAATTCCTACTGAACTTTCCCTTTGGATGCATTCAGGCTGGATTTTGTCTTTTCTAAGCTGAAATTTCCTTTATAAATCTCAGGGTTTCAACTATTCTTTAGTCCCTTGTTTGTTTCTTTCAGGGCATTTATTACCAATTGTCATTATTTTGTTCATATTTTGTTATTTGTTTTTAACTTTCTCCCCAAATAGACTATAAGTTCCAAGAAAGATTTTTTTTTTTCACCACCCTATCCCTAGAATCTAACTTAGTAGACATTTGTTAAATATTTGTTGACAGTGAAGGCTAAATTTCACTCTCCTGTTTCTTCTGTTTTCTCTTGGTGATATTTATACCATTCAAATGTGTACTGAGGGCATAAGTACCATATGGACTGTGTCCTGAGTGGGCACAGGAGTGCAGAGATGTGCATACAGTCATGTGTCATTTAACAACAGTAATATATTCTGAGAAATGCATCCTTAGGCAATTTTGTCATGGTACAAACATCATAGAATGTGTTTACACAAACCTAGACAGTATAGTCTACCACACACCGAGGCCATATGCAATAGCCTATTGCTCCTAGGCTATAGCTTGATTCATGTGAGTGTACTGAATACTATAGGCAATTGAAACACAGCAGTAAGTATTTGTGTATGTAAACATAGAAAAGGTCCAGTGAAAATACATTATAATCTTATGGGATCACTGTGGTATATGCAATCTGTTATTGACTGAAACATTACACAGTGCATGACTATGCATGAGTTTTGGATTAAATGAAGGCTCAAAAAGACAGACAGAAAAGCAGATAAACAAGAATGCAGTGCACAGAGAGAAGAGGTCCATCTTGGTCAGGATGAGTTAAGGAAGGTTTTACAGAGAAGAAAATATTGAAGCTGGACCTTGAAAGCACCATAGGTAACCGCAAGGTGGAAAACAGAGGAGGAATCACACAGGCACAACAGGATGAGCTATGCTTGGAGCTTGATGGTTGGAACACGAGATGAGCGTAGAAGCTTGTTGGGAAGTGAAGTAGAACAGATGGGAAAAAAATAATTTGCCTGCTATTTTAATAAAGACTCTGGGTTTTAATTTTTGTGGATAAAGTGTATTTGAAGAAGTTTATGTATGTAGGGAGTTGTGATTAGTTTTCACAATTAGAAAGTCATTGCAATTACCCAGACAAGAAACAGTAAGGGCCTGAACTAAGGCAATGGACAGACATGAACGATTTTAGCATATTTTTAGGAATAAACACCCATATAATTTTGCAGCTCAATATCTTAAGGTTCAGTTGCAGAGAACAAAATCTATTCTGGCCAGATTAAGCAGAAAGAATGTTTTTTTAACAGAGTATACATGGTTAAAAGAATGTTTGGAAGAGCTAAAGAATCAGATACTGGACTGAATTTCTAGAAATAATTCCCAATGTTACACAACAGAACTCGGCTGCCAAGGGAGTCGCTTCTCTTGTTGTGAGCATAATAACCAATTGATCAATTGGGAAGTTGCTGGAACAACCAAGTTGTCTGTTGTAAGATACACCAGCAAAGTGGATGTCTTGTTGTCTACTTTTCTCCTTTCTAAGCTCAGTTCTGAACCAAGCCTCACATAAATATGTCTGGTTAGTGGAACATAAATCACAATCAGATCTAGCTTCAAAGGCATCTAGAAAACATCACTGCTTAGTTTGCAGGTATTTTTGAGTACAAGAAGACACAGTAGAAACAGATTGGAATAGATACTAAGCAAGCAAATATCCACTATTATATCCACTATAGAGGCAGTTAAATGTAGGGGGTAAGAGTGAAGGTTTAAGGATGATTTTCTGGCTCAGTTTAGGTGACTGGGATACCAATAACTAAACAAGGAAAGAGAGGAAGGAGAAATGCAGCTTTGGCTTTGGTTTCAGATATGCTTAGTTTAAGATGCCAGCAGGTCACACAGGTGGAGATTCTCAGCAGGCAGTTGGATAGACATTTAGCAGAAATCAAAAATTTGGAGATCTTTTCATAGACAACAGATAGAATTAGGGAATAAACTAGATAATCCAAATAGATCATCATAGTAAAACGAAAGAGGGTCAATGATGATACCCAAAGAACACCAATGTTGGATCATAGTGTTAAGGAGGAGTCCACAGCATAGATTTTAGAATGATGTAATGGGGGAGAAATCAGTGCTATTTGCTCTTCTGACACCAGGTATGAGAAAATGTCAGAAACAATGTCAAATGCTGCAAAGATGTCACATAAGGGTTGGAAAAATGTCACTAGAAGATTACAATAATAAAGATGGTTGTAATCAATTTGAGAAAGAACTCTGTTGGTCAAATGGTAGGTAGAGAAATCATTCAGTGAATTGTGGGGCAATTTGACAGTGAAGAAGTGGAGATAAGCGCTAAAGAAGCCAAATTTAAGGAGTTTGACTATGAAAGGCATGGGAGCAATAAGGCTGAAGATGAGAAAACTGAGGAATGGAATTTCTTTTCTTTTTTTCTTTTTCTTTTTTTTTTTTTTTTGAGATGAAGTCTCGCTCTGTTGCCCAAGTTGGAGTGCAGTGGTGTGAACTCGGCTCACTGCAACCTCCACCTCTTGGGTTCAAGTGATTCTCCTGCCTCAGCCTCCCAAGTTGCTGGGATTACAGATGCATGCTTCCAAGCCTGGCTAATTTTTGTATTATTATTAATTTTGTAGAGATGGGGTTTCACCATGTTGGCCAGGCTGGTCTGAACTCCTAATCTCAGGTGATCCACATGCCTTGGCCTTCCAAAGTGCTGGGATGATAGGCACGAGCCACCATGCCCAGCCAGATAATAATTTTTAAGATGAGAGAAATTTAAGCAGGTTTGCAGGCTAAAAAGAAGAATCCAAAAGAGAAGGGAACATTGAGGATGCAGAACAGAAGGGACTCTATGGAGCAAAATTCTAGAAGAGACAGGAGGAGACAGTGTAGTATACAGAAGAGTATAAAGATGTCCATGTCCTAATCCCCAGAACCTAAGAACATGTTACCTTTCATGGTACAGGGGACTTTGCAGGTGTGATTAAGTTAAGCATTTTGCCATGAAGAGATTTTCCTGGGTTAGCTGGACTGGCCCAATGTAATCACAATCTTATAAAATAAAAGAAAAAAATGAAGCCCCCAGAAGGAACTAGCCCTGCCAACACCTTGACTTCAGCCAAGGCAAACTGATTTTGGACTTCTACCTCCAAAATGGTTAGAGAATAAATTTGTATTGTTTTAGGGCCCCCAATTTGTGGTAATTTATTACAGCAACAATAAGAAACTAACGTAGGCAGGAATCAATGAATCAAAAACAAATGTAGGCATCAGCTCTAAGAAGGTGGGAGAAAAAGTATCCTTCACAGAGAAAGGAAGAAAGAAAGTAAGCATAGGATGGAATGAGGATATCTTTATAGGTACAGAGCACTTGTGTATGGGTGTGTGTTCTACAAGAAGCAGAGCAAGGTTGGAGGCAGGAAAGATGAGTTTCCTGAAGGACGTTGGGGATACGTAATAATGATTTCTCTATTTTCTCAATAAGATAGTAAGTAAGGCTATCAGGCTATTTTCTGAAAGTAAAAGAACAGTATGCAATTGCAATATTAATAGAGTTCTGCAAGTCATACCTTGTCATTAACTATTGGGTAAAAGGTTTTTTGTTGTTGTTTGTTTTTTGTTTTGTTTTGTTTTGGGACAGACTCTCTCTCTGTCACCCAGGCTGGAGTGCGGTGGTGCGATCTTGGCTCACTGCAACCTCTGCCTCCCAGGTTCAAATGATGCATAGTATGGCAGCAATTAAGATGGAAATAATGAGGAAAAGGAATACTCATCAATGGAGATTAGAAAGAGACAAGGTAGGAATATTTTAAGGAAGTATTTGAGGTAATAGATGAATATTAAAATAAATAATAATACCTCTAATCCTCTACATTTGACCAGTTCTCTTTGGCAGTTCTCAGTAGCTGCAGAAAAGGTAATTATATGATTGAGGTAGTATTTAAGGCATGTTAATGGAAGATGGTGAATGATCTGGAGATTTGGTGTGCTGGTAAAATAGTTGAGTGATGTACAATGGAGTATAGCCTAGTTAAAAAGAAATTGATTAAGAGAGGACTGATAGAGAAAAAGAAGGGTCATGGGAAATGAAGTTTCAATAAAATAGGGAGTAGTTGTGTACCAATCATACAAGACTGAAATAGGTGGATATGAAGGTATGAAGGATGTTGTGAGATTAGTCAGGGTAATCCAAGAAAGAGCATTGAGTTATGTGGAAGACATAGGTGGGGCTTACTCAACAGTCAGACTTCTCATCTGATCTTTTTTTTAAATTTTCATTTCTAGCAGAGATTCAATTTTGCTCAGGTGCCCTTTTCTTTGTTCAGGTAATCAACAAGGTTGATTCCCTCCTCAGCCCTAGGGGTCAAATCATGATTGGCTAAGCCAGTGGTCTCAAATTTTAGTGTACATTGGAATCACTTAGAGGGTTTCTTGAAACACAAATTGCTGGGCTCCCTCCTGGCATTTCTCACTCACTTGGTCTTGAATGAGGCTTAAGAATTTGCAGTTTTAACAAGTTTCTAGGTGATGCTAATGTTGCTAGTCTAGAAGTGGCACTTTGAGAATGACTGGTGTAAGCCAACCATGGTGATCTAATCCCCCTTGTTTAGGCATGGCCATGTGACTAAACCCCAGCCAATGATAACCTAGGGGAAGTCTCCTGTAGAGGTTCCCAGACATGTTTTCCATCTAATATATGGAGCCATATGAAAGGAAAGAAGTCCTCTTCTTCAGTGAACATGTCTACTTATGAGGTCCCTAGAAGAGCTCCAGCCATTGTAGCCATGAGGACAGGCATTGCCAAAACCCTGAGGATGATGCATACATACTTAGACGGTTTTTATCCTCATATTTAACAACTTCTTTGAGCTACTGAACTGACCCACTCTGGAACCACACTTCCTCTGGGCTTGTACTATGTGAGATAATAGATCATCACTGCTTAACCTCCTTTTAGTTGGATTATCTGTTTCATGGAGCTGAGCGTATTTCATTGATACAGATTTAATTTTATTTCCCAGTAAGCAAATAATTCAAAGGACTAGAGTATCCATTGGCTGATAATGATGTGGGAGAAAATTTGTTGCCAGAGAGAATAATAATCTTTTAAATATGTAATCTGGAGGTATTTATTAAAGTTAAAATACATAAATATTTTAGTGTAAAAATCTTTCTTCCTGAAATGTATCTTATGGAAATAAAAGTACCCATATAAAAAAAATACATAATTAAGAGTATTTATTGTAATTTTTGTCTCATCTAAAATAAAAAGAGATAACTTATATACGTCAATAGGGGAATACTGAATCAATTGTGATACATTTACTCTACGAGACAGTATGCAACTGTTTTTTAAAACTATTTAGATTTATATCTATTGACCTGAAGAGATACCTCTAATATGCTACTAATTTGCAGAGGTGTATATAGTATAATTTGATAAAAATAATAAATATCAAATATATATTTGTTTAAAATGCAAAAATTAGCCGGGCATGGTGGCATGTGCCTGTAATCCCAGCTACTGGAGAGGCTGAGGCACGAGAATTGTTTGAACCCAGGAGGCAGAGGTTGCAGTGAGCCAAGATCGCACCACTGCACTCCAACCTGGGTGACGGAGAGACAGTCTGTCTCAAAAACAAAAACAAACAAAAAAACATAAACCTCTTACCCAATACTTAATGACAAGGTACAACTTGCAGAACTCTTATTAATGTTGCAAATACATAAAAATTGATGCTGCATATGGACAAGGAGTAGATGATATCAAGGGAAAATTGAAGCATTCATTAAATTAGATAATGTAGTATGGGAAATTTTTATTTTTGATTTCAATTATGTTCATTGGTTGTATTAAGGTGACATTAAACATGTGGGATGTTGAAATTTAAAAGTGCGATTGGCAAGGCTGAAGGAATAACAACTGGTATGGACTGGGAAAATAAAGTGAGAGGGAAAGTGAGGAGATCAAAGACCTTTACATCTTTTGCCCAGAAGTCACCAAAGAAAATTCCTCCTGGTGATAACCTGAGCCAGAGTCCTCAATAAAGGAGGGAGAGTTTCTGGGAAAGTGATGGATGACAGAGAAGAGAAAAGAAAAATGACATGAACCTAAAACAGAAAGAATTTGGCAAGAAGCTGTGAGACTTCCATTACGGCAACATGGTAGATGGGCATTTTTTAAAAATGGCCAAGAATACTCTTGCTTCTCCTTCCTCTCTTTCCCCAATCTCTGATTTCAATAACTGAGTGGAGTTTAGGCTCCACTGGGCTGCTCTTTCTGTAGACTCCAACAGGCCAAGTTCTATCACTGTACCTCTGCCTGAGTTGCTCCCCAAATCCTATAACCCTGTTTCTTCTTTTGGGCCCACACTCATCCCTAGGGGTCAACTGGAAGTACTTTTGTCTTCACGACTTCCTTGCAGTTCTGACTCCAAGAAGTGTGCTCCATGTATGAATGCCTAACACAACTTGGCACTTCATCACAGACGGTCATTTATTCCTCCTCAGTAGCTCTCTATCTGTAAAACTTGTTTCATAAGAGTGGTGCCAAAAAGTCATCATTCTCTCCAAGCCTTTTGCTCTATCAAGTCCTCATCTTTTTTTCCTCTTTCATTTCACAGAGAAAATAAGATATCAGCTGGAAAATCCCTCACATTTCTCTCTCTCTTCCGAGTCCTTCATGTTGGCTCATCAAGGAGGAGGTGTCCCTCCACGTGTCAAAGGCAGGCTCTACTGGCACCTGGATTCTCTTCTGTTATTCTCTGAGCTTCTTGATGTTCCAGCACTATCCTAGTTGCTGACTAGACAGTGATGAATCACACAAATGCAGCCCCTGTCCTCACAGAGTTTAGAATCTGATGGAGAGCAGGCATTTGTAATTATAAATAGGATGGGTGTTACATCATGCGGGATTCTCTCTCCTCCTGTCTTCTTGGAAACTGCTAATGATTATCTCCTGCTGTCTTCATTATCTCTAAACTCTTTTCTATAACATCTCCCAAATGAACATTTATATTTGGGGTCTCATCTTAAATGTAACAATTCCTTTACCCATATTTTTCTTCAAATACAGTTCGACATTTTCCTCCATTCCACAGCAAGACTTCTAGGAAGAGTTGCTTATGATCACTGTATTCTTTATCATACTTCTCCTTGACACTCAGCTTCGGAAACACTCCCCTGCTGCCACCACCACATCCCAGAACCTCTCTTACCAAAAACGATGACTTTGACTTTGGTGAACTCGATGCACATCTTTCAGCTCTTGTTTGACCTCTTGGCAACGTTTAATGTTGTTATCACTGCCTGCTTTTCCAAACCATCTTTGTTTGGCTTCAGATACTCCACAATTTCCCCAAATCCTCTCACCACTTTTCCTCTCTGTTTTCATCTGCCTTTCAGGTTCATCTTCCACCATTAGACATTTAAGGTTCCAAGTCTCCGTGCTTTCACTTGATATTTTTTACCTAGGCAATCTCATCCATTTGTAACCCCTAGGTTAACACGTCCAGATGATGATTCTGTTAGTGTAGGCAGCTTAGGCATGAGCAGGGCAGGAGAGGCCCCTCCTCAACCAGGAATGTCAGGAGGCCATCAGGTGATGGTCAGGCGGTTGTTAAGCTGCCTCTCTAAAATAATAATTCATTGCAGCTGACGCCAGAAAAGGCATTCTCCCAATAGGTGGAAAACCTGAAACTGGTGATCAGCTTCCTGAGGAGATCTCAGGAGTTGGGCAAATGGGCTTGAGCATGTGCACTAAGGGGCAAAATGGAGGATGACCTTCCTCTAGGAGCACTGGACGGGTAAGGGGAAAATGAGCATGTGCACAACTTTAGTAAACACACCATGCCCATGCTCCCCTCCAAATGCTGGCAGGCCACTGTGCATGCAGACAACCCACCCTAAGGGAAGAAATGGGGAGAAGAGACGCAAGACCCCAGAAGCGTGCCAGTGAATAAAACTTCAAGCCACAGGTCAAACAGTGCACTTTACTTCCTTTCATTCCTGTTCTAAAGCTTTTTAATAAACTTTCATTCCTGCTCTAAAACTTGCCTCAGTCCCTCACTTGGCCTTATGCCCCTTGGTCAAATTCTTTCTTCTGAGGAGGCAAGAATTAAGGCTACTGCAGACCCGTACAGATTCGCTGCCTGTAACATTTCCACGTTTGTATTTCCAGTTCAGATTCCCTCTTGGAATTTCAGACTAGTAAATCCAACAGCCCTTGTGCAATTCCCTCTGGGAATGTTTCTTAGAATCCTGGACAAGCTTAGGGCCCCTTATAATGTGCTCCCATATCACCTCGTATTTCACACTATTCTTTTTTTTTTTTTTACTACTTTGTTGTGACTTTATTATCTGTATTCATCCCTGGAGTATATTCTGTGAAGGCAGGAACCCCAGACAATGTCTGTCTTATTCATCACTGTATCTGCAGTATCCAGCAAAGTGCTTGGTATGTAATGTTAAGTTTAGCCTACAGCTAGCTGCCTCCTTACATATTTTTTGTTTTTGTTTTTGTTTGTTTTTGTTTTTTTGAGGCGGAGTCTCACTCTGTCACCCAGGCTGGAGTGCAGTGGCCGGATCGCAGCTCACTGCAAGCTCTGCCTTCCAGGTTTACGCCATTCTCTTGCCTCAGCCTCCCGAGTAGCTGGGACTACAGGCGCCCGCCACCTCGCCCGGCTAGTTTTTGTATTTTTTGGTAGAGACGGGGTTCCACCAGGTTAGCCAGAATGGTCTCGATCTCCTGACCTCGTGATCCATCCGTCTTGGCCTCCCAAAGTGCTGGGATTACAGGCTTGAGCCACCGCGCCCGGCCTGCCTCCTTACATATTTTAAGTTCATGGTTTCTGCATACAAAGTGAACTGTGACCTAACTGGATTGGTAAATTGACTGCAACCTGCTCTTGCACCAATCACTGAGTTTTGGCCAATCACAGGAAGTCAACTGTTCAAACGGTATTCAAATAAGGCAAATGATGAGCTGCAACCAATCCAACAGTCCAACTGTTTCTGTACCTCACTTCTGTTTTCTGTACCTCACTTTCCTTTTTCTGTCCATAAATCCTCTCTGACCCATGGCAGTGCAGAGTTTCTCAGAATCTATTCTGGTTCACAAGGAGTCGGTGGCAGGGGTGTGTGTGAGAGGGGAGCTGCTGGATTCTCAAATCGTTCTTTGCTCAGTTAACCTCTTTTAAATTTAATTTATCTAAAGTTTTTCTTGTCACAGTAATTACTACTGATTGAAAACCTGGGTTGACAAGTTTAACAATTCAATTTAAGCCATTGTTAGAGTTATCTGATTTGTTTTAAAGAGCATCAATATTAGCATTTTATCTGTTGCAGTATCATAGTCTTTTAATGACTGATACCTTTGTCAAATCTCATAAAAACAAATTACTAGAAAAATTAAGCAAACAATAACAAAAAAGACATACGAAATGCATGTCCACATTTTTCATTCCTAGATTCAACAGGCTTGATATTATGAAAGGTTTCTAAATGTTCACTCTCAATTTCTGTAATTCTGTTGGTGCTGAACAGTGACAAAGAGTTCACAGACCAGCACTGGACAGCAGATCCTACTTCAAGTAGCAATGGACTCAATGACAGAGGTAGTCACACCTCTTAGCTTTTTTGCCTTTTTCCTACTTGTTTTATTTGCTGAATAACTCCCTCTTATAATTGTAAGGAAAGAAAAATAATTTTCTCTCTATCCTGAACAGTTCTTAATCAGGATGAACCCCTGTAACAAAAGACAGAGTAACAAAGAAAACAGAGTAACAGAGAAAAAAAAACAGAAGTTTATTAGCATGTACACCTCATATATACATGGGAAACACCCTGAGAAATGAGTAAATTATTAAAAGGTGGCTTTGAAACAAGACTTTACTAGCCTCATCTGCTGACAAAAAGGAAGAGGGATGTGGGTGAAGGCCCAGCAGATCATAGTAAGAAATGATAAGATGTGTTATATAAATTTAAGTCAGTGCCTTTTCCATTGATGAGTCTCTACTAATTGTTGTCATCCTTTGCTTCATGGTACAGAGGGGGAGGCATCTTTACAAATGGAGATTTCCTTCATAGAAATAAATTTCCCTTATAAAAGAATAAAAGAGTAACTTGTCCAGTTAGCCCTTCCTACCGCTGGGTTCCACATCTGTGGATTCAACCAACTCTGGTTTGAAAATATTTGAGAATAAAACACGCATCCGTACCAGACATGTACAGATTTTTTTCTATTCATTACTCCCTATGCAATACAGTATAACAACATAGTTATTTAGACAGCATTTACATTATATTAGATATTATAAGAAGTCTAGAGATGATTTAAAGTATATGGGAGGATGTGCATAGGTTAAATGAATATATTATGCTATTTTATATCAGGGACTTGAGTATCCAGGATTTTGCCGTCCATGGGGGTCCTGGAATCAATCCCCCACAGATACTGAGGGACAACTGTACTCTGATTTCAGAGTGTCTCCCATGTCTGCAGTTTCTCAAAATAATCCTTGTGCCGAAAAGGCACATTTTGAGATGGCTTGCTCTCGTCTCCTACATAGTTAATCCCTAAAGTGGCAGTGGAGGGTACAGATGTCAAGCAGGTGCTCTGAGATGGTGGGGAACATCAGTGTGCATGTGTGCCATAGGGGACCTGCCAGGCTGCTTGTGCTATGTGACTATTGTAGTCCTGATAGAGTTGCCACAGACTCAGGGCCCACTGTCGTGCAGCCTTATCCTTGGCACTGAGTGCTTTAAAAACCAAAGGACTTCCTGAAAAACTCTTATCTTTTCATAGCTTATCACTACTGTCTCCAGAATCCTTCAAATAGTACAATTTTTATGACCTTTAGAAAATGCTTGCACTGTTTCTAATAAACACGGGAACTGAAACTTCTTATGGAATTGCCAACGGTTTTATTTTTTTCAAATGTTCTACAACCAAATATCTATGGATACAAAAAGTTCAACATGACAAGACCTACTGTTTTCCCACATAATTTTGCATGGTAAGACTATGGGGAAGTTTCAACCTCTTCCCTTTTGTCAGTTTTGGAGTATTTCTTTGTTTAATATTTGAACAACCAAAAAATGCCCAGTCACACACCAGAACCTCATTTTATCTCAAGCAGAAGCTGCTGAACAGAAAGCTCAGCTTTTAAAAGTCTTGTTAGGGTTGCCAGATTTAATAAATATAAATACGGGATACCTAGTAAAATTTGAATGTGAGATAAACAACAAAACATTTAGTATGGACATGGACATGATGCGCCTATCCTTTGTGTAGAATACACTTATACTAAAACTTTATTCTTAATTTTCAGTCAAATTTAACTCAATGTCTTGTATTTTACCTGGTAATGCTGTTTTATGTAAATTATTTTGTTTAGATGGGAAGATTTCCCTATGTTACTACTGTGTGCTGTTTTGAGGTTTGGGGGATTTTTTTTCACTATTTGAGCACACTTTTTAAAAGGCTCTCTGCCAGTCCCAGCTCATTATCAATGACACCATTAGCATCACCATAGCTTTAAATTATGTTAAAACAGGATTAGAACTACTGACAAATTGTAAAAGCAAGAGTCTCCCAAGGAAGTAAGGATCAAATTATGATCAAGAAAGGAAAGGAAGGAAATGCCAGCCTCAGTCTGTAGATAATGCTCAGCATAGTGAATGCTCTGTGATGGAGTCAGACACAAAATACCCTTGGGAGGCTGATGGGCACTCAGTCTCACATTTCGCAGATGGAGAAACTTGAACACAAAGGGAGTTAGTGCCTTTTTCAGCAGGGCAGGAAGCAGGTGTGTAAAGGAATGGGAGAAGAGAAAAAAAATCTTCTAAAACGCAGTCTTACCTACCAAAGCATGAAGAAGGCAGACATCACAAATATGTGGATATTTTTATTAAAATATTCTTCTTCTATCTGGGCATGGTGGCATGCTCCTGTATTCCCAGTTACTTGGGGGGCTTAGGAGAATCACTTGAGGCCACAAATTTGGGGCTACAGTGCACCATGATCGCACCTGTGAATAGTGACTGCATTCCAGCTTGGGCAACATAGCAAGACCATATCTCAAAAAAATTTTAAATAGTTTTCTCCTAGACAGTGAGAAAGTTTTACCTCTACAGTTACCACCCTTTATAAGCGCAAATCATGGAATCAACACATTCTAAAATTTGAAAGGTATTAGAGAACATTTATTCCAATCTCTTCATTATATTGATGGAGGAACTGTGAGGCCAAGAGGTTATGTGGCTTTACTGAGTTTTATAACTTGTAGAAATCCACCTGAGTCCAGGACTAAGGATTTCTACAACTCAGTGTTTTCAGTCCAGCTTCTTTTAAATTAACAATTGATCCATAAGATATAGAAAAAAACAAGGGTCAGTCTCCTCAACCAAGGAAAGTGACTCAAATGGTTTGGTTTGGGAAATATTGGGATCTTAAAATGTCCCTCTCTTTTCATAATCTTAGGAACTGCCATAAATAAGAATAGAGTCTGATCTTTTTGTTAAAAAATAAATTACAAAAAAAAATTATAACACACATATATGTAAAACAAGCATATGTCAAAATATGTATTTACTCATTAATGAAGAAATGTGTAAGATGTTACAAATAATTTAAATGGTGTACAGAGATAAAATGTTACATTGTCTATCTGAACGCTATGGACTGAACTCTGTCCTACCCTTTCCCTCAAATTTATTTGTTGAAGCACTACCCTGACCCTCATCCCCATGCAATTGTAATGGAGATAGGGTAGTGGTTTAAGGAGGTGATTAAGGTTAAATGAGGTCATAAGGGTAGAGCCCTGATTTGATAGAATCAGTGTACTTTATAGAAAGGAAGAGACATTAGAGATGTCTCTCTCTGTCTCTCTAGCATGTGAAACCACAGTGGGAAGGTGGCCGTCTACAAGCCAGAAAGAGAGTCCTCACCAGAACCCAATTGTGCTGGCACCATAATCTCAGACTTCTAGTTCCAGAATTGTGAGAAAATTAATTTCTGCTGTTAAAGGCATCTAGTTTATGGTATGTTTTTATGGAAACTCAAGTTGATTAATACACTGAGAAAATCCATTTGCATTGCCTTAAACAAGAATCACTTGGATAGCTATGGGCAGGAAACATTTGCAGTTTTGTACAAGTTAATTTGTCTCTCTACAGAGTTGTAAAAGGCTAGTCAAAGACAGACAAAGGGACACACCCCTATAGAATCGGATAATCCTCATAGCCGATAGTGTCTGGCACACTGGAATGCTGGAAGGGACTATGCTAAGATACTGTTGTATAAGGGGCTGATTCCTGTCACCCCTCAGGGCAGTGGGGTGAAATTTGAAGTTCCTGAGCTCTCTGGCTCCTCCAGTTATGCTAGTGTGCTATACAAGTATGATCATTTCTACACACATCACAATGTGAAAAAGACTGAAAAGTACTGCCTTAAACAATGAACACCTGTATTACTTTACCCAACAAGAACTATGGAATAAAGCAAGCAGTCCAGGGGTGGTTCAGTCCCTCCATGATGTCACCAAAAGTCCACATTCTTTCCATCTTTGCCCTCTGTGATCCTAAGCACGTCTTAGCCACCCTCATGGTGGTTGTTACAGTTCCAAATACCACACCCTCACAAGACTATGTGTGAAAGCAGAAGAGCAAGTTGCTTCTCTTCCTTGTTTAAATATGGGAGAGAAACGTTTTCCAGAAAGACCCTAGAGGGTATCTGCTTATGTGTCATTGACTAGGTTTGCTTTCCAAGTGAATGAATTCTCATGATTGAGAAGTTAAATTAAACAACATTTCTTCTTGGGGAAGGGAAGAAGCTACATTTTCTGAGAAGGGCAGGAGCCATTTCCCACAAGGAACAGGTGATTGGGCATGGGATGTCTGTTGCACAAGCCATTAGTGTCTTGTCACTAATTTGTTATGTGACTTTGGTTGAGATATTTTACTTTTCTAGTTATTAGTTTTGTTGGTAACAAAGCAATGGGGTAAAGCAACAGCAGGAGTATTTAACTCATGTCTACATAGGCCCATGACTGTGCTTCAGTAATTCTGTGAATCCCTAATTTATATGCAAAATTTTCTGCATGTGTATTTTTCAGAAAAGAATGCCAGTAATTTTCATCAAAATGTCAAGGAGTCTATAAAAATGGGTAATAACCACGGGCCTCAATGATTTTTATAGCTCAGGCAGCTCTCATATTTTAAGGTTCATAGAATGAGTGAAGAATTTAGAAATTAGAAATTAAGTTTTGAAGAATCCCTCTCACTGGGTTAACTTGTGAATAGTGGCCAGTTTGTGCCTGGGATCTATCTGTCCTTGCCTGAAATAGGTAATACTAACCCCAGAACCAACAAGGAGCTCTTAGCAATGGTCTAATGATCTCACTTTCTCAGTTTAGGTGAAATCCAAGGATGTTAAGTGATTTACCCAAGACTCACATCCAGTGCATGGCAGCTCAACTCCTAGAACCCAGGTGTTCCAACCGTTTAATCTTTTACCTAAAAATGCCAAATGGTTGGAATTTCTCAATCTCTCTTCTCTCTCTCTCTCTCTTTCTCTTTTTAGATCAAATAATGATAGTTAACTTAAAAAATTCATTATCAAGTTCAAAGTCTAAGTCTACTGTGATTACCCTAAATCCTAAATTCTCCACAGTTGAGCTACACAACATGGGATGGATCACTGACATTTTAGTTGCTACCATAATAATAGTAGCAACAGCAATAATAAAAGTAGTTATTGATCTTGACTTCAAGATATTGCAGTGATGACAGGATATTCATCATTCTTTGGCACAAAATTAAAGACTTGATAGAGAAGGCCTAATGCAGAAAAATCTGGAAATCAATCATCTATCCTTACCAGCATACCTGGTCTGCAATATACAGTAGTCTTAGGTGACATTCCTCATCCCTTTGCCATCAGCTTCCCCTAGTTTTAAAGAAAGGAGGCATGAAGAAATTTGCATGAAAATAATGAGAAGGTGGAAGAAGAAAAGGTAAAAGGGATACTTAAGAGTTCTTTAAATTCACTATAGCAGAGAAATACAAATTCTATTTCTAAAAAGATCTGGCCACCCTCTTGCATGCTTTTCCCATTTTTATCATTTAGGATATTTGCAGTGGTGAGTAATAGAAATCCCAACCAAAATGTCTTAAAAATAAAGAGACAAGTTTATTGTCTCCAGACTTGAGTGAGGAAGCATGTAGCCCAAGAGACTCTTTAAAGACATTTTGTTATCATGAGGAAAGCTAGTGTGAGAACTAAGCTGATACAAGAAGCAGGGCAGAGCTGAGACGATGTCAGACAAATGAAGCTATTTTATTTTTTAAATTGACTTAGCTTGTGTTTTCTGTACATAGAATCCAAAATAGCCAAATGATGCATCATTTAAAGAGCTGGTTCTTCAAGTCACACAGAGCTTAAAGGTAAAATAAATGAATAAAGAGCTGGTCCTACATCACTAGAAGAAAATCATGGAAAGGTATCTGGGTTGGGACATGAGAAAGACATAAAGTCACTTGTTCCAAAAATTGATAAGTCAAGGAAATAAATTAAAACTATATAGTTGATAGCAGAGCACACTTTAGAGCACTGGATTTTTAAGAACTCCTTTAAAATGTCACTAGCATAATCTGTAAAGCAAACCTAAGTATATTTACATGAGATATCTCAGATTTCTCTCTGATTTTCTAGTCTAAAATATTCTACTCACTGAAATGACCAGGAGTGCATTCTCATATCTATAATACATAGAGTGTTGTTCAGAACTGTAAACTTTTTTTTTGAAACCTGAAATAAGCAAAAAATTTCCTCATCAGAATTTTGTCCTAAACATGAACCCAATCTGGGCATGTGTTCATCATTTATAAACCACAAAGGAGAAGTCTGGGCCAAGTTTCAGGTGAAACTTCTTTTTTCCCACTGGTTTCAAGTCAGGCAAAATTTAATGTCTCAAGTCCATTAAAAGTGGAAGTTATTGATGTCAACTGACAGAAATTCAGATATAAGATTTTCTAACCCTGCAGTCTAAGAACTGAGTGTCAGAGAAAGAGCTGCCTTATTCAGATCATGCCATTTGGCAGCCATGGTTCTCTGAATGGGTGTTGCTTAGTTTCTGTTTGGAAACTAGACTTTGAAGTAACCAATTGAAGCAGGCAACTCATCCAAAGCTAAGAAAGTTTAAGGCAAAAGGATATGAAGATCAATTTATCAAAGGAAACCTTCAGGGTAATCATTTTAGGTGTTTTAAACATAGTCATTATTCACAACATGTATAGACTTCTTATTTGGTATACCGAGGAATAAAAATTGCCTAGGTCTCTTATTTGGCTTATTGGGATCCTACATACTCTCAAGTGTAATAAAGAAATCTTGAATAATAATTTTCCAGAAGTTCATCTAGGTTTTTGAAGCTTCTGAATTGAAATTTTTCATTAACAAGATTCATAGTCCTAAAAGGACCAAGTTCCACGCAGATCTGCAGAACAAGAGGCAAACACTTTTATCTTTGATTGTACATTCTAAAGGGTGGAGGGTTTAAAAGGAGGAGGCTGTGCCACAGATGAAGGGTTGTGATTCCTCACCCAGGGGAGCACTGTGTCTTCTCTGCTCCAAAAGAGTGAGTTGAGCTGAGAAATATGTGCCTACCCTGGGCCAATTAACGAATATGTGAGAATGATGTATGTCTAAGAAACTGCAGACATCTACATAAATGTTGTGTGGTCAAGAGCAAATTTCTTTCAAGCCTGTGGTTCTCAAAATTACAGTCCATGAGAAACCTATGGAGACCGTGTTTACACTATCAGCCCCTCTGGAAGCACCTCCAGAGTCTAATTCAGTAGGTATGGGACAGAGCCCAATAAACTACACTTTTGGTAGCTTTCCAAATGATTCTGATACCAGTGAGATGGGTCTTTTCCTTTGAGAAATACAGTTTTAGCCCGGACTGCTCTAGCCCAAGCCAAACTATGCAATAGGAAAAACTCTACTAATTGGCATCATCCTATCTTGAATTCTGATATGCTTAGCACTCCCCTTCTATGAGTTTACTTTCCTAAGAATAGAGGCAGGCAAACCTAGGTTTAGGACCTGGCTCAACTGTGCAGTAACTGTGTGATCTAACTTAAACTGCTTACCATTCAATCATTCATTTATTCATTCAACAAATATGTATGAAGGCCCTGGACCTAACATGTTGAACAAACCCTTATATAGTTTACATGAAGGAGGCAAACAAACATATACAGAGAAAAAAAGATAGGTAAATTTCAGAGATCAGTGAGTTTATTTAAAAAATAAAACAGAATGAGATTGAGAATAATTCATGGGGCAGGGAGGGGCAAGCTACTCTTTTGGATGGACAGTCAAACTCTCTTAGGTCAGATGAGCAGAGGCTCAAACAATGTGAAGGAGCTAGCTATGCAAAGATCTAAAGGAAGGTCAAGAGGACAGCAAGCCCGAAATAAGCTTTATGAGCCACGGGACAGGAAGAAGACCAATAAAGCTGGAGCAGGACTGGCAAATAGGAGAATGGAAGAGAAAGATCAGGTCAGAGATTAAGATGAGCCAGATTACCTAGAGCTTTGGTAGCTTGATAAAGTGCATTGATTCTGTTCTAATTAGAATGGAGGGCCATGGGAGCATTTTAAGCAAGCCGCAATCTCTTGTTGTACAATGGTTAGAATACATGTAAGTACTTTACAGGGATGCATCACATTGTTTTGGTTCTTAGTAAGAGTTCAATAGACTGCAGCTATCGTTATCCTTTCCTGGATGAAGAAAATGCTGCCCATCTCAGCATTCTTTGCTCATCAGCACCATATTCCCCCACCAAGACATCTTACTTGTCCTGTATCTCATCATCTCAGGGTCAATTAAATAGACTGAGCAAGTTACTTCTGCTTCCATGTGTGGATTTGAGGCCCCCGGAGAATTAATACATAGTAAAGATGGCTTTCCAGATGCCTTATGACACCCCTGTTCTGTCTCAGAGTAGAAAGAACTTCAAGGATCATTGGTTTTACACTGAAGAAAACAATCCAAAGGTCTAATAATCCAAAGTTGAAAGTGTGAGTTAAGTATTTTGGATAGAACGGCAACTCATACACTTCTTACGGCTCCCAAAAGATCGCCTTAACCCCAGGTGTATTTGAGGCAATGGTGTCTGATATCCTTATTCTTCTAGCCTGAACCAACTTAATAGTGTCATGGTTTCATCTTTTATAAAATCTTATTAATGTTTCTAATACTATCTCATTTGTTATTTTAAATAAGAATAAAAAATAACTAGTCCAGAAGAGGCATTTGTGGTTCAAGTAATCTACCCTTGGCCTATAAATATGTATTAAGGACCTATCACCTGCCAAGCACTAAATTTATTTCATACAGTGACTTTCAAATTAAATCTTTCAAAATAGTCCATCATGTGAAACAGATGACATGAAGCACCTTTGGGGAAAGTAGAGCCTCAGTCCTCAACTAGGGCTTTTGGATTGGCCATTGCTCTCCAGGTGTATCCCTGAAGGGTCTGAAGGAATTTGAACACATTCAAAAACTAGTGTTCTGGGTGAAAAGACTCAATAGTCCTCAGATACTGATAGAAAATGGATTTAAAATGTTTGTGATAATGGCTCAAATGTTGATTCTTCATTCTTTGTTCTATAAAAGATATTTTTGATGTTATAGGTTATATGTCAAACCCTTTATGGTTTTATAATTTAATGTGCCTTTTTAGTCAAAGGTCCTATAATCTATACCATTCAAATAAATATCCTGAATCTTTTATCTCCAAGAAGCCCTATCCCCTTTGTTAAAAGATAAACTTAGGTACATTAAAATTTTAAAGAGTTAACTTGAACAGACAGCAGGGCATGAATTGGGCAGCATCAAACCACAAATGGTTTGGGTTTCACTGAGAGGGTGTAATGTAAAAACTGTTGTAAGATGTCCTCAGAAGAAAGACAAAGAAAATATCTGATTGGCTAAAGTAGAAAATCTTTAGTTAGAATTGGTTGGTAGTTTCTGACTGGTAAAGTTTAAGTTTCATTCTGCTATTTACCTTGAGTTGTCTCACTTTGCATATGTAGTAATCTGAGGCCCTGGAGCCATCTCAGCCTAAGAATCACTTGATTAGTCTGTATAACACTTTTCAATCAGTCATCACTTCTGCATCCCACCAATAGCATCTAGGACATAAAGAACCAAAAGTCTCACCAGGGGCAAGGTGCAAGACTCCCTCAGAAATGTGCATGAGAGGTAGTCAGCCAGCCAGTTCCTAGTATACCCCCAATGAAGTTGAGTTGATTTAAGCAGGAATTTGGAAAGGTGGAAAGTGCTGTGATTTATGAAAGTTTCACTTACCAATAATATGACCCAAGGCAGGTATCTTAATTTCTCAAGTTCACTGTTTTGTATTTTATAAGACAGAAAACAAACAATACCTTTCTTATCCAAGAATGATAATAGTCGATACTCAATAAAGGCCAGTTTCTCCTTTTCACTCTCATTCTCAATTGCGAAGCCCCATACTTCTCACCTGGAAGCCTGCAGGGATGGAAGAGAGATGAGACAGGGTTGTGCTACTATTTTTCAACTACGTATGCCTACTGTTTTCCCACGAATGCAGCTGCTGTTATGAAAAGAAAAAGCGAATTCATTACAAGTGTCAACCAGATTCAAAATAGCCGTTTTTGAAAAGCATACATATTATAAGATTTGTTTTCATTCATGTAAAAAGCCGCAAAACGAATGATATTAAGAGGTCCTTCAACTTCCAAAGACTGGGAACAGCACTGGGATTCATTAAGCTGGAAACAAAAGTGCAGCCGCCACGCTCTGCCCCTCAGTTGAAGTCATGTTGTCTCCAGAATCCCACCCAGCAGCTGCCTCTTCCCATCCCGCACTATTGGTTATCAGTGGGTAGATAAGGACAATAGCTTTGCTTTTCTTCACTTCATCTATGGTGTTTCCTGGCTTCCTGCCTCCTCCCCTTCAGTATCCAGGTCTCTCAGGGTCTTGGGAGTCGCCTGAGCAGGCGGGGATGTCTCAGGAGTGCAGCCGGGCAGGCGGGCCGCAGAGTCACAGGCTCTGTGGTGTCATTGGCCAGTAGACTGGAGGGAGACAGCTCCGTGGCTGCATCTGATTGCTAATGAGCTTTCTGGGGCCCCAGCTTTCTCATCAGCACCATTTGTTTTTACAGGCTGCCTGCCCTTTGTTGACTTGAGGCTTGTTTTCCCTGCCTTAGAGGCACTCGGAAGTTTTTCCTCGCTGGACCTGGCTGTCTCCTTTTCTTTCGAGACTTCGTGGGAGCTAAATTTAAACTTGATTAACAACATTTAGTCCAAGGAGGGTCAGGATACTATTTTCATGTTAAATGCTGTCCTTTATGTTCTTTTTGTTTTGTTTTAAGACATAATAGGCCCTCACAATGAGATCCCTTCTGATTTTGTTGCTATGGTGTGAGAGACAAAAAAATAGGATAAAACATTTGATTGGTTGACTCTGATCAGAGGTGGGAAAAGGGATTAATACCTCTTTTGTAAAACTCTATTGATAGCTCTATTTGTAAAACCTCACAAATACTTCTACTAATGATATTTTTACTCTTTCCTACTGAATAACTTCAACTGAATATTTAGTGCACAGCTTGGAGTCACTTGTTCAAGGCAACTTCCAGACTAGACTCCAGATCCCATTCTGCAACCACTAACTTTTCCTTTCTAGCATTTTCCAAGGTGTGATTAAACAATGAGACTGTAAGTTCCATTAGTGGAGGCACGACATCTCTTGTGCCCCACCAAAGGGACTGAACATATAAATGGACATATATAAATATATAAGTGGAATATATAAATGGGCAATGGCCAGATAACATATGAGAATAGAACTCTGACCTTCCACCTCTGCAGCAATAACTTCTCTAAGCCAAACTATAACCTCTGGCCTAGAATGATCCCCAGAACAGAATGGTATGCTCCCCAAACCAATCACATATATGCACCACTCCCAGAAAGCCCACCTCATGCTAGCATGAGGCTCCCCCATGCCAACAGCCTCTTATAAGAGCATACCTGAAGCCTTCCTTCTTCTTCACTAGAAAGATTTGCCAGTCCTCTCCCTGCTTTGAATATATACCAGATATGATAGTGGCTGACTTCCCAGCTATAACAAATGGAATAAATAGCCTCTGTTTGTTCTCATTTGGGTTGTCTTCATTTTCATAACATGTAATATCTTGTAATCAGGATAGTGTCTAGCATATAACAAGCCCTTAGGAAAGATTATCTGAATGAATAAATGAATAAATAAAGGACTACACATTAATCCATTCTGGATTCGAATTCCGTCTTCCTGAGGACCTGGCTTTTCACTTCACCTCTCTACCAGCAAGTTTGGACCAAATAATACTCTATGTTTCAAATATTCCCGGATCCTCATGTTTCAAGTAGCCTTCGTAAAACTTCTCTGCAACCATAGCACAGGATGCCCACCTAAATTTCCCTACGCATGCTTTACTTAAAGAGGAAATGTACTGAGTGTTTTCTATGATAATCCACTTCTTCTGAATGATTATCAGAAGGAAAAGACAAGCTTTTAAGAAAATCAGCTTGTTCCCCCTGAATTATGACTTGGTGAGCCGTGATACACACAAAGTAAATGGAAAGATGATTTTTGTTGCTTATTTATTTGCTAAAGATTCTGAGGGAGAATCATGCTTTCTTACTGGAAAAATATGTTAAACTCTCTGTACCCCTTCTGCCTTCCCTACACTTACTCACTTGGCTAGGAGGCTCCCTCCTGTACTCTAACAATGCAAACCTTTCATCTTCAAGGCCTACATCACCTTCCACATTCTACATTCACTCTTCCTCAACTTTTCTTGTTTCTGATAATCTTCTGTCTAAACTCCTATAAGATATCACTTACAGTGCACATATAGTTTTTTCCTACTGGATTATAAATTATTGAGGGAGGAAATTTGTATCTTCCTATATTTCACATGATGACATGACAAAGCATAAAGAGTATCATTGAATGAGAAAATACGGTGTACCAGTTGGTTTCATTTCTGTTAGGTTACTGATTTTCTGCTACCCGTGGATAATGGTTATAGACTCCATTTTAAAGAAGGAAAGACTGAGTTTCAGAGAGGTTGAGTAAGTTCTCCAAAGTCACAAGGGCAGCAGTATTGGGTCTCAAAGCCACTTCTCCTGATTTCTGGTCAAGTTCTCTTTGGATGTCACTACACCTTCCTCCACACCGTAATGATTAAATCTGTTGCTATGTCCCCATTGACAAATTCAGCTCAAATACCTAAAACAATAACAAATACAGACTGGAGGACAAAGTTTCAAAGTTTCAAGTTATATTTTCAAATTAATTTGAAGTTGTAAGTCACAGCATGGGTTCTTTTTTAATTTTCCGAGAGCTTTGAACTCAGGCCTATGTCCTTTTTGCATAGAAACAATAATCTTTGTCTTTATGTACTGAGTAATTTAGATACTTTTAAACTTTTTTGTAGCTATTAGGCTAAAACCTAAAAACCAAAATAGTCAAATGAAAAGCAATTTGATTACAGTGGACATTCAGTTCAAAGTGAATCTATGAGATACCATGAGACCTTATCATTTCTTAAGTTTTTTTCTTCCGTGACCTCCATAACAGAGATGTGAAGGTAAGCTAGTGAGAAAATCTAAGAGGAGAACAGATTGGAAGTAGCACACCATCCAGCACAGTAGTTACTGTTAAAAGCATATTTATGAGGCTCAAGTGAGGAATTAGAATAATGCTCTTATTATTTTTATTATTCAGACCTTTACCAAAGCAATAATTCTGGCTTTAAAATACAAAATGTAAGGACCTAAGGAATTTACAGGCAAATCTCAATGGTATCCAGAAATGTTTTAAACGATGAAAAATGAACCTAGAATTTGTACTGAAGCAATTGGGATTTTTTGGCCTTTGCAATGGAAGGAAAACAAAATACTCCTCTCTAAAATACTGAGGATTTTAGTCAAAAGGTTAAACGCAGGGGTACAGTCTGCCTCTCCTCTCTGCCTTTATCAGCTCAGAGACAGTGGCATCAGAGATCTAGAATCTGTCTCTTCCCATAAATTTACCTTCCCACATTTCCCCCGCTTTTGGAAGCCTGAAGATACTCTGTTCTTTGTTTTGCCACTATACAAGATTGATGGTTCTTTGTTAAAATACTACTGAAGCAAGGCCTCCGAGCCCTGCCTTGAGAGAGAAGTGCTTTCTTGAACTGAGGCCTCTTCTGTGTGATGGGTACAGTGCACATTAACAAACTTCTGTTTGTTTTTCTTTTGTTAATCTGACTTTTGTTTTCAGGATAGTGTTTCAACTAAGAACCTAAAAAGGGAAAGAAAATATGTTTCCTCTCTTACAGAATAAACTCCACAACTCTTACCAAACAATGGCCTTGAAGGATATCAAGAATAGTAAATTAGACAAATGAGAGGGGCTCTCTGTTTCCTTGGAACCATTGCAAAACACAAAAGAAGTGGGCAGCTTCATCCATGTCCCTGCAAAGGACATGAACTCATCCTTTTTTTTTAATGTCTGCATAGTACTCCATGGTGTATATGTGCCACATTTGCTTTATCCAGTCTATCATTGATGGGCATTTGGGTTAGTTCCAAGTCTTTGCTATTGTGAACAGTGCTGCAATAAACATACATGTGCACGTGTCTTTATAGTAGAATGATTTATAATCCTTTGGGTATATACTCAATAATGGGATTGCTGGGTCAAATGGTATTTCTGGTTCTAGATCCTTGAGGAATCGCCACATTGTCTTCCACAATGGTTGAACTATTATTTACACTCCCACCAACAGTGTAAAAGTGTTTCTATTTCTCCACATCCTCTCCAGCAACTGTTGTTTCCTGACTTTTTAATGATCGGTATTCTCAACAAAGTAACACAGGAACAGAACACCAGACACCGCATGTTCTCACTCGTAAGTGGGAGGTGAGCAATGAGAACACATGGACACAGGGAGGGGAACATCACACACCAGGGCCTGTTGGGGGATGGGGGACTAGGGGAGGGATAGCATTAGCAGAAATACCTAAGTAGATGACAGGTTGATGGATGCAGCAAACCACCATGGCACGTGTATACCTATGTAACAAATCTGCATGTTCTGCATATGTATCCCAGAACTCAAAGTATAATAATAAATAAAAAAGGAGAGGGGGCAAACATTTAACTGTGTCTTTCCTTCCTGGTACTCTGATACTTTACACTTACTTTTCCCTGACTACTTATCACTTTATCTTTGTCTTATTTCCTATCTTCCTCTTTTGTCTTCACGGGGCTGTATTTTATGTTGTATTTGTATTTCATTTTTGTATTTCTTGCACTTACAAGGGATCAAGGGTAACTCTGGTTTTTACCTGTCCAGTATCTTTTTCCCCTTCTTCAATTCTTCTCTATGGAGCCACTCCTCCCTGAGTCTTGTTCCTTGTTGAGTGGCTGGGCAACCTCAAAGCAGAGGGGCAAGGGACTTGACTGAACAATCAGAGTATTCCATCCACCTTTCTACAGTGATGAGTTTGAGAAATAGTGTGTCATTCAAGTGGAGAGAATGAGAGTTGATCGCCAGATTTCAACTGGAATTTTTGGTGCTGAGAAACTTCCTTTTTTGGGGTTTGATACTGGTAGGATGTAGGACTGGAATTCCTGGAGACATCCATGTGGAGAGAAAATGTTTCAAAACAAAACCAATTTGGAGGACAGCAGAACTGAAAGATGCAAAGAGGCCGAGTCCTAACTACAGTATTTTAGCACTTCAATCCAGCCAAGCTTCAAGGTCGTCCACCTTGTGCATTTCAATTTGTGCATCTATAGGCTCATGTTTTCTTATTTTCATCAAGTCTGAGGGAGAGGATGGTTCTTGTTGTAGTTGTTTCTTTTTTGTTTTAGAGACAGAGTCTCACTTTGTTTACCCAGGGTGAAGTGCAATGGTGCGATCTTGGCTCACTGCAACCTCTGCCTCCTGGGTTCAAGCAATACTCCTGCCTCAGCCTCCTGAGTAGCTGGGATTGCAGGCACACACCACCATGTCTGGCTAATTTTTGTATTTTCAGTAGAACGGTGTTTCGCCATTTTGGCCAGGCTGGTCTCAAACTCCTGACCTCAGGTGATATGCCTGCCTCGGTCTCCCAAAGTGCTAGGAAATCAGGCATGAGCCACTGCGCCAGGCCAAGAGGATGATTCTTAAACTAAAAGAGTGATGATACACATGAGTAGGTAACCAGGACTGTCAAAATAATAAAAATACTGAATTGGGTTTTCAAGGGGCACCTTTGCTAAGCGTAGTTTTCATTCTAGGTGGGCTTCTCGTATGGTTTTCCTGTCCTCACAGCTTCAAGAACCCGGTTGAAAGTAACTCCTATATCTGTATTTTTAGATTAGAACTTCTCCAGGCCCACATAGCCAGCTGCCTACTGGCCCCTCCATGGGCGCCTCAAGTTCAATGCCATTAAACCCACAAGTTTTCTTCTCCCTCAAACTTATGCATCCTCTTGCTTTCCCCATTTTGCTTAAGGAATTTAAGGACCCAAGCCAGTCTTTCCCAACTAAACTGCTTCCTCATGGGTAAACATCATGTTTTCCTTTTCTTTTTATCTTATTAGCTCCAATCCTAGTAGCATGCCTACCATTTGGTAGATGCTCCAAAACTTTTTAGCTAAATAAAATTATTTAAAAAAAAAGAATAAGATATGATAAGACTTCTCTGTTACTTACAGATAGCTAGAATGGGTCTTTCTTGAAAGAAAAAGAATGAAGTAGATGACCTCTTAGGATTCCTTCCAGCAAAATATTAAAAAGTAAAAGAAAAAAATGTCTTTGCCTTGTTTACCAAGAGAATCACAGGCTGACTTGTGGTTTTCATGGCACTTTACAGTTGAAAAAATTTTGCTTTTGTTTATATTTCATTTCTGACCCATTTATTAAAGTAAGTTAGATGCCTAATTGGTGTTGATGCAATACAGTTAGTCATAGACATTGAATCTATGAAATAGCTTCTTAGTTCAAAGAGCTGGTATTGTCCTAAGTATCAATAATGCAACTTTGCTCGCAAGACATTCTGACCTAATTATTATATTCTTCTGGTCATTTTTTTTTCTGTAAGACAAAGCCAAATGCAGTGCTTAGAATAAATAGTCTCTTCTCCACAATGCCATATTTGCTCAGAATATCCCATCACGGAAAAATGTGATGGTTCATAGAAAGGACATGAGGGCCAGGTGCAGTGGCTCACACCTATAATCGCAGCACTTTGGGAGGCTGAGGCAGGCTGATCACGAGGTCAGGAGATCAAGACCATCCCGGCTAACATGGTGAAACCCCATCTCTACTAAAAATACAAAAAATTAGCTGGGCACGGTGGCATGCACCTGTAGTCCCAGCTACTCTGGAGACTGAGGCAGGAGAATCACTTGAACCAGGGGGACGGAGGTTGCAGTGAGCAGAGATCGCACCACTGCACTCCAGCCTGGGCGACAGAGCGAGACTCTATCTAAAAAAAAAGGAAGGACATGAGGCAGAATGATGTATTTGGCAGCCAAGACCACATACTCAACCTAATCTAAGCCTAATCTCCTTGGCTTAGAAATAGAACAGGACAATCAGTCTGAGGGCTCAAGGAAATACAGACAATAGTCTGAAAAGACATTAATTACACCTCAGTACTTTTTTGCCTATGGGAGAATTCTGTGTGTTTGCCACATGGAAACACTTGTTTCAATCTAGGCATGTGCAACTCAGAAAGTGTGGATGAATGTGATTGCAACGGGAGTGAAGAGGTAGGGAGCTAGGGGAGATGCCAAAAAATGTGGGCACACCATGAGGTCCAATAGGAAGCACACTTTCGTCAGAAGAGATGGTCCCATGGTCATCCTATCGCATTGACAACCTCCCCATCCCTCCACAGCACTCATGCCCTTCACTCCATAAACCCTGACCTTGTTATACAAAGCACATATATTCTTATATCTCTATCTATTGACATATATGTTTCACAGTAGGTTTAGATATCCTGCTGGCTCTTAAGTACCTTGAGGTCAACACTTATATCTATTTTCTTTTCTTCTACCCTGGATTATTCTACGATTTGTGGCTTTGAATAAACACTACTGACTGATATTGTTTGGCTGTGTCTCCACCCAAATCTCATCTTAAATTCCCACGGGTTACAGGAGGAACCAGGTGGGAGGTAATTGAATCATAGGAGCAGGTTTTTCCTGTGCTATTCTCGTGGTAACAAATAAGTCTCACAAGATCTGATGGTTTTAAAAAGGAAACTGTCCCTGCACAAGCTCTTTTTGCCTGCTGCCATCCATGTAAGACGTGACTTGCTCCTTTATGCCTTCTGCCATGATTGTGAGGCTTCCACAGCCACGTGGAACTGTAAGATTAAACCTCTTTGTTTTGTAAATTGCCCAGTCTCAGGTATGTCTTTATCAGCAGCATGAAAACGCACTAATACACTGACCAAGCTGTCTACATTTTGCAGTCTCAGAAAATTCTTTATGAGACGAGTAAAAATTTTATGGGACCTGTGACTACAAACATGATGTGAAGGACAGCTCTGACTAACATGGTTGTGCTGTCTTATTTATGTATAGGGGATGTCTTTTTTTTTCTTTTTTTTGGACAAAGCTACCAATTTTTAACCCATTTATTCATTTGTTTTTAAAACAAATATAAAGTACCTGAGTATTACTTAGTTAAATTCAGAAAAGAAAACTGAGATTTCTGTTTCATATACACCTTATACATACAACCTGAAGGTAATTTTATACAATATTTTAAATAATTTTGTGCAAGAAACAAAATTTGACTGTGTTTTGACTGTGAGCATTATAGAAGGTCAAGTGTAAACTTTTTCACTTTTGGTATCATGTCAGTGCTCAAAAATTTTTGGACTTTGGGGCATTTTGAATTTCAGATTTTCAAATAGAAATGTTCAACTTGTATAGGACAGAGCAAGCTTATTTTTATAGGCTTGTATTTCTTTCAGTTAATGTCTTATTCATGTTCTTTGCTTGTTTTTAAATCATTTTTGTTGCTCTTGATTTATAATAAATCTTTGTATGTTAAGAAAATTAGCCCCCATCTGTCATATGCATGTTAAATATTTCCTATCTGTACTGTGATTTTCAAATTCTTATTTCTTATTTATTTTATACCTTATAGAACTTTAATATTATTATCCAGTCAGATTTGTCTTTTTTTTTTTTCATTTTGGATTCTCGGTTTTATGTCATCTTTAGGAAATCCTTCTCCATTTCATGACGATTTTGAAAAATCTAGTGCTTTGGTACTTTTAGTGCCTCTTTACATACATGCATATATAAAATTATTATTTCTCACCACTGCAAGTGAAGTGTAACAAAAGCATGGAATAGGAGGTCAAAACTTGAAGGGAAGCACTGGCTCTGGCACTTTGCTGTTTCTTCAAGCTCTGGTCTTCAAGCTGTTGTCCTCTCTACAAAACGTAGATCAAGGTAAACATTTCAAATGGACTTCATGGTGTTTAAATTATATTTGCAAATAAAAGAAACATAAACCAAAAAAAAGTACCATAGCTAATTATAAGCAATACTTAATAATTGAAATTAGTAATTGTTTATGCTATGGACTGAATGTGTCTCCCTCAAATTCTCAGGCTGAACTCCTAACTCGCAGCATGATGGTATTAAGAGTGGGGGCCTTTGGGAGATAATGAGGTTTAGATGAGGTCATGAGGGCTAGAGCCTCCATGATGGGATCAATACCCTTCTCAGAAAAGGAAGAAACACCAGAGCTTCCTCTCTGTGCCATGTTAGGATACAGTAAGAAGGTAACCATCTGCAAGATTAGAAGCAGGCCATTACCAAACCCCAACCATGCTAGACTCGGATCTTGTGCTTCAGTCTCCAGAATTGTGAGAAATAAATGTCAGTTGTTTGAGTTACCCAGACTTTGATATAGCAGCCTAAGTATTAAAAGTTTCCAAGAACATATTAACAGTGCGAGGGCAGGTCTAGTGTAGGAGTTTGAAAGAAATTACTCACTAGTGGAGAATGCCTATCCCGGGTCCTGTTGCTATTGACTCTGCATATCATACATAGAGTCTGCTTAGATTCAGGATGATGAAGAGGGGAACATTTACACTTTAACTTATGATATGCCACTAGAATACATTTCATGTCAACATGAGGCAAATTAACCAAGAGATCAAACTCTAAATTCTGGAAATAATCATCAAGAGCTAAATGGTTTGCTTCCAATTCAGCACTTCAAAGATTAGCAAATTAGTAAGCAGAAATGAAAGTTTAAAAAACTCATCAGGGTAGATGAAAGAGAATTTTCCAAGATTTTGAAAAATTTAACCAGGTTCAGCTGACTTAAAGATTTTCATGATGGTTTTCTATTTTATTCAGTTAAACCAAATACCTGAGCATCTTTGCTGCTTTAATGTTTTGGAGGTATCCTCCAGCTCCAATACAATCTTATTGTCATTATGAAGTAAGAGTTTCTGGGTCTTTTAACATAGTTAAAAAGATGGGCTCCAGGCTCTGTCTTGGAATATAAAAGCTCATCTCATGGTACTGGGTGCATTTTAGGTAAGATCTAGTTGGTTCCTCAACCAAACTTGAGGAGAAAACGTAAGTTCTATGGTATAAAAATAAAATTTGGTTCAATTTTTTCCCTTTCTATCTAGGCTGCCCTAGAAAATAATCTGGTCAGTCCAGCAACTGAGCTTGAAGATGTGGCAGCCAAAAGCAGCCTTTTGGACATTCTGCACGAGATGCTGGCCTTCACAGCAGCCTGAGGCCGTGAGGAGTCTTGAGCAGCAGAGGCACTTTCCTACTTTCAACCTGCTTTAAGCTCTAGTATTCTCGGTCTTTGTGGCCCCAGGAAGAGCAATTTCTTCTCATGAAAGGAGAGCACAGTCTCTTTTCCTTTCCTCTTTTCTGCTATTGCCCTTGCCAACCTTGTTTTTCTAGTACTGGGAAGTGCCCGACTCCTCCCTTCCTCCTGGGAGGAAACAAAGTGAATTTCAAAATGACATACTTGTCCATCATTTTCTCCAAAGAACATAAAACATATTTTTATGAAATCTCTTGTTTGAATAGCTCTTGGAAACATAGATGACAAATATTAAGTTTTCAAACAGGAAAAGCTCCAGCAAAAGGCTATCCAGGGATTTTCTGTAAGAGAAGAGTTTCAGAGCTGTTTACTGAGAAGTGTGAATGCTTTCCTATATCATATCTCATTTACAAAATTTCTGCAATGGTAGTCTCTCTGTTCCTGTACCTACAAGTCAGTCAGGATACTTTTACAAATTAAAAACTGGGGTAGTAAATATAAAGAAAGGAAGTACTCTTGGCTCCTTGATATTGCACTATACTTCCAGAATTTCTAATGGGATGTGGGCAAAGATGGATGTTATGGAGTTCCCTTTTCTAAAACATTGTTTTAAATATACCAGCTAATAAAAACAATCCAGTCATTTATGAAGAATAATTTTTTGATTACTTTTTTTAAAAAATCAGATCTCTCTGGGATGAAAGGAATAATTTTGGAAATAAGCTGGGTAGAAATGTGCATGTAGAAGGCCCTTGGTCAGGGTGATCCTTAAGTGGAAGGACAAGGAAGGACTGGGAGTTGGTTGACACATAAGATCCTTGGGATTTTCCAAGCCCAGCTGTTGAAGCCATGGTCACAACTGCTTGTTGTTTCCATGAGTCACATTAAGAGTGCTTAGATGAGTGCAGTCGTCAAAGAAGTTATGCTTTCGGGTTAACGCTGTCATAAATATGCCACAGCTAGCCTTTCCTGGGACTACAGAAAAATTTGGTGTGCTTTTTGGGACATTTTAGTGAAATGCTTACTTTCATTTCATGATTTTTGGCACTATTCCAATTGCTAATAAAAACAACTGGGAAAGAGACCCTTCTAAATATATACCATTGGCTCCTAAATATACATCAGCATCTGAGAAAAACTCCTTTTGGCCCTCTGGTATAAATGCTTTTATGTCTGTATCTATGTGATAGCCAACAAATGGTATTAGAAGTAACTAGTCAGACTCTGGAATCAAAGTGTGCATTTCTTAATATATAAACTAGTTCCATGAAGTCAAATAACCACAATAGACTTAGCTCCCTTGTAAGCAGCCTGTACAGAGATTTGAGACCAATCATGGATATCCAAGAAAGACAGTCCTAGAATGGAGATGGAGAGAAGCACTTTTGCAGAGGAATAAATTGAGATGTGTTTGATTCTAAGCAAATCATTCCATCTTTCTAGGGGTCATTGTCCAAGCTTTAACAGACTCTGGCATGTAATCCCACAAAATTAAACATTTCAATTCCAAAATTATTACTGAGTACATTAGATAAGCTAGTTATGTTCTCAAACTATGGAGGTTAAAATATTGAAAAATTAGATATGGTCCCTGCCTTCCAGGATTATGCACCAGATAATGAAATAAATATGCAAATTGAGGGCCCAAATGATTATGTAGCCAGAAAAATAATTTTTAAAATGTAATTCTCCCCAAAGTAAGTTAGATTTAAATAAAAAGAGGTTAAATAATTTTAAAATGTAATTCTCCCCAAAGTAAGTTAGATTTAAATAAAAAGAGGTTAAATGCACTGTTTTCTTCCTCACTTAATTTCTTTTATACACTTTGGTATATTCCCGTCACCAGTGCCCTTCCTTCTGACCCTAATGATGTGCCCAGTCCTCTCCATTCTTTGAATGCTTCCTGGAAGGTTTTTTTTTTTCAATTAAATTTTTTCTTTATATTATATTTTCATGACAAATCATACCACAAAACCACATACAGCGTATATTTACTAAATGTTAACCTATTCTGAGTTGTTATTAAGAAGCGACACATGCACATATAAAAAATAATGAGCTTCTAGATGACAGAGAAAATGATCACTGGTGCCATCGTGAATTCTGTAAGAGTAAGTCATGCCATACCATATTAGTTTGTTCTCACTCTGCAATTAAACACATATCTGAGACTGGGTAATTTATAAAGCAAAGAGATTTAATTGACTCACGGCTCCACATGGCTGGGGAGGCCTCACAATCATGGCGGAAGGCAAGGAGGAGCCAAGTCATATCTTACATGGCAGCAGGCAAGAGACCCTGTACAGGGGAACTCCCATTTATAAAACCATCAAATCTCTTGAGGCATTCATTATCATGAGAACAGTATGGGGTAAACCATGCCCATAGTTCAATTATCTCCACCTGACCCTGCCTTGACACATGGGAATTCTTATAATTCAAGGTTAGATTTAGGTGGAGATACAGAGCCAAACCATGTCACATACCAACCTCTTTCCTCTAGTTAGCAAACTGACAGAAGGACGGCCTATAGAAATGCAGTAGTCAAAAGCCTCCAAAGAGAATATTTTTAACCAGTAATGTCTGGAAGAAAGTTCAGTTAAATGAATTCTTTTGTTGCACAACTATGCTCAGTGAGGATTGATCTAAGCAAACCTGATGGGAGATTCTATTCAAGTACATAGGGCCCTATCCTCAGCTCTATCCTGCTCTACATTTTAACCAAGGAGTAGGATTAGGTTATATAAAATTAGAGTAAATTTTCAGATCCTTTGGGACTGGGAAGAATAACTTATTTTATTTTCAGAACCTGAGAGACTTTTCAGATTCTTGAGAAAAGAAATGCATCTAAGATTCAATTTTACAGCAATAAATATAAAGTCCTATATTTTAGAGAAAAAACAAAATAAAGGGTGGGTGAATAATGGCATAGCAGGGTTAATGACCTAGAGGCTTTAGTTCATAATTAACTCTTAATCATTAGAGGTGCACTATGGCTTATAAGTAAGTGATTTACCATGTAGCAGGTAAATCAAAGAGTTAAAAGTTCTGTTCTACTCTACTCTGGGTTGTTTATTCAGACTGCACCTGAACTATTTTCTGTGGGCAATATATTTTAATGGTAAACAAATAAGATTGCATTTAATAGTGTGTCATCTACACAGTTGAAAAAACAGCAGATAATTTTACTTAAAAAGAAAGTTTCCAGGAACTAGAATAGTGGAAGAAAGACACACACATTATGGTTGCCTACAAATATGTATGTTCTTTTTGGATTCCAGGTGTGGGGACAAGAGTGACTTCATCTTAAATGTTAACCCACCATGTAACTTCTGACTAATCCCAAGTCCAGAAATGCCTCCCAATGTCTTGTTGCTGTATTACTCTTTATGTGGAAACACCTATTCACTGTAAGTTTCCTCCAAAACAACTCCTGATGCTGTTGCAGAAATCATAGGTTGTGACACCCATAGCCACCTACACATTCTCTCCAGAGCATGTATACTATACTTTCCCCAAAATGTAAGCCCTGGGTCTGGGGTGTTGTGGTATGGAGAGCTACCTGTTTTGCAACCACCCAAGACCACACTTTCAACTGTAAATTCTGCCTAGTAAATCATCCCATCTCAACAAACTGGATTTATCTGCGTCTTTCTTTGGTTCCACAACTCCTTTGGCCCTTTCACAGATCACAAAGTAGAAAAGAAAGCCCAGAAGACAAAAATAACAGGTAACATAGAATCACTGAACAAAAATGTTTGAAAGATAGATTAGGTTGTTTTGCGGGAGCAGGGAGTTCTCTTTTGGGAGAGGATTTGGGCCTCTTTAGAGAGTTGAACCAATGGCCTTTGGGCTAATATCTGTTGGGAGACAGTTCTCCATGGACCACTCATGTTTATCCATATTTTGTGAGCAGAGTTACTGACTGTGTTTTCATCATAATCTTGATTAAAATATGGTGAGGCACAAAGAGAGCTGCTTTGAAATCACAGAAGTTTATTATCCTCACAGTTCTCTAAGAGAAAATATAGCATCATGTGGGGCCACATAAGGAAAGATTAGGATCAATTATAAGGTAGAAAGAGAGTAGATAAGTGCCTTACAGTGGTTTTTGCAGGGAGGAGGAGGTGAGGTAAGAAAGGACACACTGGGACTGGTTTGCTGTATTTAAAAGTGTCACCCCTGTAAACTCACGCTGGGCTAAGAGTGTGGGGAGGTCAGGTGGTTATCTCAGGTCCCTAGTTGTTTACCTAAAGTAGTTGACATTCCATCTTGAAGATGTTAGTTGGTCAAGTTACAGAAACTACAAAACGTGCTTTATGTAGATTGCCTCTGTGCAGAACTATATTTTCAAATTTGCTTGCACAGAAAACAGCCTTAGAAATTAGATACACTGTCTCCTTCTGGAGCAAGGTGTGAGTTTGTTTACTATTCAGTATAGTAAAGGTAGCTTCTCTTTTCCTGGTAAAGGGCAGGCCAGATTGCTGCCCATTATAAAATATTTGGGTTCCCTAAGCTCATGATTCCTCTCCTCTTATGCATCCACAGCACATGCAGGTACCATTTGGCCCTCTTTGTATTGCTCTGTGGGAACTGGAGCTCGGGGAACCAGAGTTAAAATGCTGATACTTTGCCACTATTTCTGTGAATAATAAACTACCCTTTGTCTGTGTCTTCTGCCAGCATCCAAGAAACTGCAACTGGCTAACTTGTTAACCTGCAAATAGGATGAAATTTGAGACCCTTTTTAGTTCTGGGCAGTACTTTTTGATACTACGATTCTGTAATTTAAAAACATCTGGAGGTAATGCCTTAGTTCAAACACAGTATTCTAACAGTGAGAATGCAAGTGCCTGGTAGCATAAGAGAGGTGACTAAGAGCAGGCAGGACTCTGAAGAGACTACTGGGACAAATTCCATGGACCACCATCTGTTCAGTCCCTGTTATAGCCAGTTCTGCTTTAGTGGAAAATCTTTAGCGCAACATGTGGGAGCAGAAATACAGTCACTTCCCAGGGAAACTGTGTTATTTCAAACTTTGAACAAAGATAATCTGTTTTGGAAATATGAGGTAACATGTACTGTATTTGATTCCATACAATAATTGGTGATATCATACAAAATTCCTCTTATTTCATATCATATTGTCCCAAAAATATATGAAGGCTTATCTGTGTAAGGAAGATACAGACGAGAAGATGTCCTCTGAACCAGCATTAGACACCATCCATGAGGAAAATGCCAATCTTTCTGGTTCTTCTGACAAATTTGACTTCTGTATTTTTTCATAGGCCCTGTATCAACTGGCTTTGATTCTCATTTGACGAATAAATTTAATTTTCAGTGTTCCCTTATCTGTTCTTTGATTCCTTATTTTTACTATCAACACTGGATTACATTTGTTTTCCATGAGACCTTTCTATTGCTGTGTTAAAATAGTGAAACTATAGTGTAAGTATGTTTTAAAAATACATTAATTATTTTTGGAAATATAGTAATAAAAATGATGTATTTCCCTGAAATTCCAGCAGCTTTAGCAAGACTGATGCCCAATTATTTTTACACGTTTATACAATTATCTTTACAAGCATTTTATCAAGTTAAAAAATGTGAAACGTCACAACTACCTGAGAATTCATGTATGTGTTGACTTTCATGTATCACATGCATATGTTGAGGTGGATTTACTGTCTGGATTCTGTAGGATGTCATGGACTGGGTGACAGAAAGCCATAATGAGTGTCAAACCCACTCACTCATTCCACATCTCATGTGAATGGGGTTAGGACTGATGTTTAGGACTGATGCTTCCTCCAAGCTTGCACTTCAATAAGGAGAGAGCACTGATTAACACCCAGACTGGAATGGGAGCAAGGAATGCCTGGATCTCTGTGTGGACAAGTTGACAGCTGAAGGTAGTGTGTGCTAAACGGGTCTGCCATAAGAATGCCGCTGGTCTGTGACATACCATGGCCTGCACCAAAAAGACTGTAAAATGACAGGGAAAAAAGTTTGCTTATTGAAATACTTGTAGCTAGGGTGGGAAATTTGCTTTCATTGTTTATAAAAATAATGCATTCTGTGAATGCAGCATGGGGAAGAACTTTACTTTTCACATTCCCCATTAGATTTTTCCTTCATAGTTCAGTGAATAATGGAGTTGGGGGGGAATGGCAACTGATAACATCTGTTCAGTTAGATGGCTTATGATTGGGAGAAAGACCATTTTAGAGATAAAAAGCTGCTGCTTATCTCATGGAAGAAACACTGTGTAGTTAGAAATGGCAATATTTAGGTAAACTGTTAGAAGCAGGAAAGAACCCGTACTTACATTCATGGACTGATGAGCAAAATCAGCCCTGGTTTATTAACTGGTTTTGTAAACCATGTGAAGATCAGCTAGAATTTCAGATACCTTGCCCTGTGGACCAGCATTAGACACAATTCATGAGGAAGATCCTAATCTTTGTGGTTCTTCTGACAAATTTGACTTCTGTATTTTTCATAGATCCTGTATCCACTGGCTGTGATTCTCATTTGATGAATAAATTTAATTATCAGTGTTCCCTTATCTGTTCTTTGATTCCTGGATCCATCTTATCTTCTCATTCTTTTCCCACTAGTTTCTCAGTTCAAATTGATTACCTGTTCCCAATCTCAGTTTTTAATGGCATTAACTTTCACCCCTGCTCTCTCCATCCCCATTCACATCTGTGGTTCCCTCTTCAGTCACAGCATCTTCCTCTAAAGACCGACACAATAGCTCACCTGTCTCCTGAGTACAGGTGAGCCTCCCACTCCAGCGGTGCTTTGCTTTGACCACCCTTTAATATCATTCACTATGGTCACTGATAGAAACTGTCACAGCCTGGAGGTAATCGTTCAAATTTTGACATTTATTTATGTCTTGTACTGGAATTGGGGAAACTATTTGTTTTCAACTAGGAATTAGATTATAAGCAGAAGAAAGGTATAGGTATAAACAGTTTCATTTCTGGACAAAATGTGCAAAATGTGTATTCATTAAGAATCAGTATTCAGACCTTCTCTGATCTTTATTAATTGTTATAGAACAAGGAATCTAGTGCACCAGGTTGGTAAATTAGGCTCTTCTTGGAAATAAAAGCCCACATTGGAGGAGAAAAATCATGAGAAATATTTAATAAAAGTATGCAATTTATAGAAATACAGCAAAAAATAATCAGTGTGAGCCATTGTAAGATAGTACATTTTAGAGAAAAAACATTTTTAACTTAATTATGATTATTGTCTCTGAGCTACCAAAGAAACTGTATGCTAACAACTGGCATGATTATTGCAGACTGTTCTCAACATCCTTCCTTGACCACAAAAGGCTGAGCAACATTGTCTGGTGTGAATGACATACAGAGCCAGCACCCACATATATGTTATCCCTTTCTTTGCACAAAACCTGGGTGAATTCATACTAGATTATGATGTCTTACTGATACACCTGACAAAAAACATGATAGAGCTAGAGAAGAACCAAAGGAAAGTAAAAAATATTCAATTTATGGAAGATTTTAATACCAAGAGAAAGAAAAAATAACTAAAATTAATGGCAATTCATCCAAAAGACATAGGGAAAGAGGACACATTTCACTGGCAACTTTTAGGAAAAAAAAAACTTTTAAGAGGTAACAAACTAGCTACCTTAAACCAGCAGCCATCTTTGTACTTAATGATGCACTATTATGGGCATTCTCATTAAAAACCAGAACAACTTAAGGATAGTTACTCTAACCATTGTCATTTTTTCGTGTTCTTGGATTTGCAGCCTATGCAATAAGAGAGGAAATAATCATGAAAGTAATAATTTTGGAATGAAGACAACTTTGTTGGTTTACTCTCTGCCATCTCCTGTCCTAAAGTTAAAAACCGCGGGAGAAAAGCATACAGCTGTGATGACTGTTCTTAATTAAAATTTTTGCTCACCAATCTCCAGTGGTAGTTTAATGCTGCCCCCAAATTTTTATATATTTACCAATTTCATTCACTTGCCCACTTTTCTAGATGATTATTTATATGTTCTGCTCTTGCTTAAATCTTTAATACCTCCTTTCCATGTCATTTTCAGGCTATTTTGCTGAACTGAAGAAGTCAAAAGAGAATGCTCATGAGATCCCATCACCACCACTTTACCAAACTACTTCCATATGTGACTATTTACTCTTTCTTCTTTTCTATTATTATTGATAAACTGGCCATGTTCCTAGCTAAGGTGGATCCTGCCACTTAGGTATTAGATCTCATCTGCCCTTTCTCACTCTGAAATATTGCTCCAATAATTCTTTCCTTGTATCATTACTTTTTCCTGTTTACTAGTGTAGTAAGTATAGAAATATGCTGTTTTTTCCCATATTAAAAAATTCTCTTGAGTAGGAAGCTCAATATTGTAAAGATGTTAGATCTTTCTCAAGTTGATATACATTTATCAACTTAAATCAATTATCAATTTATTAATTTAAATTGATCTACATTCCTCCCAAATTGGTCAGCATTCTAAAAAATCAACATTATATGTGTATATAAAGAGATAAGATGTTTCTAATGTTTAATGAAATTGAATAGGACTTGAAGAACAGAGTTCAAGGAATTGCACTATTGAATACGAAAATCTATTCAAGATGAAGAGTGTTGGAGGAATTATATGATGAACGTTAAGATTTATTATAAAGTTGCAAGACTTATAATGCTATAAAAAGTAGTCTTCAGCCTGGTGCAGTGGATCACATCTGTAATCCCAGCACTCTGGGAGGCCAAGGCAAGCGGATCACTTGAGGTCAGGAGTTCGAGACCAGCCTGGCCAACATGGCAAAACTCCTCTCCATAAAACATACAAAAAGTAGCCGGGTGTGGTTGCACATGCCTGTAATCTCAGCTACTTGGGAGGCTGAGGCATGAGAATTGCTTGAACCTGGGAGCCAGAGGTTGCTGTGAACCAAGATTGCACCACTGTGCTCCAGCTTGGACCACAGGCCAAGACTCTGTCTCAAAAAAAAAAAAAAAAAAAGAAACAAAAAGTAATCTTCCAGATTAACAGAGTTGCAAGCATTGCATTGCCAAATATTATGACTTGTAATTTACAGAAATTGAGATGGTCAGGTATTTGTGTAAGAATAGACAGGTTAATGAAATAGAACATGAAATACAGACAAATATTCACACATATATGGTAACTTGATTTTTGACAAAAATATCACTGTAGTGTATAAAGGAGGTTCTTTTTCATAAATGGCATTGAATCAACTATATGCTCATATTGTAAAAATTACTCCTAGATTTCACCATATACTAAGTCTCTTCCAGATTAACTGTACTCTTTCCCATTTCAGTTAATGGACACTATGTCCTTCCAATTGCTCAGACCAAAAATCTTGGAGTCATCCCAATTCCTCTTTTTCTCTCTCATTTAACACTGAATACGTTGGCAAATTCTTTCAGGTCTTCCTTATAGTGTATCCAGCATTAAATCCATTATCCCCATTTTAAGAGTATGCGTTGGTCCTAGGTATTATTTATTCTGCCTTGCCTAGATTATTACAACAGTCTCTGCGGTAGTTGGGTTCCTCCAAAACCTGACTCTAAGAGAGTAATCCCAGGAAGCATGGTAGGGTAGTGGGAGAGTGTAATAGGAAAAGTCAGTGAAGCCTGCATGGATGAGTGAGTTACGCTGTTTGACACTGAAAGCTAGTTCCACAGGGTACCCTCTAATAGACTATATAGAACACACCTCAGAATTGTCTCACTGAGGAAAACTGGAGTCTTTAGGCACCAACTCTCTTCCCAATTTGGTAAGGGTCCATTCTAGGCATACATCCCTGGCACTTTCGTGCTCACTGCTTTTCAGGCAGAGAAAAAGGAAGCAGTTAATACATGTGGTGATTGTCTAAAGGTGTCTCAAGGTGAACCAAGGCTATAGGGATGGGGTGACTACAACTTCTACTCTAGTTCCCAACTGGTCTTGCTTCTGTCCTTTTAAATCTGGTCTTAACACAGTCAGAATCACAGAATCTAAGGCATCTCATGCCACTTTTATGCTGAAAATCATCCAACATCTCCCCAAATCACTCCAATTAAAAACTCCAAATACGATCCATAAGAACCTCTAAAATCTGATCTTTCATTACATTAAAAATATTTTATTTATGACTTCTGTTTCAGATTTGCTCTGACTTCTTTATTCAGAGGTTACTTTTTTAGTGAGGCCCTCTACTCCAAAAATTTCAGCACCCACTCTTGTTATTTTATATGCCTCTTCTCTGCTCAATTGTTCTTCCTTTGCTTTAAGTAACGTTTATCCTAGTTTATACATTATTTTTGTAAAATTTGGTTTATTGTTCTTCTTTCCTGCTGGAACTATAACCTCCATAATCTGTTTTGGGTCTTTTTGTTGTTTTTCATTTTTTGATTTCTTCAGTACTGTATTCTCAGTGCTTATTAAGTTTGGCTGACACATAGTAGATACTTATTTGTCATTGAATGAATAATGTAATTTGTATATAATATGATTTTCTTTTGACAAAATCCAAGATAAGCTAATAATTAATAACATGTGCTTGTAAGAAACAGTTATAAGGCATAATAAAAATATTAGGTCTAATAAAAATCTAATAATCTAACTAAAAAGATCTAGTAATACTTTGTCAAGAAATAGGTCTGAGTTCTACGCTAAGTAAACAAATATTTACTGAGATATAAAAGAAGGTTTTACTATATGGAGAAATATACCATATGTCATGGAAAATGAAACATGAAATATGTTAATTCTTCCCAAAGTTATTTGTACATTTGTCTAAGTCCAATAAAAATTCACGAGGTATAAATTTATAACATTAAAAATTTTTCTAAACTTCATTTCGAAGAATAAAGAGACAAACTTAGTCAAGAATATTTGGGGACAAAAAGTTTTAAAAAGTTTGAAAAAGAGTAGCTAGGGAAGAACTTACTTTATAAGGTATTAAAACTTTATATAAAAATTTAATATGGTGCTAAAATCAATAGATAGATTGATGTAATAAAATACATAGGCCTGGTGTTGACTATAATATATAAGAACCTAACATATACTGAAAGAAACATCCTAAACCAATAGGGAAAATATCTTTGAACAGTATTTTCACTGTCTGAAATTCATTCTAAGAAATTAGTAAAAGAGAAGGTAAAAAATTCCTGAACAAATAAATTAATCACAGCACTATTTAAAATAACAAATGGTCAGAAACAACTAACCCTTTTATAACAAAGCAGAGTGGTTAAATAAACTATAGCAGATCCATATGATGAAACATGCAGCAGTTAAAATTACATCTTTATCAATTTTATTGATATGAGTAAATACTTATTATAAAGTTTCAAGATAGTTTATATCCAAATGATCATAAATGTACCTCAGCTACATTATATGTATAATATGACTCAAAGATATAAACAAAAATCTTACAAATACATTTATATAAATGAAAAAAGTATGACATGTTTAAATCTATTAAATAAAAATAACTAAAAGGAGGAATTACATAAGTTTATAAAATTGTTAAGGGAATATATGGAAAAGTGAACACTGACTTTTCTACTAAGTCCTAGAATTAGGAAGGTCCTCCTCGAATCTTGAACATTGTACATCTAGAAAAAAATTCAGAGCTGCTTTAAGTTATGGGTATTGTAGATGCCAGTGGAGATGGATTCTAGCCTTGAGAAAGTTCATTTTGGGTAATTATGCTGCTATATATTACCATAGTCACAAATAATTCATAGCCACATTTCAAGTACAGATGATTCACAAAGTTTTTAATGTAAATGGAATTTTAAAAGTTGTTTTCTCCCTACTACCTTTATCTCTTTAAACACATCTGGTATCTACAATTAAGAGACAAAAATAGATTCTTAATATGGTTTGACTGTGTCCTCACCCTAATTTCATCTTGAATTGTAACTCCCACAATTCCCACATGTCTTGGGAGGAACCTGGTGGGAAGTGATTGAATTATGGGGGGTGGGTCTTTCCCGTGCTGTTCTCGTGATACTAAGTTTCTCGAGATCTGATGGCTTAAAGAAAAAAAAAAAACAGCAACGGGAGTTTGACCGTACAAGTTCTCTCTTTGCCTGCCACCATCCAAGATGTGACTTGCTCCTCCTTGCCTTCTGCCATCATTCTGAGGCCTCCCCAGCCAGGTGGAACTGCGAGTTCAATGAAACCTCTTCCTTTTGTAAATTTCCCAGTCTTGGGTATGTCTTTATCAGCAGCATGAAAATGGACCAATACAATTCTATTGCCAAAATTTTATTTTTATCTTTTAGAAAAATAAATGTAAATTTATATATGCCCCTGATCAATAGATGCTGTAAAAAATTATTTGATATAATTTTTTAGCATTAATTTGTATGCCCCTAATCTAAATAGGGTACATTTCATCAAATCTTCTTCAAACCAAAAGATTACATAAATAGAAAAGATCTGCATTATAATTATAGAAAAGACAAGGTTTAAAAAATTATGTTGAACTGTTATACACAGCTGAAATTTTAAATTTACCTGAACACATGGCATCACTGAATACCCTATTTTTAAATTTTGTCCCATTAAATTTGCTTTGACAGGCAAAATCCAGCCATATTACTAATTTTTCAGTTTTTATTAGGACTCCAAGTGTGATTTTTTTAAATAAAATGATTTTAATTAAAAAAAATAACAGAAAATGAAATTTGAGCTGTACCTCTACCCTTAATCTCCATGTCAGAAAAATGATTCCACAATGTCTTTTACCTGTTAAAGAACAAAGAACAATCACCTAAAAATAAAAACATGCCTCCCCACTGTAGCCAAGAAAACTTCTGTTCTAAGAAAAAGATATATTTCCTTGTTTTGATGATGTTCATATTTTGTGGCCTGTCACCACTGAAAGAGAGCTTTCAATTCCCCCCAAAACCACAAAATACCCCCACTTCTCCCTCATCATTGTGGTTACCAGTTTATTTATCAGTTGTGGCAAACGGTCACCCTTTATACCATACTTAGCTAAATATTGTTTGTTTTAGGAACAAAGCACAAAGGACAAATATTTCAATGTGGTTTTTCATTTGGGGAGGGAGTGGGACTAACACTTGCATTCCAGTTAATTCTCAGCCTCTCAGCCCCGTGCTCTGGAGGCAGCTGAAGCTTCAAAGAGTCCTCCAGACTCTGAGGAGACACTTAGGCTCTAACTTGCACAGAGGAGGCAGGAATTAGATTGGGTGCAATTAACCCGAGAAGTCTATAGATTCTAGGCCCTAGGCAAGGAGAAAGATGGAAAGACTACAGCAGCACCCTGGTTAATTATTGTATAAACAGATCATAAGGAAACAGTGTCTCTTCTTTTAAAGAGCCTCTGCAAGGGAGTTTTCTTGGTCAGGATTTAGGCTGATTCCAGTAAACTAAATATGGAATGAATGTTAATTCAAGAGAAATCAAAATTGAAAGAAACCACCTCTACCCAAGGCCACCCAATACGATAAAGAAAAATCCCTTTCAAGCCTAAAATATTACTACTGGGGGTCCATGATAAAGGAAAGAATGTACTGTATTTTATTTAATTAAAAATTTGTTAGTCATGACCCACTGAATTGATTTGTTGGTACACTAATGGGTCATGATCTTCAGTTGGAAAAAACACCAGTCTTATCGGAACCCATTTATGAGTAGGAAAAAATTTAGATTGGGTGCTGTGAGCGGCCCAGATGTGTAATTCTTCAAGGCAGTGTGGCCTGAGAAAGAGGAAGTATAGGGTTTCAGCAAGGTCACCAATGAGAAAAACCTACATTTTCTTCCCCAGCATTGGATTTCCTGGTGTCAGAATCTGAGGCACAATAGTGTGGGCTGTTTCAATGGTCTCACCCATTTGTTTTTCTACAAATCTATCCATCAAGTTTTGATAAGACTGTCAGTTCTGGCTTTCATTGTTACCAGTGGGACACTGGGCAAGAAGTGTGGTACGGATGGGGAAACACTCTGTGGGGTATTGGATAAGAGCATAGGCTGTGGAGTCAGACAGGCTTTGAAGCAAATCTCATCTCTGCCATTTACTAGTTGGTCACCTTGCTAATTTACTTAAGCTCTCTGATACGTTTTTTCAGTGGAACTTATTGTGACACCAAAGCATGTAGCATAATCCCGGGCACAGGATGCTTAATAAACAGTAGATATGTGATATGATTTTTAATCAAGGGTTTACTAGAAATAGCTATGTGACCTTGTACCAATCACATAACATCTGTGGGCTGAGAGAAGCTATGACCCTGTCTTCCTCTTCTCTCTACAAATAATGCATCAATTAAACCATGGATCATTGGCCTAGAGAGAAGTAGAAAGCAGTATCCTTCCTACTTCTCTCTAGGCCAATGATCCATGGTTTAATTGATCCATTGTCTGTAAAGTGAGGGGCTTGAATGAGAGGTATAATGTGCTCCCCAGCTTTCTATTTCATTAATTCCACTAGGATTTTGGGAATACAGTGACCAGGTGATTGAAATGTATCTGCCAGCTAGATTTGCAGAAAAGGCCACCTTTGAGCTTTCCTCTATCATCCAGACGCTGGCTTCTTTTAGAAACTGCCTTGTTTGTAAAAATCCTTCAGAAACCATTTCAGAAACAGAATAGAATTATAAAATCAAACTTATATCTACATGTTTCAGCAGAAAAATAAGCAAGCTGCAATGACATGATGCAGTGTTGCCTAGATGCCCGATGTCATGAGAGGTTTTGCTATATATCACTGGTGAAGATCTGACCATAAGTAAGGTTTTCCTCATCCAGTTATTATGAGATCTTCTGCCTCTTTGATGGTATAAGGATCATACAAAGGTATCTTTTTTGCTTTTATATTTTAACCTTAATAATCAGTTGTTTCTCCATTAAAGAAAGAAAAGTAATCTTTACTGTTAGAAAAATGATTCCTGTTCTTTTATCCCAAGTGCCCTTCCTACTTCTCTCTAGGCCAACGATTCATTGTTTAATTTATTAAGTGACTCAAAATGACATCCCTCAGTTGGCCCTGAGCTTTCAGTCTTCTCCTTTTCACTTTCTTCTGGCCTAAAATAAATGTATTCCTTCTTCCTATGCATTTACCTACTTTTTGTCAGAATTCATGCCCTTCAGCTTCTCCGGGTTGGGTTGTTTTTGCCTCATCCATGTCTATGGGATCTCTTTCATTCTCCCTCCTCTCTCTTCTCTGCACCTTCATGTTAGTGTAGGTATTTACTATTTCTCACCCGCACAATTGAAAACATCCTATTGGGTCAGCAAGTATCCTTTTCCCCCTCATCTCAATATAGTCTTGCTACAATTATTAGCCAAAACATTCTAAATAATATCACCGAGTAAGTCAAACCTTGCTTTAAAATCATCAACGACTTAGTGCTTAAGGAAAAGGAAAAAGAAAAAAATCCAAGCTGGGAACTCTCTATTCCTAGAAAACTCCTTATTGGTTTGCTGTTTAAAATCTATCCTATCAGCCTTCTGCTCAGTCATGCTATTGGGACTAGTACTAGCTAAACTTGTGCTAAGACATAAATGACTATTCACCTGGGTAAAATTGTATGAAATCATCAATTTAGATCTTTAATAGCAGGCAGCGCAGTGAACTTTGGCAGAGAAGGCAAAAATGAAGTGAGCCCATGATTGTCCCCAAGTACATAATCTTAAAAGCAGATAGAAAAACATACATCATCTACAGGAGAATGATAATAACAATGACTAATAGTGATGATGATAATAATAATAATAATGCTTTCTCCTCAGAAATAATGGAAATAGAATAATAAATTACTATTTTTTCTTAAATAAAAAAAAAGAATGTGAACCTAATATTCTGTAACCAGTTAAGTATCTACCAAAAATGAAGTTGAAATAAAGAGATTATCAGACTAACCAGATCTGAGAGAATTCATTGCCAGGAGACATCAGCTATAAGAAGTGTATAAAGGTCTTCAGTTTGAAGGATAATGATATATGGAAACTTGATTCTACACAAAGGAATAAAGAGTGCCAGATATGGTTAGTATACAGGTAAATCTAAAATTTTTTTCATATTGTAATTTCTTCAAAAATTAATTGATTCTTTAAAGCAGAATAACAAAATATCATGGGGTTTAAAATATACATAGCAAACAATAATACAAAAACAGGAAGGGAGAAAATGGAAGTATACTACTGGAAGATTCTTACCGTATACATAAATTAGTATAATACCGGGGATAGACTCTGATAGATTAAAAATTCATGTTGTAAATCCTAAAGCAACTACTAAGGAAATGAAAACAAATCTAGCAGAAGACAAGAAATAACTAAGATCAGAGCAGAACTGAAGGAGACAGAGACATGAAAAATCCTTCAAAAAATCAGTGAATCCAGGAGCTGTTTTTTTTTTTTTTTTGAAAAGATCAACAAAATAGATAGACCATAAAAATCCTAGAAGAAAACCTGGACAATACCATTCAGGACATGGGTATGGGCAAAGACTTCATGTCTAAAACACCAAAAGCATGGCAACAAAAGCCAAAATTGACAAATGGGATCTAATTAAGCTACAGAGCTTCTGCACAGCAAAAAAAGCTATCATCAGAGTGAACAGGCAACCTACAGAATGGGAGAAAATTTTTGCAATCTATCCGTCTGACAAAGGGCTAATATTCAGAATCTACAAAGAGCTTAAACAAATTTACAGGAAAAAAACAACCCCATCAAAAAGTGGACAAAGGATATGAACAGACACTTCTCAAAATAATACATTTATGCAGCCAACAGACATAGGAAAAATGCTCATCATCACTGGTCATTAGAGAAATGAAAATCAAAACCACAATATCATACCATCTCATGCCAGTTAGAATGGCAATCATTAAAAAATCAGGAAACAACAGATGCTGGAGAGGATGTGGAGCAACAGGAATGCTTTTACACTGTTGGTGGGAGTGTAAGTTAGTTCAACCATTGTGGAAGACAGTGTCGCAGTTCCTCAAGGATCTAGAACTAGAAATACCATTTGACCCAGCCATCCCATTACTGGGTATATACCCAAAGGATTATAAATCATTCTACTATAAAGACACATGCACACATATGTTTATTCCAGCACTATTCACAATAGCAAAGACTTGGAACCAACCCAAAAGTCCATCAATAATAGATTGGATAAAGAAAATGTGGCACATATACACCATGGAATATTATGCAGCCATAAAGAAGGATGAGTTCGTGTCCTTTACAGGGACATGAATGAAGCTGGAAACCATCATTCTCAGCAAACTAACACAAGAACAGAAAAACAAATACTGCATGTTCTCACTCATAAGTGGGAGTGAAACAATGAGAACACAGGGACATAGTGAAGGGAATATCACACACTGCGGCCTGTTGGTGGGTGGGGGGCTAGGGAAGGGATAACATTAGGAGAAATACCTAACGTAGGTGACAGGTTGATGCGTGCAGCAAAACACCATGGCAAGTGTATACCTATGTAACAAAACTACATGTTCTGCACATGTACCCCAGAACTTAAGGTATAATAATCAAACAAACAAACAAACAAAAGAAAACAAAAACAAAAAAGTATGATGATAAACCAGAAGCCAGTAGAGGAGATGAAATAAAATACTAACATGTACTCAATTAATCCAAAAAAAAAAAAAAGAAAAAAAAGAGAAGAGACTATAGAGAATCTGAAACAAATAAAAAATTACAAGGTAGCATATGTATAAACAATGTATCAATTATTGCATTATATAAATGAGATAAATCAAAGATAAATTTCACCAGATTCAATTAAAAACCAAGGCCGAACTATAAGCTGCTTAAAAGAGACATACATTAGATGTAAAGACAAGAATAGTTTAAAATTAAAGGGTGGTAAAATATATGTCATACAAACATTAATTTTAAAAAAAGTTGTGCCTATCCCATGTTCATTGAAACATTATTTGCAATAGCCAAAATATAAAATCAACCATAGTGTCCATTACTGGATGAATAAAGAAAATGTATATATGCACAATGGAGTAACTATTCATCTTTGAAAAAGTAGGAAACCATTTGCAACAGCAGGAATGAACCTGGAATATATTATGTTAGGTGAAACAAGACAGGCACAGAATGACAAATACCATATGATCTCACTTATATGTGGAGTGTAAAAGTGTCAAACTCATAGAAACAGAGAGTTAAATGGTGGTTACTAGAGGCCAAGGCATGGTTCACTGGGGAGATGTCAGTCAAAGACACAAAATTTCAGTTGGACAGGAGGAACATGTTCAAGAGATCTATTGCACATCATGATGACTATGGTTAATGATATATTGTCGATTTGAAAGTTGCCTATTTAATAGAGCGATTTTAAGTGTTCACACCAAGAAAAATGGCATGTGACATAATGTACATGTTAAATAACTTAATTTAACTATTCCCCAATGTATACATATACCAAAACATTATGTTGCATACCATAAATATATACAATTTTTACTTGTCAATTGAGAAATAGTTAATAAAAATAAAAATTAAAAGATAAGAATAGGAAAAGTAGTTGTGTCTATATTAAGATCAAAGTAGACTTCAGAATGAAACTATTGATCAAGGGAAACATTTCACAGTTTTAAACAGATCAATTCATCAAGAGGAGACAGCAATCAATGGGTATTCACCTAAACAGAGCTTCAAAATATATGAAGCAAAGAATGGCAGAGCTGAAGGGAGAAATAGACAAATCCACAATTGTCCTTAAAGGTTTTCATACTCCAGTCTCAGTAAATGATTTTTTCAAAAATGGCATAAATCAGTAAAGACACTGAAGATTTGAACAATACTGTCAACAAACTCAATCAAATTGACATTTGTAGAATTCTACATTCAGCAACAGTAGAATAAATACTATGTTTAAGTGCACACGAGACATTCACAGAGATAGAGCACTTGTTAAGCTATAAAATGTCTCAAAAAAGATTAAATAATTGAAAGAGTTCTAAATCCGCTTTGAATAAAACAACACTACTTTAGAAGTGAATAAGAAACATATATCTGGAAATCTTCAAAGATTTGGAAATTACACAACAAACTTCTATATCACCTATAGATCAAATAAGAAATCTCAAAGAAAACAAACAAATATGTATTCAGAGCCGAATGATAATACAATATATCAAAATGTGGGAATTGTAGACACAGCAGTGCTTTAGAGACAAATTTATAACTCTAAATGTTCTTATTAGGAAAAAAGGTTTAAAGTCAATAATATATATTTTTACCTTAGGGAGTTATAAAAAGAATGAAATGAAACACAAATAAGCATAGGAAAGATATAGTAAAGACAAGAATAAATGTCAATGAAATAGCAAACAGACAAACAATAGAGAAAACCAAAGACACCAAAAGCCAATTTTTTATAGTGATTTATAATATATTGGTAAAGTAATTAGATTGGCTAAGATAAACCAGGAAAAATCCCCAGCAATTACTAACTTCTAGAATAATGAGATTTTATTACATATTCTATCAACATTAAAATAATAATGAGGAAATATTATAAGCAATTCTATGCCAATAAATTCAATAATCAGATAAATTGAAGGGTATGAATTCTAAAAAGTAGAAAAATACGTGCAAAAGAGGAAGACATGTATTTCTTTTAGACCAGCAGAAAGTGAAAGGGAGAGAAAGACTGACAGCTCAGGACCAACTAAGGAGTCTCAGTTCGATGACTTCTCAATAAATTAAACAATGCATCACTGGCCTACAGGAAAGTAGGAAGGAACTTTCCCATATAAAAGGAAAACAGAAATTATTATTCAAAGAGTTAAGACTAAATTTCCTTAAATAGAAAAGCAACTAATTATTGAAATACACTTTTTAAATGCCAAATATGGGTATTAGATTTTTTTTTAAAATACTAGAAAGTTTGTTATTATGTTCAAGTTCAAAAGTGGGTGAGACTGGTACTTTCATCCAGGTTAGACAAAATGTCATATTACATGATTATATGGATTTCAGTTTGAGGGTGATATTTTTGGAAGGAAAAGGTATTTTTTAGTGGGCATTGGTTTTTTTCAGTTCGGTCCCCTAAAGAGACATATATGAGGTCTTTATGAAAATGAGTTCTGCAAGTATGTGTGTTGGGTGTTCAACAGAATGTTTTCTCAAGGACCACCTTCTATACCCAAAGAGTAAGTCACCAAATTCATAAAACGTGAACATGAAGAAAACCCGCCACTATCTCCATGCTGGAGGGATCTCTACCACCCAGGGTCAAAAGCAAGCTGTTTTCTGGTGTCTGCACATTTCAGCGAAAGAAGAGTTAAACCCAGCATTCCCTGGTAACAAAATGAACTCCCTCCCTTTGCTTCTCTCCTCTTCTCTTCTCCAGTCTTATTATCTCCATATCTCTCTGCTCTCAGACTCAATCCATTCTCTTCTCTTTCATATTCTAAACAGCTTTTGTTCCCTGTTAGTTTACTTCCATTTAGTGTAAATCAACTTACCCACAATATGCTTTGGAGGAAAAAAAAAAAAAGACAGATTACAATATTATGTTTATGTCATTATTACATTTTATTTTTATTTTTATTTGTAGAGATAGGGTCTCACTGTGTTGCCAGGGTTAGTCTTAAACTCCTGGGCTCAAACAATCCTTCTGCCTCAGCCTCCCAAAGTGCTGGGATTATAGGCATGAGCCACCAGGCCTTTTCTTATTATTGTATTTTTTATATATGCATAGAAAAATACCTAGAAAGACAGACTTAAGTTAGTCATGGCTTTCTATGGATATTAGGGTTACCAGCGAATACTCCTTTGTTTTTCTTTCTGTATTTTTACTTATCTATGTTCTCTATTTTTCTAAAATAAGTATAAATTTTTTAAAAACTTAAAAATCCAAAGCTCTAAAAATCAACTAAGAGATCACTAACATTGGAATAATCCATATATGTCTTTCTTTTTCTTTTTCTCTCTTTTTTACATATCTGAACTCTCTCATTTTTCTAGAATAAGCATAATTTTTTAATCTAAAAAATCAAAGGCTATAAAGAATGAACTAAGAAGACATCAAAGGAATTTTTCTATTTTGAATTCTAGCTGTTTCATGGAAAGTGAAAAGACAAATACCTGTAAATAATGTCTGAAATATAAATATATTATAAAAGAGTGAAGGACTTAATATAGCCATAGAATATGAAATAGAAAATTGAAGTCTCAATCTCTTTGGCTGGGTCTAAACTCACTTACATTTTATTGTCTTGCCACTGTGCTTAGCTGTTGGAGAGTTTTATGCCACTAACGGCATGACTAATTTGATGAAGATCTTAGGAAGTCGGGAAACAAAAAATATCTATATGGCTGGCATATGGGAAACCATATGAAAAAGATGAACTTCCTTTTCCCAAAAAAGTTGTCAATAAAAGACAGGTCAAATTTCTTTAGTTAGCTCACTCTTACTGATCATATAACATGTACCTGGGACTGTACTAGACACTTAATTTAATCCTTACAACACTATGAGTGAGGTAAAACTATTGCTTCCATTTTTCAGAAGAGAAAATTGAGGCAACAACATCAAGCAGCTAGTAAGTAAAAAACTGGGATCAAATCCTGGCAGTCTTTCTCTTAACTACTGTTCACGGCTTAGGGAAAGTTTAGCCAGGCTTTGGCCCTTTTATGACAATAGATGAGATGATGGTTGAAATACCATTGTGTGTTAGACAAAACTGATGAAAACTATAGAAAGAACCCATTTCATTTCAGAGAATATAGTCATAGATGTGAAAAAACTTTAAGATAATGGCAGTTCTCGCCTTCAGGCAGGTGAACGCCTGTTTCTTACATGATCATCTGTTGTCTATTCAAGTTCTAAAATACCTAATGATACAGAATTATTTGTGGAGTGCTGTAGCAGGCAGGCTCTAAGTTGACTCCCAATAGCTCTCACTTTCTAACATTTACACTCTGGTATAATCCCCTCTGCTTGAGTGTGGGCTGCACATGGCCACTGGCTTGTGACACATGGAAGACGGCAAGAGGGATGGGATGGGATGTCACTTCTTAGATGAGGTCAGAAAGACTATGACTTCTATCTTGCCCATTCTCTCTCGCTCTCTTTCATTCTCTAGCTTACTCTGAGGGAGGCCTGGATGCCATATTGTGAGCGGCCCTGCTGAAAGACCCATGTGGCAAGGATCTGAGATCATTGGCCAACAGGCTGCAAAGAGGCCTACCAACAGCCAGGCTAGTGTTCTTGGAAGTGGGTCTTCTCCTACTCTTCTACTTGAGATGACTGCAGCCCCAGCTGACACTTCGATTGCAGCCTTGTTAAGATATCATGAGCCAAAGACACCCAGCTAAGTTATGCTTGGGTTCCTAGCCCACAGAAATGGTAAGATAATAAATATTCGCTGTTTTAAGCTGCTAAGTTTTGGGTTAACTTGTTATACAACAATGGATAACTAATACAAATACAGTCATTGATCTCATTGAACACACTGGTAATTCTTTGGAAAAATGTCTACTTTCTCCCCAAACTAAAATCCATTAATTCTAGCAGTTAGGTGTTTGGCAGTGCCTTTAAAACGATGTGTAGAAGTACATGGCCAGGTCTTTAAAATTGCATTGCTAGACTGAAGAAGAGCTGTATGACTTACTGGGCTTCCCACGTTCCTGCCTTCAATTCCTGGGTTAGTGTCACAGGTTGCAGATTTTCCACTCTATCTCCCTGTCATGTCTCTGGCACTTCCCCTGCTTGGCTCCTAGTAATCAACTTTGGCTGACCTCTAACTCTCCACCTCCTGTACCACAAAATAAACCCAATGCTCTGATCACAGCTCCTCTGCAACTATGTTTACTCCTTGGTTTGGGATCTGCCCAGACTCTCATTACGCCTGCCATAGCATTATCTTTCTGTCCTGTACCTACGGATGAATCAAACCATTGATTTCTCCAACTATGCTAAGTAAGAGCAAGTCATATTGTAAATAACTTAATAATATAGAATTTCTAGAGTTATAAAATAATGAAGCAATTTTATAAAAACTATCTTTTTAATAGGTTAAAAAATAAAGCAATGTCATCCTTTCCAATAAATTTTGAACAATAGAAGGCAAGCACTACCCATTTCCAAAAAGAAAGCTTGTGCTTTTGAGGTTGAAAAGGTATGAAAGGTAAACCATGTAATCATATGGTTATTTTTAGCTTTAAACTAATAAAATAATGGTGCCTTCTTAGCACTGACTAGGCAGTGCGTCAGTCTCATAAACTAATAAAATATTTTGCTCTATAATACATTTGAGGTGTTTTCTACATCAAGAATTTGCCTCACACTGACAAAATGATTGTGCAACATATATTTGTTGAAAATCTGTAAAAGACAGGACACTGGGCTGGGCTTTATGAGAGCACAACAGAAATGAAATTAGAAAAGTTGGGGAGAAATGTTTTTAAAAACTTTCCCTCCAATTCCCATCTCTCCCATGAAATAAGTTGGAAAAATATTTTTCTTCCTTGCTTATATGGCACCTGAACTTTCAATCTCTGATTACCAAAAATTAAAACTTTCTGGAAAAAAATCACATTTTGTATAGCTTACTTTTGTTCTTCAAACTAAAAAAATCATTTTAGATTTGCTTTAAAACTACTAAAACTTATATTTTGTATGTATTCCAACTTTCTTAAATGGTCAAGGATCTTTAAAACATTTATTTCCTGCTTCTAGAATTTCAAAAAATCTTGTCTTACTCTTAGACTTACTCAATATGCATATATATGAGAGCATTTAAAGCAAATAATATTTGACAAATTAGTGTTTTGGAGCATCTGCAGTTCATTACCTTTTACTCCAAGAATGTCAAGTTCTTGAGAGCAGAAATTTTCATCTGTTTTCTTCACTGCTATAGCTCCAAGGCCTGGGACAGTGAATGCACAGCACATAATAGGTGCTTAGTAAATTATGTGTTAATCGAAAGGACGACTGCTCACTTTGGGAGAACAGGGTTGGGATTTTGCTAACATTTTTACTCTCACTATCCTGCCGTCACATGTAGTAGAATGTGGAGTGGATACTCTTTCCTGCTGATATAATGATTCCGACTTTCAACTCCTGTAAAAGAATTATATTTGGCTTTAAATAGAAATAAATGTGAAAATATTCTCAAAGGCCTGAACTCAAAAGGAAGAAAAAAAAAAACCCTTTCCCAACCTGTTATTTACCTTAATCTTCTTTAGAGTGAGTCTTTGCGCTCCTCAGTACCTTAAGCACTTTCTAAAGATGAACTAGATCAGATTCAGGAAGATGAAAGGAAGTCAAAGCCTCAGATTAAAAAACTAGCTAACGCCCAAATCGTGGTGCTGGGCTGCAGTGTGTACATGCTGGATAACAGCAAGTTACTCTTAAGAAGCTAAAAGACATTTGCTTGTTGGGTCTTACTGTGGCTTTCTTTCCTCCTTTGTTCCTTCCCTCTCCTCCCTTGCTTTTCTTTCATCCCCGCTTCTTTTCTCCCTCTTTTCAATCTTTCATCCTGATCTCAGGGCTTTCTAAGAAAATTAGAACCTTTTGGGCAGGGCATTTCTTCCCATATGTTGTATTCCACTGTAAGACACACACATAGAAATCAGTACTGGATTACTTTTCTCTGGAATTTACTTTTAGAAAAAAAAGAATGATTTTTTGTTAAAAAGCTAATGTCGGGATTTTTTTACTCCAAAAACAACTTTCAAATTTATCTTTAGATTGATACATGCTTAGGCCAAAAATCTATCTTTTGCTTTCTTCTGTAACCATATCTACACTTCCTGAACAGTAAGAATTAGTTTTCATAATTTGGAAATACAAATTTATATAGTTCTTCAACAGTTTACAAATATCCCATTTTAATCCTCACAATAACCCTATACAATTATAACTCAATATAAGGAAAGAAAATATTGTTACTACCCCGTAGAGAAGTCTCTGCATTTCGCTCATATTTATTAAAGCAAAATACATCTTGAAAATCACATCTGATGTTCATTGAAATTTCTGAGGCAGTTAGATGTGGGTATGAACTAGGGAATGTGTTTTCTTTGAATTCTGTAGCTCTTCTACTCCTTTCTTTATATTCTTTTTATTTCTTAACCATATGTTTTTGTATTGTATTAATGAAAAACTGTGGGATCCCTTGCTGGGGGGATTAGACTTGAGGGAACTTGTTCTGTGTTTAGGGAGGGAGAGGGAATGCTTTCTGCCTCATCTTTCTATTGTGCCATCACTTTTCTCGGTGCCAATTCCGGGGAGGGTATGAATTGGTCATAATTGTTTCTATTATAGCAAGAATATACTTTCTTTATTACCAACAATATTTTTATTTGTTTAAATGTGGCAAGGTTTATGTTATTTGATCGTGTTAAATTAAATGAATATTATTATGCCTTGAGAAACAAATTTTAGCAAAATGTATAGAAATTATTTCTAAATTCTTTAAATATAAAATGTTAATGAGAATCCACTCAGTGCTGAGACACAAGGCGAGTACTTAAATGAGGTTGAAAAACTTTCAGTTCTTTTTGGAGGGTTATGATTGTATTTAAATTCTTGTGATCCCTCAAGTAGCTCCTTCTGCTGTTCTTCCCTATTTTCCTCTGTCCTTACCTCTCCTTTTCAGGGTAATTTGGGAAGGCGAGTAAAGGAAAAGAAACATTATTCTAATTCTTCACTAAAATTCCATCCACATTTCACTCCCTACTAATCTCCCAAAGAGAACAGCGTTAGCTCAGTCCCTGTTTTCACCAGGACATCTCTATGATGCTATCTGACCTCTTGCTTTCCAGATGTCATTGGAAGTGAAACCATATGTGGCTTTCTAATGACTCAGATTCAGCCCCTCTTACATGAGAAGTCAGCCTGAGCAGCATGGGGGCCCGTATCCCTCATAAGAAAAGGAACATGAGATAAAACTCAGTCACTCCCCTGCTTCGCCCAAGAAGAAAGGGAGGGGAGTTGCGCCACATCTTTTGGGGTGACAAAATATTTCTCCTCCAGGGTAAACATCTCGCATCCTCTTTCTCAGGGCCAGCAGCCTCCGTTGTTTGTTGTTGCTGTTGTTTGTGTTTAACATAGCCAGCTACAAGCTTCTGCTGACAGCAAGAGCTTCCAGGGAGGTTGTGGAATTTTCAGTACTGCGAAGACACTGGCCTGTGAGATCCTGAGATCTGGTTTACAGTAAAGCCCCATATTCTTCTATTTATTCCTTTACTCTTTAGAAAGTTCATACCAAAGCAGCTAGCTCACTGCTTGGTTTTTTTAAAAAAAAACTTCTTTAAACACCAGTCTCTCACATCTCCACAGTTTCTTTTGTGCTTTTAGCCCCTCATTAGTCTCACCACCTGGTCAAATCATAGGCACTTCCTTCTATTCTATCTCCTTGATGGAAAGTTTCAAAGTCATTACCACTTCGTCTTTGTGTTTTCCCACCATTTTTGTTTCTACTGTTTTTCAAAGTGACTTTATTTTTTGTACACATAGGGTCTTGCTATGTTGCCCAGGCTGGTCTCAAACTCTTGGCCTCAAGCGATCCTCCCACCTCAGCCTCCTAAAGTGCTGACATTACAGGGGTGAGCCGCCACAACCTGCCAGGAGTGACTTTTTACTTTTTAGTTTATAGTTTACAATGGTTTTTATGACATATTAATTACTCACCTTCCCTTTTTCTCTGCATAGCTCAACGCTGATCAGTGATGGTGGTCTTCAGCCCTTATTACGGTTCCACCAGCCTTTGACTGCTTTTTCCTTGGCTTTTCAATTACACATGGGACTCAAGGCCTAAGCTGACCCTCATCTCATCTTCCCAAAGTCAAAGTTGCTGCAAGATCTTGCTAATAAAACATTGGCTAAGCAATGCGCTATCACGCAGTGTCATCTTTTTATTTAACACAACTTGGCTTTTCTAGCCATTTTGTTGTTTTATTGCTTCCAGATTAGCTGTCCCTTTGAATGAGATCTTTCCTGACTTCCCCAGTCAAAGAAACAAAACAGTGTTCTAGGAAAAGCAGTGTGAAAACTCATGTTCTGATTTCACTTCTCAATGATTCATTGAGTGTTAACACCACCATGTTAGAGGTATAAGGATGTTGCTGAATGATCTTCAGAGACTGGATTCTCTTGCTGAGGAAATTCTCATGTCAAAGTAACAAAAGATACAATGATCTGTTTAGTTCATAAACTCATTTGCTCCCCCCACTCTTTCAAGACAACTCATGAAAATATTGGGCAACATTTCATCCCATAGTACATTATATCCCACCACACCACCCAACACCACAAACCCATCTTAATGTGGGGATTCTCTTGAATCATGAAGAGTTCTACAAAGTAAACAGGCAGGTTCCTATGACCCATGTCTATTAGGTAGAATTTTTAAGACAAGGAACCAACCAATATTCTTTCCCTCCGCCTTCTTTCTTAAAGTGAGAACTGTTCCTCTCGGGGCCACTTGGCCCATGTTGAATGATCCTCTGAGATAAGTTGACCCTTTTCGCAAGATCTCAAACCAGGAGTGCTTAGATGATAAACTGGAGTGGGAAGTATAATAGGAAGAGAGCTTTCACAGAAATTGGAGGGATTTCCATTATTAAGAGGTGAAATGCCCTGTTTTGTCTCTGGTTTAAATTTAAGTTTACTGCCAAAGGTCACATGATGCAACAAGTCATGCAGGCAGTCTTCAAGTTGCCCAAGGGACAGAGCTTATTCTCTATGAAGTGATGTCCAGGCAAAATGCCCTTTAGAAGTTTGTGGTTTCCACAGCAAGAGGCTGAATTGTGTTGCTGTCTGTAATTCCAGCTCATAAAAGCATGCAAAAAGATTATCCAAATCCTAGAGTTAAGGAACTATATTAAAGACAGACTTCCTTTGAACATCAGTGGCCAAAATGATGAAGAAGATGAGAGAAGACAGAGGTGGAGAAGAATCAAAATTTCTATCTACGTATTATGTGTCTTTAAGATTAAATCATTATTGTGATTTCATTCACTTTTGTACTCAGCAGATAACTTTTGATCACGTCTGCAAAGAGACCAAAACCTGAAACCTGAAATATGGCAAATTAGCTAAGAACCAGATATTCCTGTTACTATAGAAATCATTCTGATATTGTCATTGTCTGATATTTTCACTAGAGTCTCGAGACACTCTTCAGTTGGAGCCAGTACAAAATCTTTGGTTGTTTGGTAATACCTATTATAGTTCTAATTGGAAATATCCTTCAACATACTATTTTCACCTTTGAGAATTTGCCCTAAGTATAAGTATACTTACAATATTGAAATAACGTATGTTCAAGATTAATCATAAGTGAAAAATACAAAATATATTCTGATATATCTATTTAAGCAAATAGCATACAGCTGCAAAAAATGGCAAAATGCATCACTTATTGGTGTGAAAAGATTTCATATTGCTAAATGAAAAATGTCAAAGGAAAGAACAGTGAGGATAGTATAGTATGTTTAAGAGAGGGAGGGAGGGAAGGAGGGAAGAAGGCAGGCAGGGAGGGAGGAAGGAAGGAAGGAAGGGAGAATAAGAAAGGAGGGAAGGGAAAGAAAAAAGGAAATCAATCAAAGGAAGGAGGGAGGAATGAATGGAGAGAAAAAGGAAGAAGGGAAGGAAGGGGGAGAAAATGAAGGGATCAAAGAATAATATTTACTTGTATAATCAGAAAATATCTCCGGAAGACTTTTCTCTTGGGATAGCAACTGTCAGCTGGGGTCATGTACTTTGTAGCTTTTAAATATTTTGAAATGTTTTGTACCTTAAAACAATGTTAAGCCAAGTGAATATATACTTGTTTTAATATAAATGTGAGAAAGTTGCCCTACTTCCCTGTTTCCCATTAAGGAGCTGGGAATGGGCTGTAGCGTTTAGTCTAATATAGAATAAAGCATGAATATGAAAATGGCCATTTTTTACTTTCATCTTGATAATTAGACTGTCCTTTTTTTTTTTTTTTTTTTTTATACAGAGTTTTGCTCTTGTTGC